>NC_056438.1:1453227-1654917 GCF_018296145.1 Oncorhynchus tshawytscha | reverse complement strand
AGATATAATAAACTGACCAGACAGAGAGATATAATAAACTGACCAGACAGAGAGATATAATAAACTGACCAGACAGAGAGATATAATAAACTGACCAGACAGAGAGAGAGAGATAATAAACTGACCAGACAGAGAGAGAGATATAATAAACTGACCAGACAAAGAGAGAGAGATATAATAAACTGACCAGACAGAGAGATATAATAAACTGACCAGACAGAGAGATATAATAAACTGACTAGACAAAGAGAGAGAGATATAATAAACTGACCAAGAGAGATATAATAAACTGACCAGACAGAGATATAATAAACTGACCAGACAGAGAGATATAATAAACTGACCAGACAGAGAGATATAATAAACTGACCAGAGAGAGATATAATAAAGATATAGATAAATAAACTGACCAGACAGAGAGAGAGATATAATAAACTGACCAGACAGAGAGAGAGATATAATAAAACCAGACAGAGAGAGAGATATAATAAACTGACCAGACAGAGAGATATAATAAACTGACCAGACAGAGAGATATAATAAACTGAGAGAGATATAATAAACTGACCAGACAGAGAGAGAGATATAATAAACTGACCAGACAGAGAGATAATAAATGACCAACAGAGAGAGATATAATAAACTGACCAGACAGAGAGATATAATAAACTGACCAGACAGACAGAGATATAATAAACTGACCAGACAGAGAGAGAGATATAATAAACTGACCAGACAGAGAGAGAGAGATATAATAAACTGACCAGACAGAGAGAGATATAATAAACTAATATAATAAACTGACCAGACAGAGAGAGATATAATAAACTGACCAGACAGACAGAGATATAATAAACTGACCAGACAGAGAGATATAATAAACTGACCAGACAGATATAATAAACTGACCAGATAATAAACTGACCAGACAGAGAGATATAATAAACTGACCAGACAGAGAGAGATATAATAAACTGACCAGACAGAGAGAGAGATATAATAAACTGACCAGACAGAGAGAGAGATATAATAAACTGACCAGACAGAGAGATATAATAAACTGACCAGACAGAGAGATATAATAAACTGACCAGACAGAGAGATATAATAAACTGACCAGACAGAGAGATATAATAAACTGACCAGACAGAGAGATATAATAAACTGACCAGACAGAGAGATATAATAAACTGACCAGACAGAGAGAGAGATATAATAAACTGACCAGACAGAGAGAGAGATATAATAAACTGACCAGACAGAGAGAGAGATATAATAAACTGACCAGACAGAGAGATATAATAAACTGACCAGACAGAGAGAGAGAGATATAATAAACTGACCAGACAGAGAGAGATATAATAAACTGACCAGACAGAGAGAGAGATATAATAAACTGACCAGACAGAGAGAGAGAGATATAATAAACTGACCAGACAGAGAGAGAGATATAATAAACTGACAGACAGAGAGATATAATAAACTGACCAGACAGAGAGAGATATAATAAACTGACCAGACAGAGAGATATAATAAACTGACCAGACAGAGAGAGATATAATAAACTGACCAGACAGACAGAGAGATATAATAAAAACTGACCAGATAAAGAGAGAGAGATATAATAAACTGACCAGACAGAGAGAGATATAATAAACTGACCAGACAGAGAGATATAATAAACTGACCAGACAGAGAGATATAATAAACTGACCAGACAGAGAGAGATATAATAAACTGACCAGACAGAGAGAGAGATATAATAAACTGACCAGACAGAGAGATATAATAAACTGACCAGACAGAGAGATATAATAAACTGACCAGACAGAGAGAGAGAGATATAATAAACTGACCAGACAGAGAGAGAGAGATATAATAAACTGACCAGACAGAGAGAGAGATATAATAAACTGACCAGACAGAGAGAGAGATATAATAAACTGACCAGACAGAGAGAGATATAATAAACTGACCAGACAGAGAGAGAGAGATATAATAAACTGACCAGACAGAGAGATATAATAAACTGACCAGACAGAGAGAGAGAGATATAATAAACTGACCAGACAGAGAGAGAGATATAATAAACTGACCAGACAGAGAGATATAATAAACTGACCAGACAGAGAGATATAATAAACTGACCAGACAGAGAGATATAATAAACTGACCAGACAGAGAGAGAGATATAATAAACTGACCAGACAGAGAGATATAATAAACTGACCAGACAGATAGATATAATAAACTGACCAGACAGAGAGATATAATAAACTGACCAGACAGAGAGATATAATAAACTGACCAGACAGAGAGATATAATAAACTGACCAGACAGACAGATATAATAAACTGACCAGACAGAGAGATATAATAAACTGACCAGACAGAGAGAGATATAATAAACTGACCAGACAGAGAGAAAGATATAATAAACTGACCAGACAGAGAGATATAATAAACTGACCAGACAGAGAGATATAATAAACTGACCAGACAGACAGAGAGATATAATAAACTGACCAGACAGATATAATAAACTCACCAGACAGAGAGAAAGAGAGATATAATAAACTCACCAGACAGAGAGATAATAAACTGGAGAGAAAGAGAGATATAATAAACTCACCAGACAGAGATATAATAAACTGACCAGACAGAGAGAAAGATATAATAAACTGACCAGACAGAGAGAAAGATATAATAAACTAGATATAATAAACTGACCAGACAGAGAGATATAATAAACTGACCAGACAGAGAGATATAATAAACTGACCAGACAGAGAGATATAATAAACTGACCAGACAGAGAGATATATAATAAACTGACCAGACAGAGAGATATATAATAAACTGACCAGACAGAGAGATATATAATAAACTGACCAGACAGAGAGAGAGATATAATAAACTGACCAGACAGAGAGAGAGATATAATAAACTGACCAGACAGAGAGATATAATAAACTGACCAGACAGAGAGATATAATAAACTGACCAGACAGAGAGATATAATAAACTGACCAGACAGAGAGAGAGATATAATAAACTGACCAGACAGAGAGAGAGAGATATAATAAACTGACCAGACAGAGAGATATAATAAACTGACCAGACAGAGAGAGATATAATAAACTGACCAGACAGAGAGAGAGATATAATAAACTGACCAGACAGAGAGAGAGATATAATAAACTGACCAGACAGAGAGAGAGATATAATAAACTGACCAGACAGAGAGAGAGATATAATAAACTGACCAGACAGAGAGAGAGATATAATAAACTGACCAGACAGAGAGATATAATAAACTGACCAGACAAAGAGATATAATAAACTGACCAGACAGAGAGATATAATAAACTGACCAGACAGAGAGAGAGAGATATAATAAACTGACCAGACAGAGAGATATAATAAACTGACCAGACAGAGAGATATAATAAACTGACTAGACAGAGAGAGAGAGAGATATAATAAACTGACCAGACAGAGAGAGAGATATAATAAACTGACTAGACAAAGAGAGAGATATAATAAACTGACAAGACAGAGAGACAGATAGATATAATAAACTGACCAGACAGAGAGAGAGATATAATAAACTGACCAGACATAGAGAGAGATATAATAAACTGACCAGACAGAGAGATATAATAAACTGACCAGACAGAGAGATATAATAAACTGACCAGACAGAGAGAGAGATATAATAAACTGACCAGACAGAGAGAGAGATATAATAAACTGACCAGAGAGAGAGAGAGATATAATAAACTGACCAGACAGAGAGAGAGAGATATAATAAACTGACCAGACAAAGAGAGAGAGATATAATAAACTGACCAGACAAAGAGAGAGAGATATAATAAACTGACCAGACAGAGAGATATAATAAACTGACCAGACAAAGAGAGAGATATAATAAACTGACCAGACAGAGAGAGAGATATAATAAACTGACCAGACAGAGAGAGAGATATAATAAACTGACCAGAGAGAGAGAGATATAATAAACTGACCAGACAGAGAGAGAGAGAGATATAATAAACTGACCAGACAAAGAGAGAGAGATATAATAAACTGACCAGACAAAGAGAGAGAGATATAATAAACTGACCAGACAAAGAGAGAGAGATATAATAAACTGACCAGACAAAGAGAGAGAGATATAATAAACTGACCAGACAAAGAGAGAGAGATATAATAAACTGACCAGACAGAGAGAGAGAGATATAATAAACTGACAGACAGAGAGAGAGAGATATAATAAACTGACCAGACAGAGAGATATAATAAACTGACCAGACAGAGAGAGAGAGATATAATAAACTGACCAGACAGATAGAGAGAGAGATATAATAAACTGACCAGACAGAGAGATATAATAAACTGACCAGACAGAGAGAGATATAATAAACTGACCAGACACAGAGAGAGAGATATAATAAACTGACCAGACAGAGAGATATAATAAACTGACCAGACAGAGAGAAAGATATAATAAACTGACCAGACAGAGAGAGAGAGAGAGAGATATAATAAACTGACCAGACAGAGAGATATAATAAACTGACCAGACAGAGAGAGAGAGATAGATATAATAAACTGACCAGACAGACAGATATAATAAACTGACCAGACAGAGAGAAAGATATAATAAACTGAGCAGACAGACAGATATAATAAACTGACTAGACAAAGAGAGAGATATAATAAACTGACCAGACAGAGAGAGAGATATAATAAACTGACCAGACAGAGAGAGAGATATAATAAACTGACCAGACAGAGAGAGAGATATAATAAACTGACCAGACAGAGAGAGAGATATAATAAACTGACCAGACAGAGAGAGAGATATAATAAACTGACCAGACAAGAGAGAGAGATATAATAAACTGACCAGACAGAGAGATATAATAAACTGACCAGACACAGAGAGAGATATAATAAACTGACCAGACAGAGAGAGTATAATAAACTGACCAGACAGAGAGATAAAGACCAGACAGAGAGATAATACTGACCAGACTGACCAGATAAAACTGACCAGAGAGATATAATAAAACTGACCAGACAGAGAGAGATATAATAAACTGACCAGACAGAGAGAGAGATATAATAAACTGACCAGACAAAGAGAGAGATATAATAAACTGACCAGAGAGAGATATAATAAACTGACCAGACAGAGAGAGATATAATAAACTGACCAGACAGAGAGAGAGATATAATAAACTGACCAGAGAGAGAGATATAATAAAACTGACCAGACAGAGAGAGATATAATAAACTGACCAGACAGAGAGAGAGAGAGAGATATAATAAACTGACCAGACAGAGAGAGAGAGATATAATAAACTGACCAGACAGAGAGAGAGATATAATAAACTGACCAGACAGAGAGAGAGAGATATAATAAACTGACCAGACAGAGAGAGATATAATAAACTGACCAGACAGAGAGAGAGATATAATAAAACCAGACAGAGAGATATAGATAAATGATAATAAAGAGATAATAAACTGACCAGAGAGAGAGATATAATAAACTGACCAGACAGAGAGAGAGATATAATAAACTGACCAGACAGAGAGAGATATAATAAACTGACCAGACAGAGAGAGAGATATAATAAACTGACCAGACAGAGAGAGAGATATAATAAACTGACCAGACAGAGAGAGAGATATAATAAACTGACCAGACAGAGAGAGAGATATAATAAACTGACCAGACAGAGAGAGATATAATAAACTGACCAGACAGAGAGAGATATAATAAACTGACCAGACAGAGAGATATAATAAACTGACCAGACAGAGAGATATAATAAACTGACCAGACAGAGAGATATAATAAACTGACCAGACAGAGATATAATAAACTGACCAGACAGAGAGATATAATAAACTGACCAGACAGAGAGATATAATAAACTGACCAGACAAGAGAGAGAGATATAATAAACTGACCAGACAGAGAGAGATATAATAAACTGACCAGACAGAGAGAGAGATATAATAAACTGACCAGACAGAGAGAGAGATATAATAAACTGACCAGACAGAGAGAGAGATATAATAAACTGACCAGACAGAGAGATATAATAAACTGACCAGACAGAGAGATATAATAAACTGACCAGACAGAGAGATATAATAAACTGACCAGACAGAGAGAGAGATATAATAAACTGACCAGACAGAGAGAGAGATATAATAAACTGACCAGACAGAGAGATATAATAAACTGACCAGACAGAGAGATATAATAAACTGACCAGACAGAGAGAGAGAGATATAATAAACTGACCAGACAGAGAGAGAGAGATATAATAAACTGACCAGACAGAGAGAGAGAGATATAATAAACTGACCAGACAGAGAGAGAGATATAATAAACTGACCAGACAGAGAGATATAATAAACTGACCAGAGAGAGATATAATAAACTGACCAGACAGAGAGAGAGATATAATAAACTGACCAGACAGAGAGAGAGAGATAATAAACTGACCAGACAGAGAGAGAGATATAATAAACTGACCAGACAGAGAGAGAGATATAATAAACTGACCAGACAGATATAATAAACTGACCAGACAGAGAGAGAGATATAATAAACTGACCAGACAGAGAGATATAATAAACTGACCAGACAAAGAGAGAGAGATATAATAAACTGACCAGACAGAGAGAGAGATATAATAAACTGACCAGACAGAGAGAGAGATATAATAAACTGACCAGACAGAGAGAGATATAATAAACTGACCAGACAGAGAGAGAGATATAATAAACTGACCAGAGAGAGATATAATAAACTGACCAGAGAGAGAGAGATATAATAAACTGACCAGACAGAGAGATATAATAAAGACCAGAGAGAGAGATATAATAAAACAGACAGAGAGAGAGAGATATAATAAACTGACCAGACAGAGAGAGAGATATAATAAACTGACCAGACAGAGAGAGAGATATAATAAACTGACCAGACAGAGAGAGAGATATAATAAACTGACCAGACAGAGAGAGAGATATAATAAACTGACCAGACAGAGAGAGAGAGATATAATAAACTGACCAGACAGAGAGAGAGAGATATAATAAACTGACCAGACAGAGAGAGAGAGATATAATAAACTGACCAGACAGAGAGAGAGAGATATAATAAACTGACCAGACAAAGAGAGAGAGAGATATAATAAACTGACCAGACAGAGAGAGAGATATAATAAACTGACCAGACAGAGAGAGAGATATAATAAACTGACCAGACAGAGAGAGAGATATAATAAACTGACCAGACAGAGAGAGATATAATAAACTGACCAGACAGAGAGAGAGATATAATAAACTGACCAGACAGAGAGAGAGAGATATAATAAACTGACCAGACAGAGAGAGAGAGATATAATAAACTGACCAGACAGAGAGAGAGAGAGATATAATAAACTGACCAGACAGAGAGAGAGATATAATAAACTGACCAGACAGAGAGAGAGAGATATAATAAACTGACCAGACAGAGAGAGAGAGAGATATAATAAACTGACCAGACAGAGAGATATAATAAACTGACCAGACAGATATAATAAACTGAGAGAGATATAATAAACTGACCAGACAGAGAGAGAGAGAGATATAATAAACTGACCAGACAGAGATATAATAAACTGACCAGACAGAGAGAGATATAATAAACTGACCAGACAGAGAGAGAGAGATATAATAAACTGACCAGACAGAGAGAGAGAGATATAATAAACTGACCAGACAGAGAGAGATATAATAAACTGACCAGACAGAGAGATATAATAAACTGACCAGACAGAGAGAGATATAATAAACTGACCAGAGAGAGAGATATAATAAACTGACCAGACAGAGAGATATAATAAACTGACCAGATAGAGAGAGATATAATAAACTGACCAGACAGAGAGAGAGAGATATAATAAACTGACCAGACAGAGAGATATAATAAACTGACCAGACAGAGAGAGATATAATAAACTGACCAGACAGAGAGAGATATAATAAACTGACCAGACAGAGAGATATAATAAACTGACCAGACAGAGAGAGATATAATAAACTGACCAGACAGAGAGATATAATAAACTGACCAGACAGAGAGAGAGAGATATAATAAACTGACCAGACAGAGAGAGAGATATAATAAACTGACCAGAGAGAGAGAGATATAATAAACTGACCAGACAAAGAGAGAGAGATATAATAAACTGACCAGACAAAGAGATATAATAAACTGACTAGACAAAGAGAGAGAGAGATATAATAAACTGACCAGACAGAGAGATATAATAAACTGACCAGACAAAGAGATATAATAAACTGACTAGACAAAGAGAGAGAGATATAATAAACTGACCAGACAGAGAGAGAGAGATATAATAAACTGACTAGACAGAGAGAGAGAGATATAATAAACTGACCAGACAGAGAGATATAATAAACTGACCAGACAGAGAGATATAATAAACTGACCAGACAGAGAGAGAGAGATATAATAAACTGACCAGACAGAGAGAGAGAGATATAATAAACTGACCAGACAGAGAGAGAGAGATATAATAAACTGACCAGACAGAGATATAATAAACTGACCAGACAGAGAGACAGATATAATAAACTGACCAGACAGAGAGATATAATAAACTGACCAGACAGAGAGATATAATAAACTGACCAGACAGAGAGAAAGATATAATAAACTGACCAGACAGAGAGAAATATATAATAAACTGAACAGACAGACAGATATAATAAACTGAACAGACAGACAGATATAATAAACTGACCAGACAGAGAGATATAATAAACTGACCAGACAGAGAGATATAATAAACTGACCAGACAGAGAGAGAGATATAATAAACTGACCAGACAGATAGATATAATAAACTGACCAGACAGAAAGATATAATAAACTGACCAGACAGAAAGATATAATAAACTGACCAGAGAGAGATATAATAAACTGACCAGACAGAGAGAGAGATATAATAAACTGACCAGACAGAGAGAGAGAGATATAATAAACTGACCAGACAGAGAGAGAGAGATATAATAAACTGACCAGACAGAGAGATATAATAAACTGACCAGACAGAGATATAATAAACTGACCAGACAGAGAGAGATAATAAACTGACCAGACAGAGAGATATAATAAACTGACCAGACAGAGAGAGAGATATAATAAACTGACCAGACAGAGAGAGAGATATAATAAACTGACCAGACAGAGAGATATAATAAACTGACCAGACAGAGAGAGAGAGATATAATAAACTGACCAGAGAGAGAGAGAGAGATATAATAAACTGACCAGACAGAGAGATATAATAAACTGACCAGACAGAGAGAGAGATATAATAAACTGACCAGACAGAGAGATATAATAAACTGACCAGACAGAGAGATATAATAAACTGACCAGACAGAGAGATATAATAAACTGACCAGACAGAGAGAGAGAGATATAATAAACTGACCAGACAGAGAGAGAGATATAATAAACTGACCAGACAGAGAGAGAGATATAATAAACTGACCAGACAGAGAGATATAATAAACTGACCAGACAGAGAGATATAATAAACTGACCAGAGAGAGATATAATAAACTGCAGACAGAGAGAGATATAATAAACTGACCAGACAGAGAGAGAGATATAATAAACTGACCAGACAGAGAGAGAGATATAATAAACTGACCAGAGAGAGAGAGAGATATAATAAACTGACCAGACAGAGAGAGAGATATAATAAACTGACCAGACAGAGAGATATAATAAACTGACCAGACAGAGAGAGAGATATAATAAACTGACCAGACAAAGAGAGAGATATAATAAACTGACCAGACAGAGAGAGAGATATAATAAACTGACCAGACAGAGAGAGAGAGATATAATAAACTGACCAGACAGAGAGATATAATAAACTGACCAGACAGAGAGATATAATAAACTGACCAGACAGAGAGATATAATAAACTGACCAGACAGAGAGAGAGAGATATAATAAACTGACCAGACAGAGAGATATAATAAACTGACCAGACAGAGAGATATAATAAACTGACCAGACAGAGAGATATAATAAACTGACCAGACAGAGAGAGAGATATAATAAACTGACCAGACAGAGAGATATAATAAACTGACCAGAGAGAGAGAGATATAATAAACTGACCAGACAGAGATATAATAAACTGACCAGACAGAGAGATATAATAAACTGACCAGACAGAGAGATATAATAAACTGACCAGACAGAGAGATATAATAAACTGACCAGACAGAGAGATATAATAAACTGACCAGACAGAGAGAGAGAGATATAATAAACTGACCAGACAGAGAGAAAGATATAATAAACTGACCAGACAGAGAGATATAATAAACTGACCAGACAGACAGATATAATAAACTGACCAGACAGAGAGAAAGACATAATAAACTGACCAGATAGAGAGAGAGATATAATAAACTGACCAGACAGAGAGAGAGAGATAATAAACTGACGAGACAGAGAGATATAATAAACTGACCAGACAGACATAATAAACTGACCAGACAGAGAGAAAGACATAATAAACTGACCAGACAGAGAGAGAGATATAATAAACTGACCAGACAGAGAGAGAGATATAATAAACTGACCAGACAGAGAGATATAATAATGACAGACCACAGAGAGAGAGATATAATAAACTGACCAGACAGAGAGATATAATAAACTGACCAGACAGAGAGATATAATAAACTGACCAGAGAGATATAATAAACTGACCAGACAGAGAGATATAATAAACTGACCAGACAGAGAGAGAGAGATATAATAAACTGACCAGACAGAGAGAGATATAATAAACTGACCAGACAGAGAGAGAGATATAATAAACTGACAGACAGAGAGAGAGATATAATAAACTGACCAGACAGAGAGAGAGATATAATAAACTGACCAGACAGAGAGAGAGAGATATAATAAACTGACCAGACAGAGAGAGAGATATAATAAACTGACCAGACAGAGAGAGAGATATAATAAACTGACCAGACAGAGAGAGAGATATAATAAACTGACCAGAGAGAGAGATATAATAAACTGACCAGACAGAGAGAGATATAATAAACTGACCAGAGAGAGATATAATAAACTGACCAGACAGAGAGAGAGAGATATAATAAACTGACCAGACAGAGAGATATAATAAACTGACCAGACAGAGAGATAAATAAACTGACCAGACAGAGAGAGAGATATAATAAACTGACCAGACAGAGAGAGATAATAAACTGACCAGAATAAATATAATAAGACTGACCAGACAGAGAGATATAATAAACTGACCAGACAGAGAGATATAATAAACTGACCAGACAGAGAGAGAGATATAATAAACTGACCAGACAGAGAGATATAATAAACTGACCAGAGAGAGAGATATAATAAACTGACCAGACAGAGAGAGATATAATAAACTGACCAGACAGAGAGAGATATAATAAACTGACCAGATAAACTGAGAGAGAGATATAATAAACTGACCAGACAGAGAGATATATAAACTGAAACAGACCAGAGAGAGAGATATAATAAACTGACCAGACAGAGAGAGAGAGATATAATAAACTGACCAGACAGAGAGAGATATAATAAACTGACCAGACAGAGAGATATAATAAACTGACCAGACAGAGAGATATAATAAACTGACCAGACAGAGAGATATAATAAACTGACCAGACAGAGAGAGAGAGATATAATAAACTGACCAGACAGAGAGAGAGATATAATAAACTGACCAGACAGAGAGAGAGATATAATAAACTGACCAGACAGACAGAGAGAGATATAATAAACTGACCAGACAGAGAGATATAATAAACTGACCAGACAGAGAGATATAATAAACTGACCAGACAGACTGACCAGAGAGAGATATAATAAACTGACCAGACAGAGAGAGAGATATAATAAACTGACCAGACAGAGAGAGATATAATAAAACTGACCAGATATAATAAACTGACCAGAGAGAGAGAGATATAATAAACTGACCAGACAGAGAGATATAATAAAGACCAGACAGAGAGAGATATAATAAACTGACCAGACAGAGAGATATAATAAACTGACCAGACAGAGAGAGAGAGATATAATAAACTGACCAGAGAGATATAATAAACTGACCAGAGAGAGATATAATAAACTGACCAGACAGAGAGAGAGATATAATAAACTGACCAGACAGAGAGAGATATAAGACCAGAGAGATATAATAAACTGACCAGACAGAGAGATATAATAAAGACCAGACAGAGAGAGATATAATAAACTGACCAGACAGAGAGAGAGATATAATAAACTGACCAGACAGACAGAGAGATATAATAAACTGACCAGACAGAGAGAGAGATATAATAAACTGACCAGAGAGAGAGAGATATAATAAACTGACCAGACAGAGAGAGAGATATAATAAACTGACCAGAGAGAGAGAGATATAATAAACTGACCAGACAGAGAGAGAGAGAGATATAATAAACTGACCAGACAGAGAGAGATATAATAAACTGACCAGACAGAGAGAAAGATATAATAAACTGACCAGACAGAGAGAAAGATATAATAAACTGACCAGACAGAGAGAGAGATATAATAAACTGACCAGACAGAGAGAGAGAGAGAGATATAATAAACTGACCAGACAGAGAGAGAGAGATATAATAAACTGACCAGACAGAGAGAGATAATAGAGAGACATAATAAACTGACCAGAGAGAGAGATATAATAAACTGACCAGACAGAGAGAGAGATATAATAAACTGACCAGACAGAGAGAGAGATATAATAAACTGACCAGAGATATAATAAACTGACCAGACAGAGAGAGAGAGATATAATAAACTGAGAGAGAGAGATATAATAAACTGACCAGACAGAGAGAGATATAATAAACTGACCAGACAGAGAGAGAGATATAATAAACTGACCAGACAGACCAGAGAGAGATATAATAAACTGACCAGACAGAGAGAGAGATATAATAAACTGACCAGACAGAGAGACAGATATAATAAACTGACCAGACAGAGAGAGATATAATAAACTGACCAGACAGAGAGAGAGATATAATAAACTGACCAGACAGAGAGATATAATAAACTGACCAGACAGAGAGAGAGATATAATAAACTGACCAGACAGAGAGATATAATAAACTGACCAGACAGAGAGAGAGATATAATAAACTGACCAGACAGAGAGAGAGAGATATAATAAACTGACCAGACAGAGAGAGAGAGATATAATAAACTGACCAGACAGAGAGAAAGATATAATAAACTGACCAGACAGAGAGAGATATAATAAACTGACCAGACAGAGATATAATAAACTGACCAGACAGAGAGAAAGATATAATAAACTGACCAGACAGAGAGAAAGATATAATAAACTGACCAGACAGAGAGAGATATAATAAACTGACCAGACAGAGAGAAAGATATAATAAACTGACCAGACAGAGAGAGAGATATAATAAACTGACCAGACAGAGAGAGATATAATAAACTGACCAGACAGAGAGAGATATAATAAACTGACCAGACAGAGAGAGAGATATAATAAACTGACCAGACAGAGAGATATAATAAACTGACCAGACAGAGAGATATAATAAACTGACCAGACAGAGAGAGAGAGATATAATAAACTGACCAGAGAGAGAGAGATATAATAAACTGACCAGACAGAGAGATATAATAAACTGACCAGAGAGAGAGATATAATAAACTGACAGACAGAGAGAGAGAGATATAATAAACTGACCAGACAGAGAGAGAGAGATATAATAAACTGACCAGACAGAGAGAGAGAGATATAATAAACTGACCAGACAGAGAGAGAGAGATATAATAAACTGACCCAGAGATATAATAAACTGACCAGAGAGAGAGATATAATAAACTGACCAGACAGAGAGAGAGAGATATAATAAACTGACCAGACAGAGAGAGAGATATAATAAACTGACCAGACAGAGAGAGAGATATAATAAACTGACCAGACAGAGAGAGATAGATATAATAAACTGACAGACAGAGAGAGATAAACTGACCAGACAGAGAGATATAATAAACAGACCAGACAGAGAGAGATATAATAAACAGACCAGACAGAGAGAGAGATATAATAAACTGACCAGACAGAGAGAGAGATATAATAAACTGACCAGACAGAGAGAGAGATATAATAAACTGACCAGACAGAGAGATATAATAAACTGACCAGACAGAGAGAGAGATATAATAAACTGACCAGACAGAGAGAGAGATATAATAAACTGACCAGACAGAGAGAGAGATATAATAAACTGACCAGACAGAGAGAGATATAATAAATGACCAGACAAACTGACCAGACTGACCAGAGAGAGAGAGATATAATAAACTGACCAGACAAAGAGAGAGAGATATAATAAACTGACCAGACAAAGAGAGAGAGATATAATAAACTGACCAGACAAAGAGAGAGAGATATAATAAACTGACCAGACAAAGAGAGAGAGATATAATAAACTGACCAGACAGAGAGAGAGATATAATAAACTGACCAGACAGAGAGAGAGATATAATAAACTGACCAGACAGAGAGAGAGATATAATAAACTGACCAGACAAAGAGAGAGAGATATAATAAACTGACCAGACAAAGAGAGAGAGATATAATAAACTGACCAGACAGAGAGAGAGAGATATAATAAACTGACCAGACAAAGAGAGAGAGATATAATAAACTGACCAGACAGAGAGAGAGATATAATAAACTGACCAGACAGAGAGAGATATAATAAACTGACCAGACAGAGAGATATAATAAACTGACCAGACAAAGAGAGAGAGATATAATAAACTGACCAGACAAAGAGAGAGAGATATAATAAACTGACCAGACAAAGAGAGAGAGATATAATAAACTGACCAGACAGAGAGATATAATAAACTGACCAGACAGAGAGAGAGATATAATAAACTGACCAGACAAAGAGAGAGAGATATAATAAACTGACCAGACAGAGAGATATAATAAACTGACCAGAGAGAGAGATATAATAAACTGACCAGACAGAGAGATATAATAAACTGACCAGACAAAGAGAGAGAGATATAATAAACTGACCAGACAGAGAGAGAGATATAATAAACTGACCAGACAAAGAGATATAATAAACTGACTAGACAAAGAGAGAGAGATATAATAAACTGACCAGACAAAGAGATATAATAAACTGACTAGACAAAGAGAGAGAGATATAATAAACTGACCAGACAAAGAGATATAATAAACTGACCAGACAAAGAGAGAGAGAGATATAATAAACTGACCAGACAAGAGAGATATAATAAACTGACCAGACAAAGAGAGAGAGATATAATAAACTGACCAGACAAAGAGAGAGAGATATAATAAACTGACCAGACAGAGAGAGAGAGAGATATAATAAACTGACCAGACAGATAAACTGACAGAGAGATATAATAAACTGACCAGACAGAGAGATATAATAAACTGACCAGACAGAGAGAGAGATATAATAAACTGACCAGACAGAGACAGAGAGATATAATAAACTGACCAGACAGAGAGAGAGATATAATAAACTGACCAGACAAAGAGAGAGAGATATAATAAACTGACCAGACAAAGAGAGAGAGATATAATAAACTGACCAGACAAAGAGAGAGAGATATAATAAACTGACCAGACAGAGAGAGAGATATAATAAACTGACCAGACAGAGAGATATAATAAACTGACCAGACAGAGAGAGATATAATAAACTGACCAGACAGAGAGAGAGATATAATAAACTGACCAGACAAAGAGAGAGAGATATAATAAACTGACCAGACAGAGAGAGAGAGAGATATAATAAACTGACCAGACAAAGAGAGAGAGATATAATAAACTGACCAGACAAAGAGAGAGAGATATAATAAACTGACCAGACAGAGAGAGAGATATAATAAACTGACCAGACAAGAGAGAGAGATATAATAAACTGACCAGACAAAGAGAGAGAGATATAATAAACTGACCAGACAAAGAGAGAGAGATATAATAAACTGACCAGACAAGAGAGAGAGATATAATAAACTGACCAGACAGAGAGATATAATAAACTGACCAGACAAAGAGATATAATAAACTGACCAGACAAAGAGAGATATAATAAACTGACCAGACAAGAGAGAGAGATATAATAAACTGACCAGACAGAGAGATATAATAAACTGACTAGACAGAGAGAGAGAGATATAATAAACTGACCAGACAGAGAGATATAATAAACTGACTAGACAGAGAGAGATAATAAACTGACTAGACAAAGAGAGAGAGATAATAAACTGACCAGACAAAGAGAGAGAGATAATAAACTGACCAGACAAAGAGAGAGAGATATAATAAACTGACCAGACAGAGAGAGATATAATAAACTGACCAGACAGAGAGATATAATAAAGACCAGAGAGAGAGATATAATAAACTGACCAGACAGAGAGAGATAATAAACTGACCAGACAGAGAGAGAGAATAAACTGACCAGAGAGATATAATAAACTGACCAGACAGAGAGATATAATAAACTGACCAGACAGAGAGATATAATAAACTGACCAGAGAGAGATATAATAAACTGACCAGACAGAGAGATATAATAAACTGACCAGACAGAGAGAGAGAGATATAATAAACTGACCAGACAGAGAGATATAATAAACTGACCAGACAGAGAGATATAATAAACTGACCAGACAGAGAGAGAGATATAATAAACTGACCAGACAGAGAGACAGAGAGATATAATAAACTGACCAGACAGAGAGAGAGAGAGATATAATAAACTGACCAGACAGAGAGATATAATAAACTGACCAGACAGAGAGATATAATAAACTGACCAGACAGAGAGAGAGAGAGATATAATAAACTGACCAGACAGAGAGAGAGAGAGATATAATAAACTGACCAGACAGAGAGAGAGAGAGATATAATAAACTGACCAGACAGAGAGAGAGATATAATAAACTGACCAGAGAGATAATAAACTGACCAGACAGACATAATAAACTGACCAGACAGACATAATAAACTGACCAGACAGACATAATAAACTGACCAGACAGAGAGAAAGACATAATAAACTGACCAGACAGAGAGAGAGAGAGATATAATAAACTGACCAGACAGAGAGAGAGACATAATAAACTGACCAGACAGAGAGAGAGAGAGATATAATAAACTGACCAGACAGAGAGAGAGATATAATAAACTGACCAGACAGAGAGAGATATAATAAACTGACCAGACAGAGATATAAAACTGACCAGACAGAGAGAGAGAGATAATAAACTGACCAGACAGAGAGAGAGATATAATAAACTGACCAGACAGAGAGAGATATAATAAACTGACCAGACACAGATATAATAAACTGACCAGACAGAGAGAGATATAATAAACTGACCAGACAGAGAGAGATATAATAAACTGACCAGACACAGATATAATAAACTGACCAGACAGAGAGAAAGATATAATAAACTGACCAGACAGAGAGAAAGATATAATAAACTGACCAGACAGAGAGAAAGATATAATAAACTGACCAGACAGAGAGAAAGATATAATAAACTGACCAGACAGAGATATAATAAACTGACCAGACAAAGACAGAGAGATATAATAAACTGACCAGACAGAGAGAGAGATATAATAAACTGACCAGACAGAGAGATATAATAAACTGACAGACAGAGAGAGATATAATAAACTGACCAGACAGAGAGAGAGAGATATAATAAACTGACCAGACAGAGAGATATAATAAACTGACCATATAATAAACTGACCAGACAGAGAGAGAGATATAATAAACTGACCAGAGAGAGAGAGATATAATAAACTGACCAGACAGAGAGAGAGAGATATAATAAACTGACCAGACAGAGAGAGAGAGATATAATAAACTGACCAGACAGATAGAGAGAGAGATATAATAAACTGACCAGACAGAGAGAGAGAGAGATATAATAAACTGACCAGACAGAGAGAGAGAGATATAATAAACTGACCAGACAGAGAGAGAGAGAGAGATATAATAAACTGACCAGACAGAGAGAGAGAGAGATATAATAAACTGACCAGACAGAGAGAGAGAGATATAATAAACTGACCAGACAGAGAGAGAGATATAATAAACTGACCAGACAGAGAGAGAGATATAATAAACTGACCAGACAGAGAGAGAGAGATATAATAAACTGACCAGACAGAGAGAGAGATATAATAAACTGACCAGACAGAGAGAGATATAATAAACTGACCAGACAGAGAGAGAGATATAATAAACTGACCAGACAGAGAGAGAGAGATATAATAAACTGACCAGACAGATATAATAAAGAGAGAGATATAATAAACTGACCAGACAGAGAGAGATATAATAAACTGACCAGACAGATATAATAAACTGACCAGACAGAGAGAGAGATATAATAAACTGACCAGACAGAGATATAATAAACTGACCAGACAGAGAGATATAATAAACTGACCAGACAGATATAATAAAGAGAGAGAGATATAATAAACTGACCAGACAGAGAGATATAATAAACTGACCAGACCAGACAGAGAGAGATATAATAAACTGACCAGACAGAGAGATATAATAAACTGACCAGACAGAGAGATATAATAAACTGACCAGACAGAGAGATATAATAAACTGACCAGACAGAGAGATATAATAAACTGACCAGACAGAGAGAGAGATATAATAAACTGACCAGACAGAGAGATATAATAAACTGACCAGACAGAGAGAGAGAGATATAATAAACTGACCAGACAGAGAGAGAGAGATATAATAAACTGACCAGACAGAGAGAGAGATATAATAAACTGACCAGACAGAGAGATATAATAAACTGACCAGACAGAGAGATATAATAAACTGACCAGACAGAGAGATATAATAAACTGACCAGACAAAGAGAGAGAGATATAATAAACTGACCAGACAGAGAGAGAGAGATATAATAAACTGACCAGACAGAGAGAGAGAGATATAATAAACTGACCAGACAGAGAGAGATATAATAAACTGACCAGACAAGAGAGAGAGATATAATAAACTGACCAGACAGAGAGAGAGAGATATAATAAACTGACCAGACAGAGAGAGAGAGATATAATAAACTGACCAGACAAAGAGAGAGAGATATAATAAACTGACCAGACAAAGAGAGAGATATAATAAACTGACCAGACAAAGAGAGAGATATAATAAACTGACCAGACAAAGAGAGAGAGATATAATAAACTGACCAGACAAAGAGAGAGAGATATAATAAACTGACCAGACAGAGAGATATAATAAACTGACCAGACAAAGAGAGAGAGATATAATAAACTGACTAGACAAAGAGAGAGAGATATAATAAACTGACTAGACAGAGAGAGAGATATAATAAACTGACTAGACAGAGAGAGAGATATAATAAACTGACAGACAGAGAGAGAGATATAATAAACTGACCAGACAGAGATATAATAAACTGACCAGAGAGATATAATAAACTGACCAGACAGAGAGAGATATAATAAACTGACCAGACAAGAGAGAGAGAGATATAATAAACTGACCAGACAGACAGAGAGATATAATAAACTGACCAGACAGAGATATAATAAACTGACCAGACAGAGAGAGAGATATAATAAACTGACCAGACAGAGAGAGAGAGATATAATAAACTGACCAGACAAGAGAGAGAGATATAATAAACTGACCAGACAGAGAGAGAGATATAATAAACTGACCAGACAAAGAGAGAGAGATATAATAAAGAGATATAATAAAACTGACCAGACAGAGAGAGAGAGATATAATAAACTGACAGACAGAGAGAGAGATAATAACCAGACAGAGAAATAATAAACTGACCAGACAGAGAGAGAGATATAATAAACTGACCAGACAGAGAGAGATATAATAAACTGACCAGACAGAGAGAGAGAGAGATATAATAAACTGACCAGACAGAGAGAGAGAGATATAATAAACTGACCAGACAGAGAGAGAGATATAATAAACTGACCAGACAGAGATATAAGAGAGAGAGAGATATAATAAACTGACCAGACAGAGAGAGATATAATAAACTGACCAGACAGAGAGAGAGAGATATAATAAACTGACCAGACAAAGAGAGAGAGATATAATAAACTGACCAGACAGAGAGAGAGATAGATATAATAAACTGACCAGACAGAGAGAGAGATATATAATAAACTGACCAGACAGAGAGATATAATAAACTGACCAGACAGAGAGATATAATAAACTGACCAGACAGATAGAGAGAGAGATATAATAAACTGACCAGACAGAGAGAGAGATATAATAAACTGACCAGAGAGATATAATAAACTGACCAGACAAAGAGAGAGAGATATAATAAACTGACCAGACAGAGAGAGAGATATAATAAACTGACCAGACAGAGAGAGAGATATAATAAACTGACCAGACAGAGAGAGAGATATAATAAACTGACCAGACAGAGAGAGAGAGATATAATAAACTGACCAGACAGAGAGAGAGAGATATAATAAACTGACCAGACAGAGAGAGAGATATAATAAACTGACCAGACAGAGAGAGAGATATAATAAACTGACCAGACAGAGAGAGAGATATAATAAACTGACCAGACAGAGAGAGAGATATAATAAACTGACCAGACAGAGAGAGAGAGATATAATAAACTGACCAGACAGAGAGAGAGATATAATAAACTGACCAGACAGAGAGAGAGATATAATAAACTGACCAGACAGAGAGAGAGAGATATAATAAACTGACCAGACAGAGAGAGATATAATAAACTGACCAGACAGAGAGAGATATAATAAACTGACCCAGACTGACCAGACAGAGAGAGATATAATAAACTGACCAGACAGAGAGAGAGAGATATAATAAACTGACCAGACAGAGAGAGAGAGAGATATAATAAACTGACCAGACAAAGAGAGAGAGATATAATAAACTGACCAGACAGAGAGAGAGAGAGAGATATAATAAACTGACCAGACAGATATAATAAACTGACCAGACAGAGAGAGATATAATAAACTGACCAGACAGAGAGAGATATAATAAACTGACCAGACAGAGAGAGAGATATAATAAACTGACCAGACAGAGAGAGAGATATAATAAACTGACCAGACAGAGAGAGAGATATAATAAACTGACCAGACAGAGAGAGAGATATAATAAACTGACCAGACAGAGAGAAAGATATAATAAACTGACCAGAGAGAGAGAGAGAGAGAGAAATAATAAACTGACCAGACAGACATAATAAACTGACCAGACAGAGAGAAAGACATAATAAACTGACCAGACAGAGAGAGAGAGACATAATAAACTGACCAGACAGAGAGAGAGAGAGAGATATAATAAACTGACCAGACAGAGAGAAATAATAAACTGACCAGAGAGAGAGATATAATAAACTGACCAGACAGAGAGAGAGAGAGAGATATAATAAACTGACCAGAGAGAGAGAGAGAGATATAATAAACTGACCAGACAGAGAGAGAGAGATATAATAAACTGACCAGACAGAGAGAGAGAGATATAATAAACTGACCAGACAGAGAGATATAATAAACTGACCAGACAGAGAGAGAGAGATATAATAAACTGACCAGACAGAGAGATATAATAAACTGACCAGACAGAGAGAGAGAGATATAATAAACTGACCAGACAGAGAGATATAATAAACTGACCAGACAGAGAGAGATATAATAAACTGACCAGACAGAGAGAGAGATATAATAAACTGACCAGACAGAGAGATATAATAAACTGACCAGACAGAGAGATATAATAAACTGACCAGACAGACAGAGAGATATAATAAACTGACCAGACAGAGAGAGAGAGATATAATAAACTGACCAGACAGAGAGAGAGAGATATAATAAACTGACCAGACAGAGAGAGAGATATAATAAACTGACCAGACAGAGAGAGAGAGATATAATAAACTGACCAGACAGAGAGAGAGAGATATAATAAACTGACCAGACAGAGAGAGAGATATAATAAACTGACCAGACAGAGAGAGAGAGATATAATAAACTGACCAGACAGAGAGAGAGAGAGATATAATAAACTGACCAGACAGAGAGAGAGATATAATAAACTGACCAGACAGAGAGAGAGATATAATAAACTGACCAGACAGAGAGAGAGATATAATAAACTGACCAGACAGAGAGAGAGAGATATAATAAACTGACCAGACAGAGAGAGAGAGATATAATAAACTGACCAGACAGAGAGAGAGAGATATAATAAACTGACCAGACAGAGAGATATAATAAACTGACCAGAGAGAGAGAGAGATATAATAAACTGACCAGACAGAGAGAGAGATATAATAAACTGACCAGACAGAGAGAGAGAGATATAATAAACTGACCAGACAGAGAGAGAGATATAATAAACTGACCAGACAGAGAGAGAGATATAATAAACTGACCAGACAGAGAGATATAATAAACTGACCAGACAGAGAGATATAATAAACTGACCAGACAGAGAGAGAGAGATATAATAAACTGACCAGACAGAGAGAGAGAGATATAATAAACTGACCAGACAGAGAGAGAGAGATATAATAAACTGACCAGACAGAGAGAGAGAGATATAATAAACTGACCAGACAGAGAGAGAGAGATATAATAAACTGACCAGACAGAGAGAGAGATATAATAAACTGACCAGACAGAGAGAGAGAGATATAATAAACTGACCAGACAGAGAGAGAGATATAATAAACTGACCAGACAGAGAGAGAGAGATATAATAAACTGACCAGACAGAGAGAGAGAGATATAATAAACTGACCAGACAGAGAGAGAGAGATATAATAAACTGACCAGACAGAGAGAGAGATATAATAAACTGACCAGACAGAGAGAGAGATATAATAAACTGACCAGACAGAGAGAGAGATATAATAAACTGACCAGACAGAGAGAGAGAGATATAATAAACTGACCAGACAGAGAGAGAGAGAGATATAATAAACTGACCAGAGAGAGAGATATAATAAACTGACCAGACAGAGAGAGAGAGATATAATAAACTGACCAGACAGAGAGAGAGAGAGATATAATAAACTGACCAGACAGAGAGAGAGATATAATAAACTGACCAGACAAAGAGAGAGATATAATAAACTGACCAGACAGAGAGAGAGAGATATAATAAACTGACCAGAGAGAGAGAGATATAATAAACTGACCAGACAGAGAGAGAGATATAATAAACTGACCAGACAGAGAGAGACTGACCAGAGATATAATAAACTGACCAGAGAGAGAGATATAATAAACTGACCAGACAGAGAGATATAATAAAGAGAGAGAGATATAATAAACTGACCAGACAGAGAGATATAATAAAGAGATATAATAAACTGACAGACAGAGAGAGAGATATAATAAACTGACCAGACAGAGAGAGAGAGATATAATAAACTGACCAGAGAGAGAGATATAATAAACTGACCAGACAGAGAGAGAGAGAGATATAATAAACTGACCAGACAGAGAGAGAGATATAATAAACTGACCAGACAGAGAGAGAGAGAGATATAATAAACTGACCAGACAGAGAGAGATAAAGAGACAGAGAGAGAGAGAGATATAATAAACTGACCAGACAGAGAGAGAGAGATATAATAAACTGACCAGAGAGAGAGAGATATAATAAACTGACCAGACAGAGAGAGAGAGAGATATAATAAACTGACCAGACAGAGAGAGAGATATAATAAACTGACCAGACAGAGAGAGAGATATAATAAACTGACCAGACAGAGAGAGAGAGATATAATAAACTGACCAGACAGAGAGAGAGATATAATAAACTGACCAGACAGAGAGAGAGATATAATAAACTGACCAGACAGAGAGATATAATAAACTGACCAGACAGAGAGAGAGATATAATAAACTGACCAGACAGAGAGAGAGATATAATAAACTGACCAGACAGAGAGAGAGATATAATAAACTGACCAGACAGAGAGAGAGAGATATAATAAACTGACCAGACAGAGAGAGAGAGATATAATAAACTGACCAGACAGAGAGAGAGAGATATAATAAACTGACCAGACAGAGAGAGAGAGATATAATAAACTGACCAGACAGAGAGAGAGAGATATAATAAACTGACCAGACAGAGAGAGAGAGATATAATAAACTGATAATAAACAGAGAGAGAGAGAGAGATATAATAAACTGACCAGACAGAGAGAGAGATATAATAAACTGACCAGACAGAGAGAGAGAGATATAATAAACTGACCAGACAGAGAGAGAGATATAATAAACTGACCAGACAGAGAGAGAGAGAGATATAATAAACTGACCAGACAGAGAGAGAGAGATATAATAAATAAACTGACCAGACAGAGAGATATAATAAACTGACCAGACAGAGAGATATAATAAACTGACCAGACAGAGAGAGAGATATAATAAACTGACCAGACAGAGAGAGAGAGATATAATAAACTGACCAGACAGAGAGAGAGAGATATAATAAACTGACCAGACAGAGAGAGAGATATAATAAACTGACCAGACAAAGAGATATAATAAACTGACCAGACAGAGAGAGATATAATAAACTGACCAGACAGAGAGAGAGAGATATAATAAACTGACCAGACAGAGAGAGAGAGAGATATAATAAACTGACCAGACAGAGAGAGAGAGAGATATAATAAACTGACCAGACAGAGAGAGAGAGACCAGAGAGAGAGATATAATAAACTGACCAGACAGAGAGAGAGAGAGATATAATAAACTGACCAGACAGAGAGAGAGAGATATAATAAACTGACCAGACAGAGAGAGAGAGATATAATAAACTGACCAGACAGAGAGAGACAGAGAGATATAATAAACTGACCAGACAGAGAGAGAGATATAATAAACTGACCAGACAGAGAGAGAGAGATATAATAAACTGACCAGACAGAGAGAGAGAGATATAATAAACTGACCAGACAGAGAGAGAGATATAATAAACTGACCAGACAGAGAGAGAGATATAATAAACTGACCAGACAGAGAGAGAGATATAATAAACTGACCAGACAAGAGAGAGAGAGATATAATAAACTGACCAGACAGAGAGAGAGATATAATAAACTGACCAGACAGAGAGAGAGATATAATAAACTGACCAGACAGAGAGAGAGAGATATAATAAACTGACCAGACAGAGAGAGAGAGATATAATAAACTGACCAGACAAAGAGAGAGAGATATAATAAACTGACCAGACAGAGAGAGAGATATAATAAACTGACCAGACAAAGAGAGAGAGATATAATAAACTGACCAGACAGAGAGAGAGATATAATAAACTGACCAGACAGAGAGAGAGATATAATAAACTGACCAGACAGAGAGAGAGATATAATAAACTGACCAGACAGACAGAGAGATATAATAAACTGACCAGACAGAGAGAGAGAGATATAATAAACTGACCAGACAGAGAGAGAGAGATATAATAAACTGACCAGACAGAGAGAGAGATATAATAAAACTGACCAGAGAGAGAGAGATATAATAAACTGACCAGACAGAGAGAGAGATATAATAAACTGACCAGACAGAGAGAGAGAGATATAATAAACTGACCAGACAGAGAGAGAGATATAATAAACTGACCAGACAGAGAGAGAGAGATATAATAAACTGACCAGACAGAGAGAGAGAGATATAATAAACTGACCAGACAGAGAGAGAGATATAATAAAACAGACAGAGAGAGAGAGATATAATAAACTGACCAGACAAGAGAGAGAGAGATATAATAAACTGACCAGACAGAGAGAGAGAGATATAATAAACTGACCAGACAGAGAGAGAGATATAATAAACTGACCAGACAGAGAGAGAGAGATATAATAAACTGACCAGACAGAGAGAGAGATATAATAAACTGACCAGACAGAGAGAGAGAGATATAATAAACTGACCAGACAGAGAGAGAGATATAATAAACTGACCAGACAGAGAGAGAGAGAGATATAATAAACTGACCAGACAGAGAGAGAGAGATATAATAAACTGACCAGACAGAGAGAGAGAGATATAATAAACTGACCAGACAGAGAGAGAGAGAGATATAATAAACTGACCAGACAGAGAGAGAGATATAATAAACTGACCAGACAGAGAGATATAATAAACTGACCAGACAGAGAGATATAATAAACTGACCAGACAGAGAGAGAGAGAGATATAATAAACTGACCAGACAGAGAGAGAGAGAGATAATAAACTGACCAGACAGAGAGAGAGAGAGAGATATAATAAACTGACCAGACAGAGAGAGAGAGATATAATAAACTGACCAGACAGAGAGAGATATAATAAACTGACCAGACAGAGATATAATAAACTGACCAGACAGAGAGAGAGAGAGATATAATAAACTGACCAGACAGAGAGAGAGATATAATAAACTGACAGAGAGAGAGAGATATAATAAACTGACAGACAGAGAGAGAGATATAATAAACTGACCAGACAGAGAGAGAGATATAATAAACTGACCAGACAGAGAGATATAATAAAGAGAGAGATATAATAAACTGACCATATAATAAACTGACCAGACAGAGAGATATAATAAACTGACCAGACAGAGAGAGAGATATAATAAACTGACCAGACAGAGAGAGAGATATAATAAACTGACCAGACAGAGAGAGAGAGATATAATAAACTGACCAGACAGAGAGAGAGAGAGATATAATAAACTGACCAGACAGAGAGAGAGAGATATAATAAACTGACCAGACAGAGAGAGAGAGATATAATAAACTGACCAGACAGAGAGAGAGAGATATAATAAACTGACCAGACAGAGATATAATAAACTGACCAGACAGAGATATAATAAACTGACCAGACAGAGATATAATAAACTGACCAGACAGAGATATAATAAACTGACCAGACAGAGAGAGAGAGAGATAATAAACTGACCAGACAGAGAGAGAGAGATATAATAAACTGACCAGACAGAGAGAGAGAGAGAGATATAATAAACTGACCAGACAGAGAGAGAGAGATATAATAAACTGACCAGACAGAGAGAGAGAGATATAATAAACTGACCAGACAAAGAGATATAATAAACTGACCAGAGAGATATAATAAACTGACCAGACAGAGAGAGAGAGATATAATAAACTGACCAGACAGAGAGAGAGAGATATAATAAACTGACCAGACAGAGAGAGAGAGATATAATAAACTGACCAGACAGAGAGAGAGATATAATAAACTGACCAGACAGAGAGAGAGAGATATAATAAACTGACCAGACAGAGAGATATAATAAACTGACCAGACAGAGAGAGAGAGATATAATAAACTGACCAGACAGAGAGATATAATAAACTGACCAGACAGAGAGAGAGAGAGATATAATAAACTGACCAGACAGAGAGATATAATAAACTGACCAGACAGAGAGATATAATAAACTGACCAGACAGAGAGATATAATAAACTGACCAGACAGAGAGAGAGATATAATAAACTGACCAGACAGAGAGAGAGAGATATAATAAACTGACCAGACAGAGAGAGAGATATAATAAACTGACCAGACAGAGAGAGAGATATAATAAACTGAAACTGATATAATAAAGACAAAGAGAGAGAGATATAATAAACTGACCAGACAGAGAGAGAGAGATATAATAAACTGACCAGACAGAGAGAGAGAGATATAATAAACTGACCAGACAGAGAGAGAGAGAGATATAATAAACTGACCAGACAGAGAGAGAGAGATATAATAAACTGACCAGACAGAGAGATATAATAAACTGACCAGACAGAGAGATATAATAAACTGACCAGACAGAGAGATATAATAAACTGACCAGACAGAGAGATATAATAAACTGACCAGACAGAGAGAGAGAGATATAATAAACTGACCAGACAGAGAGAGAGAGATATAATAAACTGACCAGACAGAGAGAGAGAGAGATATAATAAACTGACCAGACAGAGAGAGAGAGAGATATAATAAACTGACCAGACAGAGAGATATAATAAACTGACCAGACAGAGAGAGATATAATAAACTGACCAGACAGAGAGAGATATAATAAACTGACCAGACAGAGAGAGAGAGATATAATAAACTGACCAGACAGAGAGAGAGAGATATAATAAACTGACCAGACAGACAGAGAGAGAGAGATATAATAAACTGACCAGACAGAGAGAGAGAGATATAATAAACTGACCAGACAGAGAGAGAGATATAATAAACTGACCAGACAGACAGAGAGAGAGATATAATAAACTGACCAGACAGACAGAGAGAGAGATATAATAAACTGACCAGACAGAGAGATATAATAAAGACCAGAGAGAGATATAATAAACTGACCAGACAGAGAGAGAGAGATATAATAAACTGACCAGACAGAGAGAGAGAGATATAATAAACTGACCAGACAGAGAGAGAGAGATATAATAAACTGACCAGACAGAGAGAGAGAGATATAATAAACTGACCAGACAGAGAGAGAGAGATATAATAAACTGACCAGACAGAGAGAGAGAGAGATATAATAAACTGACCAGACAGAGAGAGAGAGATATAATAAACTGACCAGACAGAGAGAGAGATATAATAAACTAGAGATAAATAAACTGACCAGACAGAGAGAGAGAGATATAATAAACTGACAGACAGAGAGAGATATAATAAACTGACCAGACAGAGAGAGAGAGATATAATAAACTGACCAGACAGAGAGAGAGAGAGATATAATAAAACACCAGACAGAGAGAGAGAGATATAATAAACTGACCAGACAGAGAGAGAGATATAATAAACTGACCAGACAGAGAGAGAGAGATATAATAAAACAGACAGAGAGAGAGATATAATAAACTGACCAGACAGAGAGAGAGATATAATAAACTGACCAGACAGAGAGATATAATAAACTGACCAGACAGAGAGAGAGAGATATAATAAACTGACCAGAGAGAGAGAGAGAGATATAAACTAAACTGACAGAGAGAGAGATATAATAAACTGACCAGACAGAGAGATATAATAAACTGACAGACAGAGAGAGAGAGATATAATAAACTGACCAGACAGAGAGATATAATAAACTGACCAGAGAGATATAATAAACTGACCAGAGAGAGATATAATAAACTGACCAGACAGAGAGAGAGATATAATAAACTGACCAGACAGAGAGAGAGATATAATAAACTGACCAGACAGAGAGAGAGATATAATAAACTGACCAGACAGAGAGATATAATAAACTGACCAGACAGAGAGAGAATAGATATAATAAACTGACCAGACAGAGAGAGAGATATAATAAACTGACCAGACAGAGAGATATAATAAACTGACCAGACAGAGAGAGAGATATAATAAACTGACCAGACAGAGAGAGAGAGAGATATAATAAACTGACCAGACAGAGAGAGAGAGAGATATAATAAACTGACCAGACAGAGAGAGAGAGAGATATAATAAACTGACCAGACAGAGAGAGAGAGATATAATAAACTGACCAGACAGAGAGAGAGAGAGAGATATAATAAACTGACCAGACAGAGAGAGAGAGATATAATAAACTGACCAGACAGAGAGAGAGAGAGATATAATAAACTGACCAGACAGAGAGAGAGAGATATAATAAACTGACCAGACAGAGAGAGAGAGAGATATAATAAACTGACCAGACAGAGAGAGAGAGAGATATAATAAACTGACCAGACAGAGAGAGATAATAAACTGACCAGAGAGATATAATAAACTGACCAGACAGAGAGAGAGAGATATAATAAACTGACCAGACAGAGAGAGAGAGATATAATAAACTGACCAGACAGAGAGAGATATAATAAACTGACCAGACAGAGAGAGAGAGAGATAATAAACTGACCAGACAGAGAGAGAGAGAGATATAATAAACTGACCAGACAGAGAGAGAGAGATATAATAAACTGACCAGACAGAGAGAGAGAGAGAGATATAATAAACTGACCAGACAGAGAGAGAGAGATATAATAAACTGACCAGACAGAGAGAGAGAGAGATATAATAAACTGACCAGACAGAGAGAGAGAGAGATATAATAAACTGACCAGACAGAGAGAGAGAGAGATATAATAAACTGACCAGACAGAGATATAATAAACTGACCAGAGAGAGATATAATAAACTGACCAGACAGAGAGAGAGATATAATAAACTGACCAGACAGAGAGAGAGAGATATAATAAACTGACCAGACAGAGAGATATAATAAACTGACCAGACAGAGAGAGAGAGAGATATAATAAACTGACCAGACAGAGAGAGAGAGATATAATAAACTGACCAGAGAGAGAGATATAATAAACTGACCAGACAGAGAGAGAGAGAGAGATATAATAAACTGACCAGACAGAGAGAGAGAGAGATATAATAAACTGACCAGACAGAGAGAGAGAGAGATATAATAAACTGACCAGACAGAGAGAGAGAGAGAGATATAATAAACTGACCAGACAGAGATATAATAAACTGACCAGAGAGAGAGATATAATAAACTGACCAGACAGAGAGAGAGAGATATAATAAACTGACCAGACAGAGAGAGAGAGAGATATAATAAACTGACCAGACAGAGAGAGAGAGAGATATAATAAACTGACCAGACAGAGAGAGAGATATAATAAACTGACCAGACAGAGAGAGAGAGATATAATAAACTGACCAGACAGAGAGAGAGAGATATAATAAACTGACCAGACAGAGAGAGAGAGACATAATAAACTGACCAGACAGACAGAGAGAGAGAGATATAATAAACTGACCAGACAGAGAGAGAGAGAGACATAATAAACTGACCAGACAGAGAGAGAGAGACATAATAAACTGACCAGAGAGAGAGAGAGAGAGACATAATAAACTGACCAGACAGAGAGAGAGAGACATAATAAACTGACCAGACAGAGAGATAAAGAGAGACATAATAAACTGACAGACAGACAGAGAGAGAGAGATATAATAAACTGACCAGACAGAGAGACCAGACAGAGAGATATAATAAACTGACCAGACAGAGATATAATAAACTGACCAGAGAGAGATATAATAAACTGACCAGACAGAGAGATATAATAAACTGACCAGACAGAGATATAATAAAGAGAGAGAGAGATATAATAAACTGACCAGACAGAGAGAGATATAATAAACTGACCAGACAGAGAGATATAATAAACTGACCAGACAGAGAGATATAATAAACTGACCAGACAGAGAGAGAGAGATATAATAAACTGACCAGACAGAGAGATACATATAATAAACTGACCAGAGAGATATAATAAACTGACCAGACAGAGATATAATAAACTGACCAGACAGAGAGAGAGAGATATAATAAACTGACCAGACAGAGAGATATAATAAACTGAGAGAGATATAATAAACTGACCAGACAGAGAGAGAGATATAATAAACTGACCAGACAGATATAATAAACTGACAGACAGACAGAGAGAGATATAATAAACTGACCAGACAGAGATATAATAAACTGACCAGACAGAGAGAGATATAATAAACTGACCAGACAGAGAGAGAGAGAGATATAATAAACTGACCAGAGAGAGAGAGATATAATAAACTGACCAGACAGAGAGAGAGATATAATAAACTGACCAGACAGAGAGAGATATAATAAACTGACCAGACAGAGATATAATAAACTGACCAGAGATAGATATAATAGAGATATAATAAACTGACCAGAGAGAGAGATATAATAAACTGACCAGACAGAGAGAGAGAGATATAATAAACTGACCAGACAGAGAGAGAGAGAGATATAATAAACTGACCAGACAGAGAGAGAGATATAATAAACTGACCAGACAGAGAGAGAGAGATATAATAAACTGACCAGACAGAGAGAGAGAGAGATATAATAAACTGACCAGACAGAGAGAGAGATATAATAAACTGACCAGACAGAGAGACAGAGAGAGAGAGATATAATAAACTGACCAGACAGAGATATAATAAACTGACCAGAGACAGATATAATAAACTGACCAGAGAGAGAGAGAGATATAATAAACTGACCAGACAGATATAATAAAGACCAGAGAGAGATATAATAAACTGACCAGAGAGAGAGACTGACCAGACAGAGAGATATAATAAACTGACCAGACAGAGAGAGAGAGAGAGATATAATAAACTGACCAGACAGAGAGACAGACAGAGAGATATAATAAACTGACCAGACAGAGAGATATAATAAACTGACCAGACAGAGAGAGAGAGATATAATAAACTGACCAGACAGAGACAGAAGAGAGATATAATAAACTGACCAGACAGAGAGAGAGAGATATAATAAGACTGACCAGACAGAGAGATATAATAAACTGACCAGACAAAGAGATATAATAAACCTGACCAGACAGAGAGATATAATAACCTGACCAGACAGAGAGACAGATAGATATAATAACCTGACCAGACAGAGAGACAGATAGAGATATAATAACCTGACCAGACAGATAGATATAATAACCTGACCAGACAGAGAGATATAATAACCTGACCAGACAGAGAGACAGATAGAGAGATATAATAACCTGACCAGACAGAGAGAGAGATATAATAACCTGACCAGACAGAGAGACAGACAGAGAGATATAATAACCTGACCAGACAGAGAGACAGACAGATATAATAACCTGACCAGACAGAGAGACAGACAGATATAATAACCTGACCAGACAGAGAGACAGAGAGATATAATAACCTGACCAGACAGAGAGATATAATAACCTGACCAGACAGAGAGACAGATAGATATAATAACCTGACCAGACAGAGAGACAGATAGATATAATAACCTGACCAGACAGATAGATATAATAACCTGACCAGACAGACAGACAGATAGAGATACATATATCTGACTCTAACAGACAGATACATATATCTGACTCTCTAACAGACAGATACATATATCTGACTCTCTAACAGACAGATACATATATCTGACTCTCTAACAGACACATATATCTGACTCTAACAGATACATATATCTGACTCTAACAGACACATACATCAGACTCTCTAACAGATACATATATCTGACTCTCTAACAGACAGATACATATATCTGACTCTCTAACAGACAGATACATATATCTGACTCTCTAACAGACAGATACATATATCTGACTCTCTAACAGACAGATACATATATCTGACTCTCTAACAGACAGATAAACAAGAACAGAGAGTCAGAATGTTGGTGAGTGAACCTTACACACACACACAGACAGACACAGACGACACAGACGACACACACACAACACACACACACTACTTACTATGTTCTTCTTTCAGTCCATCTGGTTTAAAAATTAAAGATATTTGAATCATGAGTTGTATACACTATATGAACAAAAGTATGTGGACACCTGCTATTATCTAACAGTAGGTAGATACACTACATGACCAAAAGTATGTGGACACCTGTTCATTGAACATCTCATTCCAAAATCATGGGCATTAATATGGAGTTGGTCCCCCTTTGCTGCTATAACAGCCTCCACTCTTCTGGGAAGGCTTTCCACTAGATGATGGAACATTGCTGCTATAACAGCCTCCAGTCCTCTGGGAAGGCTTTCCACTAGATGATGGAACATTGCTGCTATAACAGCCTCCACTCCTCTGGGAAGGCTTTCCACTAGATAATGGAACATTGCTAGATGGGACATTTGCTTCCATTCAGCCACAAGAGCATTAGTGGAACATTGCTGTGGGGACTTGCTTCCATTCAGCCACAAGAGCATTAGTGAGGACTCTCTCTCTCTCTCTCTCTCTTCTCTCAGAGGACCTGTGCCCTAGGACCATGCCTCAGGACAATCTGGCCTGATGACTCCTTGCTGTCCCCAGTCCACCTGGTTGTGCTAAGCGTCAGTATAGAGACAAATTAGAGTCGTATTTCAACGGCTCAGACATGAGGTATGTGGTCTACGGTCAATCACGGATTACAAAAAGAAAGCCAGCCGGAGTCTTGCTCCCAGACAAATTAACACAACTTCTTCGCTTTGAGGACAATACAGTGCCACTGACTTTGCCTGCTACCAAAACCTGCGTTAATCAGTGTAATATATAGTGTGTATTATATAGTAATATATAGTGTATATATCTTTTAAGGAAAGTGTTTTCACTACAAGAGTATTCTAGTAATAAACCATGAGGTCTGATCTACAAGAGGACATTCTAGTCAGGTTAGATGAGAGGACATTACTAGTCAGGTTAGATGTAGAGGACATTACTAGTCAGGTTAGATGTAGAGGACATTACTAGTCAGGTTAGATGTAGAGGACATTACTAGTCAGGTTAGATGTAGAGGACATTACTAGTCAGGTTAGATGTAGAGGACATTACTAGTCAGGTTAGATGTAGAGGACATTACTAGTCAGGTTAGATGTAGAGGACATTACTAGTCAGGTTAGATCAGGTAGATGTAGAGGACATTACTAGTCAGGTTTAGATGTATATATACAGGTTAGAAAAGAGATGACTACTTACGCTTCACTTCCCTAATCAATTTCAAGTTCTTCACTGTAGACAGGAAATACATGAATATTCAGTCTGTGATTAACAGTTGACCCATCAGTATTATAGTAATAAACCATGAGGTCTGTGATTAACAGTTGACCCATCAGTATTATAGTAATAAACCATGAGGTCTGTGATTAACAGTTGACCCATCAGTATTATAGTAATAAACCATGAGGTCTGTGATTAACAGTCACCCCTCAGAGCCTGGTTCCTCTGTCCTACTCAGTACAGCCAGTAGAGGGCTGGTCACCCCTCAGAGCCTGGTTCCTCTTTACCCAGTACAGCCAGTAGAGGATGGTCACCCCTCAGAGCCTGGTTCCTCTGGTCTACCCAGTACACTCAGTAGAGGACTGAGGTAGACAGGTTCTTACCCAGGTGATAGACTAGATAAGGTTTATATTCCAGTGATATGTAACCAGAGGTAGAGAGGTTCTTACCCAGGTGACAGACTAGATAAGGTTTATACTTATCTACTTTTAAACTCGGACAAAACAGAGATGCTTGTTCTAGCTCCCAAGAAACAAAGAGATCTTCTGTTGAATCTGACAATTAATCTTAATGGTTGTACAGTCGTCTCAAATAAAACTGTGAAGGACCTCGGCATTACTCTGGACCCTGATCTCTCTTTTGAAGAACATATCAAGACTGTTTCAAGGACAGCTTTTTTCCATCTACGTAACATTGCAAAAATCAGAAACTTTCTGTCCAAAAATGATGCAGAAAAATTAATCCATGCTTTTGTCACTTCTAGGTTAGACTACTGCAATGCTCTACTCTCCGGCTACCCGGATAAAGCTCTAAATAAACTTCAGTTGGTGCTAAATACGGCTGCTAGAATCCTGACGAGAACCAAAAAATTTGATCATATTACTCCAGTGCTAGCCTCTCTACACTGGCTTCCTGTCAAAGCAAGGGCTGATTTCAAGGTTTTACTGCTAACCTACAAAGCATTACATGGGCTTGCTCCTACCTATCTCTCTGATTTGGTCCTGCCGTACATACCTACACGTACGCTACGGTCACAAGACGCAGGCCTCCTAATTGTCCCTAGAATTTCTAAGCAAACAGCTGGAGGCAGGGCTTTCTCCTATAGAGCTCCATTTTTATGGAACGGTCTGCCTACCCATGTCAGAGACGCAAACTCGGTCTCAACCTTTAAGTCTTTACTGAAGACTCATCTCTTCAGTGGGTCATATGATTGAGTGTAGTCTGGCCCAGGAGTGGGAAGGTGAACGGAAAGGCTCTGGAGCAACGAACCGCCCTTGCTGTCTCTGCCTGGCCGGTTCCCCTCTTTCCACTGGGATTCTCTGCCTCTAACCCCATTACAGGGGCTGAGTCACTGGCTTACTGTGGCTCTCTCATACTGTCCCTGGGAGGGGTGCGTCACCTGAGTGGGTTGATTCACTGATGTGGTCATCCTGTCTGGGTTGGCGCCCCCCCTTGGGTTGTGCCATGGCGGAGATCTTTGTGGGCTATACTCGGCCCTGTCTCAGGATGGTAAGTTGGTGGTTGAAGATATCCCTCTAGTGGTGTGGGGGCTGTGCTTTGGCAAAGTGGGTGGGGTTATATCCTTCCTGTTTGGCCCTGTCCGAGTGTGTCCTCGGATGGGTCCACAGTGTCTCCTGACCCCTCCTGTCTCAGCCTCCAGTATTTATGCTGCAGTAGTTTATGTGTCGGGGGGCTAGGGTCAGTTTGTTATATCTGGAGTACTTCTCCTGTCCTATTCGGTGTCCTGTGTGAATCTAAGTGTGCGTTCTCTAATTCTCTCCTCTCTTTCAGAGGACCTGAGCCCTAGCACCATTACCTGACATGATGACTCCTTCTGTCCCCAGTCCACCTGGCCATGCCTGTTCCAGTTTCAACTGTTCCCTAGGATGCTGGTCATTTATGAACATTTGAACATCCCATGTTCTGACTCCACCCGGCACAGCCATGATGACTCGGAGGACCTTGACCATGCCCCAGACTACCCACCTGGCCAGTCTATCTGCTGCTGTTCCAGTTTCAACTGTTCTGCCTTATTATTATACGACCATGCTGGTCATTTATGAACATTTGAACATCTTGGCCATGTTCTGTTATAATCTCCACCCGGCACAGCCAGAAGAGGACTGGCCACCCCACATAGCCTGGTTCCTCTCTAGGTTTCTTCCTAGGTTTTGGCCTTTCTAGGGAGTTTTTCATAGCCACCGTGCTTCTACACCTGCATTGCTTGCTGTTTGGGGTTTTAGGCTGGGTTTCTGTACAGCACTTTGAGATATCAGCTGATGTACGAAGGGCTTTATAAATAAATTTGATTTGATATTCCAGTGATATGTAACCAGAGGTAGAGAGGTTCTTACCCAGGTAATAGACTAGATAAGGATTATATTCCAGTGATATGTAACCAGAGGTAGAGAGGTTCTTACCCAGGTAATAGACTAGATAAGGTTTATATTCCAGTGATATGTAACCAGAGGTAGAGAGGTTCTTACCCAGGTAATAGACTAGATAAGGTTTATATTCCAGTGATATGTAACCAGAGGAAGAGGTTCTTACCCAGGTGATAGACTAGATAAGGTTTATATTCCAGTGATATGTAACCAGAGGAAGAGGTTCTTACCCAGATCGATGAGAAGATCAGGTTCCAGATCCAGTAGAATCCTGTAAAAGTCTAATTTCACCCTTCTTGGGTCGTCTGCTTCTTCTAGGGCCTGGTACAACTGTCTCATCTGGTCCTGGCTGGTCATCTGGTGGATCCTGGTGTTACAGTACAACTTCTCATAGAACAGCTCAAGAAGGATGGGCTTCACCTTGGTAACCTTCTGAATGAGTTGATCCTTATTGACGTCCACAAATGTGGCACCTGAAAAGAGATGTAGAGTTATATACTGTAGAATAGGACATTACTAGTCAGGTGAGATGTAGAGGACATTACTAGTCAGGTGAGATGTAGAGGACATTACTAGTCAGGTGAGATGTAGAGGACATTACTAGTCAGGTGAGATGTAGAGGACATTACTAGTCAGGTGAGATGTAGAGGACATTACTAGTCAGGTGAGATGTGAGAGAGGACATTACTAGTCAGGTGAGATGTAGAGGACATTACTAGTCAGGTGAGATGTAGAGGACATTACTAGTCAGGTGAGATGTAGAGGACATTACTAGTCAGGTGAGATGTAGAGGACATTACTAGTCAGGTGAGATGTAGAGGACATTACTAGTCAGGTGAGATGTAGAGGACATTACTAGTCAGGTGAGATGTAGAGGACATTACTAGTCAGGTGAGATGTAGAGGACATTACTAGTCAGGTGAGATGTAGAGGACATTACTAGTCAGGTGAGATGTAGAGGACATTACTAGTCAGGTGAGATGTAGAGGACATTACTAGTCAGGTGAGATGTAGAGGACATTACTAGTCAGGTGAGATGTAGAGGACATTACTAGTCAGGTGAGATGTAGAGGACATTACTAGTCAGGTTAGATGTAGAGGACATTACTAGTCAGGTTAGATGTAGAGGACATTACTAGTCAGGTGAGATGTAGAGGACATTACTAGTCAGGTTAGATGTAGAGGACATTACTAGTCAGGTTAGATGTCAGCCTGGTTCCTACCCAGTACAGCCTGGTTCTTCCTAGGTTTATATTCCCAGTAACCAGCCAGGTGATAGACTAGATAAGGTTTATATTCCAGTGATATGTAACCAGAGGTAAAGAGGTTCTTACCCAGGTAATAGACTAGATAAGGTTTATATTCCAGTGATATGTAACCAGAGGTAGAGAGGTTCTTACCCAGGTGATAGACTAGATAAGGTTTATATTCCAGTGATATGTAACCAGAGGAAGAGGTTCTTACCCAGATCGATGAGAAGATCAGGTTCCAGATCCAGTAGAATCCGGTAAAAGTCTGATTTCATCCGTCTTGTGTCTTCTGCTTCTTCTAGAGCCTGGTACAACAGTTTCATCTGGTCCTGTCTGGTCCTGGCAGCATGGATCTCATAGTACCTCTCAGAACGGATCAAGAAAAATGCTATGGGAATCACCAAGGTAACATTCTGACTGAGGTGAACCCTGTGAATGTCCACAACCAGGGCATCACCTAGACAGGAAAGAAAACAGATGTAGAGTTATATACTGTAGAACTAGAGGACATTACTAGTCAGGTGAGATGTAGAGGACATTACTAGTCAGGTGAGATGTAGAGGACATTACTAGTCAGGTGAGATGTAGAGGACATTACTAGTCAGGTGAGATGTAGAGGACATTACTAGTCAGGTGAGATGTAGAGGACATTACTAGTCAGGTTAGATGTAGAGGACATTACTAGTCAGGTTAGATGTAGAGGACATTACTAGTCAGGTTAGATGTAGAGGACATTACTAGTCAGGTTAGATGTAGAGTTATATACAGGTTAGAAAAGAGATGACTACTTACGCTTCACTTCCCTAATCAATTTCAAGTTCTTCACTGTAGACAGGAAATACATGAATATTCAGTCTGTGATTAACAGTTGACCCATCAGTATTATAGTAATAAACCATGAGGTCTGTGATTAACAGTTGACCCATCAGTATTATAGTAATAAACCATGAGGTCTGTGATTAACAGTTGACCCATCAGTATTATAGTAAAACCATGAGGTCTGTGATTAACAGTTGACCCATCAGTATTATAGTAATAAACCATGAGGTCTGTGATTAACAGTTGACCCATCAGTATTATAGTAATAAACCATGAGGTCTGTGATTAACAGTTGACCCATCAGTATTATAGTAATAATCGTAATCTCTATATGTGAAACTAACAAGACAACAACTTACCTTGTTGTTCCAGTAGTTCTCTCTTCTCTGTAGACAAAAGAAAAAAAATGTATAAAAAATTACAAAAATCATTAAAAAACTAATATACAGTATAACCATTAAAACCATGAGATCTGTGATTAACAGTTGACCCATCAGTGTTATAGAAGGTAACCTGGTATAAATGAGAGTAATGGACAGTATATGGGTCATTCCTAGTTATATCCTGATCTAATACAGGACTGGTCTGAAGGTAACGTGGTATAAATGAATAGAGTCTAATGGACAGTATATGGGTCATTCCTAGTTATATCCTGATCTAATACAGGACTGGTCTGAAGGTAACCTGGTATAAATGGAGTCTAATGGACAGTATATGGGTCATTCCTTGACTTTTTCCACATTTTTGTTACGTTACAGCCTTATTCTAAAATGGATTCAATCCTTTTTTTGCCATCAATCTACACACAATACCCCATAATGACATCCCAATACCCCATAATGACATCCCAATACCCCATAATGACATCCCAATACCCCATAATGACATCCCAATACCCCATAATGACATCCCAATACCCCATAATGACAAAGCAAAAACAGTTTGCTTTTTAAAAATTTAGCAAATAAGAAATAAAATAACTGAAATATCACACTTGTTTAATGACATGGCATCAAGGACCAGTCAGAGATCAAGGACCAGTCAGAGATCAAGGTTAAACTCACCTTCAGTATATTTTCTCCACATGTAGACACCAGCTGAAGCTGCAAGAACTACAACAGCTGCTGCTATTAGACCAATAATCAACTCTACTTGTGATTTAGGAAACACGTCATCTGAAACAGAGAAGCCATGTCAAACCATTACAACACTACATATAGGAAGTAAAGTATAATTTATAAATACTACTGAACAGACCAATAAGGTCATCCCCTAGGAAACACCTCATCTGAAACAGAGAAGCCATGTCAAACCATTACAACACTACATATAGGAAGTAAAGTATAATTTATAAATACTACTGAACAGACCAATAAGGTCATCCCCTAGGAAACACCTCATCTGAAACAGAGAAGTCATGTCAAACCATTACAACACCTACATATATACTGTACAGGAAGTAAAGCATAATTTATAAATACTACTGAACAGACCAATAAGGTCATCCCCTAGGAAACCGTCCTCCACTAACTAGTCTAACGAACAAGAGGTCTCAGGTATTTGGGTTAACCAATGAAGACCTCACCTGGGACATGAATCTCTGTCTCCTTCAGGTGGTTGATCTCCGTCTGGTGAACTCTACAGGTGAACATGTTGGTGTCAGTCTTGTCCACGGTGACATGTTGTCTCACAGTGTAGAGGCCCTCTGAGTCCCTGTGTTTCTCTGGAGGTCCATCAGCGGGGGGGTTGGTTCCAGAACTGTCCAGCCACTCCATATCAGGTTCAGGAAACCAGCCTCCAGACTCACACTTCAGGACCACCCCCCAGTCTTTAGTTCCATCAATAGAGATCACTGGCTGAGATACAGCACCTACAGATACAAGATACTGAAGGGTATTACCAGAACCCTGCAGCACCCCAGTATTACCAGAACCCTGCAGCACCCCAGTATTACCAGAACCCTGCAGCACCCCAGTATTAACAGAACCCTGCAGCACCCCAGTATTAACAGAACCCTGCAGCACCCCAGTATTAACAGAACCCTGCAGCACCCCAGTATTAACAGAACCCTGCAGCACCCCAGTATTAACAGAACCCTGCAGCACTCCAGTATTAACAGAACCCTGCAGCACCCCAGTATTAACAGAACCCTGCAGCACTCCAGTATTAACAGAACCCTGCAACACTCCAGTATTAACAGAAAGATAGTCAGAAGTCAAGCTGTACATACATTAAATAAAAAATACATTAAAGAGATCATTATTAAACCAGCAACAACTTTACTTTAAAGACCTTTAAAGACCTCTGCATCAATTATTCCATGTGTCAAAAGACTTGGACAACAGTAGGAATATTGGGACACAGCCAGTGTGACAGGTTTTGTGTTGTAAAGGCTGTGTGCTGAGCAGCTGAATACATGGAGGAAGACCGGCTGAATACGTGATGAGGGAGGAAGACCGGCTGAATACGTGATGAGGGAGGAAGACCGGCTGAATACGTGATGAGGGAGGAAGACCGGCTGAATACGTGATGAGGGAGGAAGACCGGCTGAATACGTGATGAGGGAGGAAGACCGGCTGAATACGTGATGAGGGAGGAAGACCGGCTGAATACGTGATGAGGGAGGAAGACCGGCTGAATACGTGATGAGGGAGGAAGACCGGCTGAATACGTGATGAGGGAGGAAGACCGGCTGAATACGTGATGAGGGAGGAAGACCGGCTGAATACGTGATGAGGGAGGAAGACCGGCTGAATACGTGATGAGGGAGGAAGACCGGCTGAATACGTGATGAGGGAGGAAGACCGGCTGAATACGTGATGAGGGAGGAAGACCGGCTGAATACGTGATGAGGGAGGAAGACCGGCTGAATACGTGATGAGGGAGGAAGACCGGCTGAATACGTGATGAGGGAGGAAGACCGGCTGAATACGTGATGAGGGAGGAAGACCGGCTGAATACGTGATGAGGGAGGAAGACCGGCTGAATACGTGATGAGGGAGGAAGACCGGCTGAATACGTGATGGAGGAAGACCAGCTGAATACATGATCTATAACAGAGGAAGGAATGATGAGGGAGGAAGACCAGCTGAATACATGATCTATAACAGAGGAAGGAATGATGATGGAGGAAGACCAGCTGAATACATGATCTATAACAGAGGAAGGAATGATGAGGGAGGAAGACATGTTGATATTTTAGCAGCCAATCATTTAGCCAGATTTACCAATACAACCTCTGATCACATCTCCAGTATTCATGACTCACCAACAAGGAGTTGAATGGTGGTTTCCTTCACCTGGCTGGTCAGTGTTGGAAGGAAGCACCTGTAGCTTCCAGCATCAGAGAGAGTAACTCTGGTCAGCTTTAAGGAGACGTTGCCTTTCTTCAGTTCTTCATGAAACATTGATGTCCTTCCCCTGTAGGATGGATGTTGCTCATCATTGGAGTCTCGACCGTCAAGGTAAAGATGGACGTTTGTTTTCAGGTACAATCTTGTCCATTCCACTGTCATGTCCTCAGCACTGACATTGGGTTCCAGGGAACATGGTAGAATGATGTCATCACCAGCTAAGGCAACGACTGGGTCAGCCGGTCCAACAACCTGAACCTCAGACGACCCTGGAGAAAAACGAAGGACACACAGTTAAAGATCCCTCATACCTCCAGAGGGGTGTTCATGTTTTGGTTCCCTTCCCCTGATCTGTGCCTCGACACAATCCTGTCTTGGAGCTCTACGGACAATTCCTTCGACCTCATGTCTTGGTTTTTGCTCTGACATGCACTGTCAACTGTGGGACATTATATAGACAGGTGTGTACCTTTCCAAATCATGTCCAATTAATTGAATTTACCACAGGTGGACTCCAATCAAGTTGTAGAAACATCTCAAGGATGATCAATGGAAACAGGATGCACCTGAGATCAATTTTGAGTCTCATAGCAAATGGTCTAATTACTTATGTAAATAAGGCATTTCAGGAAGAAAAAAAATCTTGAGATTTGCTACATTCTCTAAACCTATTTTCTCTTTGTCATCAAGGCAAAGGGTGGCTACTTTGAAGAATCTCAAATATAAAATATATTTTGATTTGTTTAACACTTTTTTGGTTACGACATGATTCCATATGTGTTATTTCATAGTTTTGATGTCTTCACTATTATTCTATAATGTAGAAAATTGTAAAAAATTAAATACATTATTTTTTAAATCCCAAAGCAGACTAGGGGGAAAATATGTCACTTGAGCACTTCACCCTGCTGTTGTAATAAAACATTTTGATAACTCGACTCTCTCGACAAACAGAACATGTTTTAACAGACGTCTCTTCCCGTTCATCAAATGGCTGCTGCAGTTTGGATAGAAAACGTAAATAAAAGACTATACTAACATTTTAAAATTGATTGCACAATAAAGTCGGGGACTCATTTCCATTGTGGTGCCATTTTTTTTTTTACATAAATAAATAAATATACAATTACATAGGCCTAGTGTAAATACAGACTCATTACAGACGCATTAAAAGGTTCTACTGTTCACACATTCATTTCTAAAGTGGTTATGGTTGGCTTTGAGTTGCTGTGGTAGTTTGTTCCAGTCAACAGCACCGGTATATACAATGGGTTCTTACCAGATATAATACTCTATTTAAATATAGAGTATTATATTTAAAACAGTGAATATTAGAGTCTCTGGTTCTGGTATTATGCTAGTAGACATCTCTAACAAATGAAAAATACTTCAGATATCTGGAGGCTGAGTGATATTTCTGTGAACCAGACCAAGATGAATTAATGCTACTATTTTTTTCCACTGATAGCCAGCCTATCAGCTTCAAATGCTGGACCTCCAGATGAGGGGGGAGTTTAAGTACCATTCTAACAGACTTGTTTTGGCTGGTCTGTACATTATTCTGTAGATGTTTGGGGCTGCTGGTGAACCATGATGAGACATAATCAAAGTAACACTAGACTAGATGTTTGGGGCTGCTGGTGAACCATGATGTGCAGCATATTCAGACACTAGACTAGATGTTTGGGGCTGCTGGGGAACCATGATGTGCAGCATATTCAGACACTAGACTAGATGTTTGGGGCTGCTGGGGAACCATGATGATAATCAGTGACACTAGACTAGATGTTTGGGGCTGCTGGGGAACCATGATGATAATCAGTGACACTAGACTAAATGTTTGGGGCTGCTGGGGAACCATGATGATAATCAGTGACACTAGACTAGATGTTTGGGGCTGCTGGGGAACCATGATGATAATCAGTGACACTAGACTAGATGTTTGGGGCTGCTGGGGAACCATGATGATAATCAGTGACACTAGACTAGATGTTTGGGGCTGCTGGGGAACCATGATGATAATCAGTGACACTAGACTAGATGTTTGGGGCTGCTGGGGAACCATGATGATAATCAGTGACACTAGACTAGATGTTTGGGGCTGCTGGGGAACCATGATGATAATCAGTGACACTAGACTAGATGTTTGGGGCTGCTGGTGAACCATGATGATAATCAGTGACACTAGACTAGATGTTTGGGGCTGCTGGTGAACCATGATGTGCAGCATAATCAGACACTAGACTAGATGTTTGGGGCTGCTGGTGAACCATGATGTGCAGCATAATCAGACACTAGACTAGATGTTTGGGGCTGCTGGGGAACCATGATGATAATCAGTGACACTAGACTAGATGTTTGGGGCTGCTGGGAAACCATGATGATAATCAGTGACACTAGACTAGATGTTTGGGGCTGCTGGTGAACCATGATGTGCAGCATAATCAGACACTAGACTAGATGTTTGGGGCTGCTGGTGAACCATGATGTGCAGCATAATCAGACACTAGACTAGATGTTTGGGGCTGCTGGTGAACCATGATGTGCAGATCGGCGGGGCTCAGTGTTGACAAAGGGTCCAGACCAATTGGCAAAAGAGGCATTGTAGCTGGAGTAATTTAGTTTGCTAGCCGGGAGATGCGCTAACTGGCGCTAGCTTCGGGACAAGGGAGTTAGCCACTCGGTAGCAGCTAGCTAGCAGCGATGACACGATGAAAAGGTCCAGAGCTTACAGCTGGATTCCAGTAGTGGAGAGAAACAGTCCGATATGCTCATGGTTGATATCACGCTGTGCAGACTGGCGGGTATCATCCAGGCTAAAAGCGGCTGGTGTCTGAGCTAAAGGTAAAGGCCATTAGCAGTGGCTAACAATGACTAAAATAGCTAGTAGGTAATTAGCTGGTTAGCATCTGGTGGCTAGCTTCTGATGGAGGTTCTAGCTATAAGGTCTAAAAATAGCAGATCCGTATCACATTGGGTGAGAAGGTATATTTAATTAAAAAATGGAAAAAGATAGATAAAAATATTGAAATATGTACACAAAAAAAGACGAAGAGCAAAAATGTGCACGGTACAACGACAAAACACGTCCCCACTGCTACGCCATCTTGGAAAATCTGGTGGACAGAGGACAGGATAGACAGACTGGTAGACTATATTGTTACTATGAATGGTGAATAGAGGAGAGACTGGTAGACTATATTGTAATCTATGAATGGTGGATAGAGGACAGACTGGTAGCCTATATTGTCACTATGAATGGTGGATAGAGGACAGACTGGTAGCCTATATTGTCACTATGAATGGTGGATAGAGGACAGACTGGTAGACTATATTGTCACTATGAATGGTGGATAGAGGACAGACTGGTAGACTATATTGTCACTATGAATGGTGGATAGAGGACAGACTGGTAGACTATATTGTCACTATGAATGGTGGATAGACAGAGCAGACACATGCACATTTGTGGCCTGCTGGAGGTCATTTTGCAGGGCTCTGGCAGTGCTCCTCCTGCTCCTCCTTGCACAAAGGTGGAGGTAGCGGTCCTGCTGCTGGGTTGTTGCCCTCCTACGGCCTCCTCCACGTCTCCTGATGTACTGGCCTGTCTCCTGGTAGCGCCTCCATGCTCTGGACACTACGCTGACAGACACAGCAAACCTTCTTGCCACAGCTCGCATTGATATATTCCATCCTGGATGAGCTGCACTACCTGAGCCACTTGTGTGGGTTGTAGACTCCGTCTCATGCTACCACTAGAGTGAAAGCACCGCCAGCATTCAAAAGTGACCAAAACATCAGCCAGGAAGCATAGGAACTGAGAAGTGGTCTGTGGTCCCCACCTGCAGAACCACTCCTTTATTGGGGGTGTCTTGCTAATTGCCTATAATTTCCACCTGTTGTCTATTCCATTTGCACAACAGCATGTGACATTTATTGTCAATCAGTGTTGCTTCCTAAGTGGACAGTTTGATTTCACAGAAGTGTGATTGACTTGGAGTTACATTGTGTTGTTTAAGTGTTCCCTTTATTTTTTTGAGCAGTGTATAAATAAGGCAGTGTGCAACTGATATGTGACACGTATTAATGCCAAAATTACATGCAAAACAGGCAACTACAAAAAATATATATATATTTTTAGCTAGAGCCCCACCTGCCCTGAATGACGGGTCGCCACTGTTCTGTTCAACTCAGATGGTAAAATGTCTCCTCTTTCTCGTCATAAACATGGAGACACTTCCTTTACTAAGCTTAACAATGTTCGCCAGTCTCTACTTTATGCGCCACTTCGATACAGCTACGATGTCCGTAACAAGTTAGGAGAGCATTATCGTTAACCCTAACCATATTCCTAAACTTAAATGAATTATCCTAACCTACTTTGGGAAAATCTCCTATAACCTGCTGTGAAAAAGTCACTGCCATATCGAAGTATCGTTAAAGTAAAGTGTTTCTCAGCCACGGACACCACCACCCTACAGCTCCACCACCCTACAGCACCACCACCCTACAGCACCACCACCCTACAGCTCCACCACCCTACAGCACCACCACCCTACAGCACCACTACCCTACAGCACCGCCACCCTACAGCACCGCCACCCTACAGCACCGCCACCCTACAGCACCGCCACCCTACAGCACCACCACCCTACAGCTCCACCACCCTACAGCACCACCACCCTACAGCACCACCACCCTACAGCACCACTACCCTACAGCACCACCACCCTACAGCACCACCACCCTACAGCACCACCACCCTACAGCACCACCACCCTACAGCACCACCACCCTACAGCACCACCACCCTACAGCACCACCACCCTACAGCACCACAGCACCACCCTACAGCACCGCCACCCTACAGCACCGCCACCCTACAGCACCACCACCCTACAGCACCACCCTACAGCACCGCCACCCTACAGCTCCGCCACCCTACAGCACCACCACCCTACAGCACCACTACCCTACAGCACCACCACCCTACAGCACCACCACCCTACAGCACCGCCAACCTACAGCACCACCACCCTACAGCACCACCACCCTACAGCACCACCACCCTACAGCACCACCACCCCAGCACAGCACCGCCACCCTACAGCACCACCACCCTACAGCACCACCACCCTACAGCACCACCACCCTACAGCACCTCCACCCTACAGCACCACCACCCTACAGCTCCACTACCCTACAGCTCCACCACCCTACAGCACCACCACCCTACAGCTCCACTACCCTACAGCTCCACCACCCTACAGCACCACACCCAAACTGCCCCGTCTGATCAGACGACAAGACATCTACATTTCCTGCACTCGGTTATGATCCTGCACTTGAATTCTCCCCGTTTCTTTCTTGTTAATATTATGTTCAGATAATAAAATAGCCTTCAGGCTAAATTAATAAAATATCCTACAGGCTAAACAATGAAGGAATAATGTTGTGTCCTACCTGTCGTTATCAATGAAACACTGATGAACAGAATCCCAAAACACCAGACCGCCGAGGTCGGAAAAGTCTTCATTTCACGAACAAAACAAGTCTGACTCCAAGGTAAAGCTGTTTGTAACTGGTCAATTAAACTATTAGGAGTTTAGAAAAATAAACCAAAACAGTTGAAAGACTAATTTGTCAACGAACAGAATGTAACACGACGTCTGTTCTAGAAATAACGGAGGAAAAGGGTGGTGGAGTTTCACACTTTACTTTCACTTTCACTTACAGTACTTCTAGTTGAATATCATCTCGCGATATCTAGTTCCATCTAGTGTTCTGATATGGACATTAACTTCATGTCATCTCGCGATATCTAGATCCCTCTAGTGTTCTGATATGGACATTAACTTCATGTCGTCTCGCGATATCTAGATCCATCCAGTGTTCTGATATGGACATTAACTTCATGTCAAATGTCATAAAACACACACGAGCACTAATGTGAATAGTGAAATAAATGTGACAACAAGTAGGCTGTAGGAAATATTTAAACGAGTAACAACTTACGATGTGAAATGACCCAAGAACATTGATCATATAAAATGAATGTGACTTTCACTGTCAGTTGTTGACTAGCTAGATAGGTGTGAGCATTACTGCAGAAATTACACTAATTTAATCAGAGAGAAAAGAAGAGTTATCACCATGTTGCTGCATGACACTTTAATATGAATTAAATATTAGAGATATACTCAAGAATGGAGCATTTAGAAGATACTCAAGGCCCTGGAGGCTGTAGGGGGACCTGGAATGGAGTATTTAGAAGATACTCAAGGCCCTGGGGGCTGTAGGGGGACCTGGAATGGAGTATTTAGAAGATACTCAAGGCCCTGGGGGCTGTAGGGGAAACCTGGAATGGAGCATTTAGAAGATACTCAAGGCCCTGGAGGCTGTAGGGGAACCTGGAATGGAGCATTTAGAAGATACTCAAGGCCCTGGGGGCTGTAGGGGGACCTGGAATGGAGTATTTAGAAGATACTCAAGGCCCTGGGGGCTGTAGGGGAAACCTGGAATGGAGCATTTAGAAGATACTCAAGGCCCTGGAGGCTGTAGGGGAACCTGGAATGGAGCATTTAGAAGATACTCAAGGCCCTGGGGGCTGTAGGGGGAACCTGGAATGGAGCATTCAGAAGATACTAAAGGCCCTGGGTTCCCCTACAGTTCCCCTACAGTTTTATGTGGCTGCATGATACTGATCAAATGAATAATGAATGAATAATTCAATGATACTTTAATATGAATTAAATATTAGAGATATACTCAAGAATGGAGCATTTAGAAGATACTCAAGGCCCTGGAGGCTGTAGGGGGAACCTGGAATGGAGCATTTAGAAGATACTCAAGGCCCTGGGGGCTGTAGGGGAACCTGGAATGGAGCATTTAGAAGATACTCAAGGGAAGTGAGTGAAATTAAAAACAGAGTGGTTGTGATGTCATTCAGAACAGATTAAAAAATAGGGTACATGATTGAGGAATATCATTTATTGTCAGTTATCAACACTTTAAACATGGTTCAATCAGAGATACAGTTATCAACACTTTACAACATGGTTCAATCAGAGATGCAGTTATCAACACATTACAACATGGTTCAATCAGAGATACAGTTATCAACACTTTAAACATGGTTCAATCAGAGATACAGTTATCAACACTTTACAACATGGTTCAATCAGAGATACAGTTATCAACACTTTACAACATGGTTCAATCAGAGATACAGTTATCAACACTTTAAACATGGTTCAATCAGAGATACAGTTATCAACACTTTACAACATGGTTCAATCAGAGATACAGTTATCAACACTTTACAACATGGTTCAATCAGAGATACAGTTATCAACACTTTACAACATGGTTCAATCAGAGATACAGTTATCAACACTTTAAACCATGTTCTAACATGCTAAGTAGCTAAAAAGTAGTAAGTAGTTGAAAAGTTGCTAATTAGCTAAAATGCTAAAGTTGTCCATGACGAGATTCGAACCCGTAACCTTTAGGACATTCACCCACGTTAGTTATTGCCTTCTCAACCATCGGCCTTATGTAACCAAACGTAACAGTACGATAAACAGAGTAGCAGCTGTTTAAATGATGATTTGTATTAATTTTTCTCTTCCTGGGGTCCAGCATAATATACATTATAATACACATTTTTAACATTAAAATACCTTTTACAACAGATTTCACAATACATTAAGTGTGTCTTCTCAGGCCACTACTCCACTACAACACAATCCAGGTATACGTGTGTGTATAGTGTATATAGTGTGTATCTTATGTGTGTGTATAGTGTGTATAGTGTATAGTGTGTATAGTGTGTGTAGTGTGTGTCTTATGTGTGTGTGTATATAGTGTGTATAGTGTGTATAGTGAGTATGTTATGTGTGTGTGTATATTGTGTATAGTGTGTATGTTGTGTGGGTGTATAGTGTGTATGTTGTGTGTGTGTGTATATTGTGTATAGTGTGTATGTTGTGTGGGTGTATAGTGTGTATGTTGTGTGTGTGTGTGTGTGTATAGTGTGTATGTTGTGTGTGTGTGTGTGTGTGTGTGTGTGTATAGTGTGTATACAGTGGTTGCTTCTTTAAAAGTTGTGTCATACTGCAGCACACCTTGCGGGTTGCTACTGCATTCTGTGGCACGTTATGCAATTGCCAGCCATTTTTTCATTTAATGCTAGTTTGACCACCAGAGGGCATCTTTGAGATGCAGTAGATTATTTGATAGTCTTCCATATTGACATTACCAGAGAATGTAAAACCTTTTTTTTGTAATATCATAGTATATGGGATTGATTTTAAGAAATTTTGCTTAATTAATTTGATTAATATTATGGTGTTTCTATTCTGAGAAAAATAAAAAACCCTCAGGGCCTATTTCCCTACCATAAGGGAGAGCAGGCCACGTCTGTACTACAAAATGCAGGCACGTGGGAGACCAGGGTTCTATTCCGGAGTAGGCTGTCCTTGTAAATAAAAATGTGTTCTTAACTGATTCCATTTGTGTTATTTCATAGTTGTGATGTCTTCACTATTATTCTACAATGTAGAAAATAGTACAAATAAAGACAAATCCTGGAATGAGTAGGTGTGTCCAAACTTTTGACTGGTACTTGCTTAATTCATTTGCTTAATATTATGCTGTTTCTATTCCATGAAAAATGAAAAACCGTCTGGGATTCCGTTAGGATGGAACGGAAAATATGGCACTGTACAACGTGACGGTCGGCAATACAGTACTGGGCTATTTAGCTAAAGAATCCCTGTGTCGTGCAGGCAGGGAACGCATGTATGAGTTAATTTTTTGCTGACGTTTACCGACACATATTCAACGGGTGTTGAGCGCCTGTAAATGCATTATTCTGCGCTCTGCACTCAGACGAGAGTGCTCTGAAATTGGAGTAGCCAGAGTGAATTTATGAAAGCAACCGAATGTCCATTGAGAACGCACAACGACTATACCATTTAGCTAAACTAAGAATGGCGGGAATCATCAAGTCGATAAACATTGGGTAGTTAGATAGCCTATAGTTAATATACTGGCAAGTTTGATGTATAACTACTAACGTTAGGTAACTAGCTAACATACCATACATACTGCTGTATTGATATGCTGTGTGGTTCGTAAGGACAGCATAGCTAACAAATTGTCAGCCAACATAATATGTAAGGTAATTTATTTGAAAAGTACTTTATTACATTGAGTAGCAAGCTACCGCAGGGACGCGCTCTACGGACTCTGCAGCTTGAGCTTTTTTTTTTTTTTTTTTTTTGCACAGCCGATAACGCGCTGGACTTCGGGCAAGAAGATTGAGTGTTCGAAACCTGCTCCCTGCTTGTTTCAGATTTTTTAATTTTATTTTTTAAATAGCGTTCCCAAGGTAAACAGACTTTTTCTCAGGTCCAGATTGTAGAATATACATATAATTTACAGATTAGGATAGAAAACACTCCAAAGTTTCCAAAACTGTCAAAATATTGTCTGTGAGAATAACAAAACTTATTCTGCAAGCGAAAACCTGAGAAAAAATAACCCGGAAGTGATATTTAAAAAATATATATATATGTTTCCTGGACCTCCTTTCTTCCATTTAAAGGGGTATCAACCAGATTCCTTTTCCAATGGCTTCCTCAGGCTGTGACCAGGCTTTAGACAGTTTCAGGCTTTTAATTTGAAAAATGAACGAGATTTTTCAAAAGTAGTCAGGTGTCCTCTGAATAGTGCCTGCGCTCCAGAGGGGAGCTTTCCATTTTCCTTTTATCTCTTAATGAATAGGTTATGGTCCGGTTGAAATATTATCGATTATGTTTGTTAAAAACAACCTGATTATAAAAAACATTTGACATGTTTCTACGACCATTACGGATACTTTTTGGAATTTGTCGAACGGAACGAGGCTTTTTCTCAACATAACGCGCAACCCAAATGAGTTTTTTTTTGTTATAAAAGTAATAAAAGTAATATTTATCAAACAAAAATAACATTTATTGTGTAACTGGGAGTCTCGTGAGTGCAAACATCAGAAGATTATCAAAGGTAAGCGATTCATTTTATTGCTTTTCTGACTTTCGTGCTAATTTGGGGCTAGCTGTTGTAGCATTGAAAGCTACACTCACAAAAGCTTGGATTTCTTCTTTCTTTCTTTCGCTGTAAAATATATTTTCAAAACACAAGGTGGATTTACAACAAGCTAAACTGTGTTTTGGTATATTTCACTTGTGATTGCATGATTATAAATATTTTTTCTAATATTTTTTGCATTTGGCGCCCTGCAATTCTTGTTTAGGAAAGAGATCCCGTAAAAGGGATCCGTAGCGCAGAGAAGTTAAAGTGACTATGCATAGATGACAACAGAGAGTGGCAGTGGTGTGGAAATAGTCTGGGTAGCCATTTGACTAGATGTTCAGGAGTCTTATGGCTTGGTGGTAGAAGCTGTTAAGAAGCCTCTTGGACCTAGACTTGGCACTCCGGTACCACTTGCTGTGAGGTAGCAGAGAGAACAGTCTATGACTAGGGTGGCTGGAGTCTTTGATCATTTTTAGGACCTTCCTCTGAGCTTTGAGGGCACCATGGTGTTGAACGCTGAGCTGTAGTCAATGAATAGCATTCTCACATAGATGTTCCTTTTGTCCAGGTGGGAAAGGGCAGTGTGGAGTGTAATAGAGACTGCGTCATCTGTGGATCTGTTGGGGCGGTATGCAAATTGGAGTGGGTCTAGGGTTTCTGGGATAATGGTGTTGATGTGAGCAATGACCAGCTTTTCAAAGCACTTCATGGCTGCAGAAGTGAGTGCTACGGGTCGGTAGTAATTTAGGCAGGTTACCTTAGTGTTCTCAGGCACAGAGACTATGGTGGTCAACTTAAAACAATAGTCCCACACCACATTACCCATCTCCCATCAGTCTGTAACCATTAAAATCCCCCACCACATTACCCATCTCCCATCAGTCTGTAACCATTAAAATCCCCCACCACATTACCCATCTCCTGTCTTAACTTTTTACATTCCCAAGGGCCAGAAACTCCAGTCTCTTATACAGGTTGTAAAAGTTCACTGTTAACATATTCCTCCTCCTAACTACACCTCCAAGTCTACATACTCCTGATCAACTCCCTCTTCCACACAGCCATATGGATCCCCTGTTTTATAAAGGTATCACACCCTCCTCCTTCCCCATTGTATTATCCTGTACATTTTCCCATGTCAGTCCTGTGATCCCAAGAACCTCACCTCCTGCTCCACTATGATCTGTATCTTCTTAGTATTAGATTGTCTGTGCAGTTGATTGCTACTGTCACAAATGAAACAACCTTCCTCATGTGTCCTTTAGTCTGGTGTTCTCCCCCATTCTGCTCCCTCACTCATGCCAAACCTGCATCTCAATCTGCCCTGGAATACCTGCTCTTCTAGGTGACCAGACTGTTTCTGGAATACCTACTCTCCAAATTCCTGTTCAAAGCGATCGGACTCACCGCCGGGACTCCACCTTGATCCTTACATTCCACCAACACCTTGATCTCCACTACCTCTCCTCTGACAAGACCTGCAAAGTCTCCTTAACCATTACCTTAACTATACCTCCACCTTTTTCTACCACTACACTCTATCCCTCCTCAACTCCTAACCCCTCTACCTTTCCATCTCCTGTCAAATCCTAGTGTTGCTCAACCACCTCCACCGGATTGCTGTGTCAACCGAGAAAAAATCCTTGTCAAACCTTATATATATATATATATTTGGAAAATCCAGTTTTTGTTGGATTGGATATTTTCATCTGAAGAAAATAGTTACAGAGTCTACTGACATAACGCCACCCCTTAATGTAGCTGTAGTACCACAGAGAACCAGAGAGGAACCAATACAATGTTGTTCACTACACCACCTTGTTCCTGTCCTCTGTAGCTGTAATACCATGGAGAACCAGAGAGGAACCAATACAATGTTGTTTACTACACCACCTTGTTCCTGTCCTCTGTAGCTGTAGTACCACAGAGAACCAATACAATGTTGTTCACTACACCACCTTGTTCCTGTCCTCTGTAGCTGTAATACCACAGAGAACCAATACAATGTTGTTCACTACCTTGTTCATGTCCTCTGTAGCTGTAGTACCACAGAGAACCAGAGAGGAACCAATACAATGTTGTTCACTATACTACCTTGTTCCTGTCCTCTGTAGCTGTAATACCACAGAGAACCAATACAATGTTGTTCACTATACTACCTTGTTCCGGTCCTCTGTAGCTGTAATACCACAGTAAACCAGAGAGGAACCAATACAATGTTGTTCACTACACCACCTTGTTCCTGTCCTCTGTAGCTGTAATACCACAGAGAACCAATAAAATGTTGTTCACTACACCACCTAGTTCCTGTCCTCTGTAGCTGTAGTACCACAGAGAACCAGAGAGGAACCAATACAATGTTGTTCACTACACCACCTTGTTCCTGTCCTCTGTAGCTGTAGTACCACAGAGAACCAATACAATGTTGTTCACTACACCACCTTGTTCCTGTCCTCTGTAGCTGTAATACCACAGAGAACCAGAGAGGAACCAATACAATGTTGTTCACTACCTTGTTCCTGTCCTCTGTAGCTGTAATACCACAGAGAACCAATACGTTGTTCACAGAGCTGTAATACCACAGAGAACCAGAGAGGAACCAATACAATGTTGTTCACTACCTTGTTCCTGTCCTCTGTAGCTGTAGTACCACAGAGAACCAGAGAGGAACCAAAACAATGTTGTTCACTACCTTGTTCCTGTCCTCTGTAGCTGTAATACCACAGAGAACCAATACAATGTTGTTCACTACCTTGTTCCTGTCCTCTGTAGCTGTAATACCACAGAGAACCAGAGAGGAACCAATACAATGTTGTTCACTACACTACCTTGTTCCTGTCCTCTGTAGCTGTAATACCACAGAGAACCAATACAATGTTGTTCACTACACCACCTTGTTCCTGTCCTCTGTAGCTGTAGTACCACAGAGAACCACAGGAATTCTGTATATGCCCCAGGAGGGTTCTCCTCACCAGCTCCAGGTGGATGACCTGAACAACTCTATTCATGATTCATGACAATCTGATCCGTGCTGTCTCCTCTCTCTCTCTGCCTGCCTGCCTGCCTCAATTCAATTTAATATTGCCATGGGAAACATGTTAACATTGCAAAAGCAAGTAGATAATAAACAAAAGTAAAATAAACAATAAAAATTAACAGTAAACATTACACTCACAGAAGTTCCAAAATAATAAAGACATTACAAATGTCATTTTATGTCAATATACAGTGTTGTACCTCCAGTATTTATACTGCAGTAGTTTATGTGTCGGGGGGCTGGGGGCTGGGGTCAGTTTGTTATATCTGGAGTACTTCTCCTGTCCTATTCGGTGTCCTGTGTGAATCTAAGTGTGCGTTCTCTAATTCTCTCCTTCTCTCTTTCTTTCTCTCTCTCGGAGGACCTGAGCCCTAGGACCATGCCCCAGGACTACCTGACATGATGACTCCTTGCTGTCCCCAGTCCACCTGGCCATGCTGCTGCTCCAGTTTCAACTTCCACCTGACTGTGCTGCTGCTCCAGTTTCAACTGTTCTGCCTTATTATTATTCGACCATGTTGGTCATTTATGAACATTTGAACATCTTGGCCATGTTCTGTTATAATCTCCACCCGGCACAGCCAGAAGAGGACTGGCCACCCCACATAGCCTGGTTCCTCTCTAGGTTTCTTCCTAGGTTTTGGCCTTTCTAGGGAGTTTTTCCTAGCCACCGTGCTTCTACACCTGCATTGCTTGCTGTTTGGGGTTTTAGGCTGGGTTTCTGTACAGCACTTTGAGATATCAGCTGATGTACGAAGGGCTATATAAATGAATTTGATTTGATTTGTAACGATGTACAAATAGTTAAAGTACAAAAGGGAAAATAAATAAATATAAATATGGGTTGTATTTACAACAGTGTTTGTTCTTCACTGGTTGACCTTTCCTTGTGGCAACAGGTTACAAATCATGCTGCTTTGATGGAACACTGTGGTATTTCACCCAGTAGATTTATCAAAATCAGGTTTGTTTTTGAATTCTTTGTGGATCTGTTGGAAATATGTGTCTCTAATATGGTCATACATTTGGCAGGAGGTTAAGAAGTGCAGTTCAGTTTCCACCTCATTTTGTGGGCAGTGAGCACATAGCCTGTCTTCTCTTGAGAGCCAGGTCTGCCTACGGCGGCCTTTCTCAATAGCAAGGCTATGCTCACTGAGTCTGTACATAGTCAAAGCTTTCCTTAAGTTTGGGTCAGTCACAGTGGTCAGGTGTTCTGCCGCTGTGTACTCTCTGTGTAGGGCCAAATAGCATTCTAGTTTGCTCTGTTTTTTGTTAATTCTTTCCAATGTGTCAAGTAATTATCTTTTTGTTTTCTCATGATTTGGTTGGGTGTAATTGTGTTGCTGTCCTGGGGCTCTGTGGGGTCTGTTTGTGAACAGAGCCCCAGGACCAGCTTGCTTAGGGGACTCTTCTCCAGATTCATCTCTCTGTAGGTGATGTCTTTGTTATGGAAGGTTTGGGAATCGCTTCCTTTTAGGTGGTTGTAGAATTTAACGCCTCTTTTCTGGATTTTGATAATTAGTGGGTATCGGCCTAATTCTGCTCTGCAGGCATTATTTGGTGTTCTACGTTGGATAATTTTGCAGAATTCTGCAGTCTCAATTTGGTGTTTGTCTCTCTCTGTATATATCTACCTCTCTCTCTCCCCTCTTTCTTTGTATCTATCTCTATCTCTCTGTCCCTCTCTTCTACATATCCCTCTCTCTATCTCTCTCTCATTGTATGTCTCTCTGGCTGTCTCTCTGTCTGGCTGTCTCTCCCCCTCGCGCTCTGTCTCTCTCTCTTTTCTATGTCTCTCTCTGTCTCCTATATATCCTTCCCTCTCTATCTCTTTCTCCCCTCCCGCTCTGTCTCTCTCTCTCTTTCTCTCTCTCTCGCTCTCTGTCACCCTTCTCTCTCTGTCTCTTCTCTCCAGGCCCCCTCCCCCTCCATCTTTCACACCTCTCAGTCCTTCTCAGCAGACAGGAAGTACAGATGGGTGGAGAGGAGAGGTGGGGGTGGGGGGATGGGGAGGCTACAAGTCATGAGAGTTTAGATTGTTAGTGATCAACACGTTGAGATGGACTGGACCTGTTTTCTGCTCTGTGAGTTCTGTGAGAGTAAAATTATCTATATAGTTTAATATATATAGAGTTTAATATATATAGAGTTTAATATCTATATAGTTTAATATCTGTATGGTTTAATATCTGTATGGTTTAATATCTATATAGTTTAATATCTGTATGGTTTAATATCTGTATGGTTTAATATCTATATAGCTTAATATCTGTATGGTTTAATATATATAGAGTTTAATATCTATATAGTTTAATATCTATATAGTTTAATATATATAGAGTTTAATATCTATATAGTTTAATATCTATATAGTTTAATATCTATATAGTTTAATATATATAGAGTTTAATATCTATATAGTTTAATATCTATATAGTTTAATATATATAGAGTTTAATATATATAGAGTTTAATATCTATATAGTTTAATATCTATATAGTTTAATATCTATATAGTTTAATATCTATATAGTTTAATATCTATATAGTTTAATATCTGTATGGTTTAATATCTATATAGTTTAATATCTGTATGGTTTAATATCTATATCGTTTAATATCTATCTAGTTTAGTATCTATATGGTTTAATATCTATATAGTTTAATATCTATATAGTTTAATATCTGTATGGTTTAATATCTATATCGTTTAATATCTGTATGGTTTAATATCTTTCTTGTTTAATACGCCCAATTTTTTCAGTTTTTGATTTGTTAAAAAAGTTTGAAATATCCAATAAATGTCGTTCCACTTCATGATTGTGTCCCACTTGTTGTTGATTCTTCACAAAAAAATACAGTTTTATAACTTTATGTTTGAAGCTGTTTGAAACACTTTAATAGGAGGGAGGGTTCTACTAAGCTAACAAATGGATCATTAAGCTATTTTATTTTGAATTTTAGGACCCCTGTCTATAACTTTTTACAAATATTTTTATAATAATAAAAATAAAAATAGTAAATAAAGATGAGTAATGTTTTGGAGATATAAGATCAGCTTGAGATTTTTATTTGTGTTTTTAACTCCCTATTTTTGTAAACTACCTTCATACTTCCAATCATTTGTATTTGTTAAATTCAGACAAGTCCTGTGACACTTGTGGGGTCGATGAGCAAAATGCACTTTCTACCGCCGATGTGGAAGTCATAAGCGTTGGATAAAAAAAGATCACTTTTAAACTGACGGATGTAAACTCAGCAAAAAAAGAAATGTCCCTTTTTCAGGACTCTGTCTTTCAAAGATAATTCTAAAAATCAAAATATCTTCACAGATCTTCATTGTAAAGGGTTTAAACACTGTTTCCCATGCTTGTTCAATGAACCATAAACAATTAATGAACATGCACCTGTGGAACGGTCGTTAAGACACTAACAGCTTACAGACGGTAGGCAAATAAGGTCACAGTTATGAAAACTTAGGACACTAAAGAGGCCTTTCTACTGACTCTGAAAAACACCAATAGAAAGATGCCCAGGGTTCCTGCTCATCTGCGTAAACGTGCCTTAGGCATGCTGCAAGGTGGCATGAGGACTGCAGATGTGGCCAGGGCATCCTACTCCCTCATGTGACATCCTACTCCCTCATGTGGTACCCTTTGTGAGGCCGTTGGTAAAATTGAATAAAGGCGTTGGGCGCAGGACAGGAGTTCTGAGTAATAATCCAAGATTAACAATAAAACAAAACAGCGAGACATGACAAATAATAACGCACAAAACAGATAATAATAGGAACATAATTAATGGAATAGAAATCAATAATCAATCATGAAGACAAAACCAAACAAAAATGAAACATGGATCGGTGGAAACTAGAAAGCCGCCGCCGAACGCCACCCGAACAAGGAGAGGAACCAACTTCGGCGGAAGTCGTGACACCCTTCCACCATACTGCTCATTCTGTGCGTGACTTCCTGCAAGACAGGAATGTCAGTGTTCTGCCATGGCCAGTGAAGAGCACGGATCTCAATCCCATTGAGCATGTCTGGGACCTGTTGGATCAGAGGGTGAGGGCTAGGGCCATTCCCCCCAGAAATGTCCGGGAACTTTCAGGTTCCTTGGTGAAAGAGTGGGGTACCATCTCACAGCAAGAACTGGCAAATCTGGTGCAGTCCATGAGGAGGAGATGCACTGCAGTACTTAATGCAGCTGGTGGCCACACCAGATATTGACTGTTAGTATTGACCCCCCCTTTGTTCAGGGACACATTAGAGGACATTTCCTTTTTGCTGAGTTTATTTTTGTATTATGTTCATTTCAATTGAAACACACTTCAACAGACTCTTAATTAAATTAATATCTGTGGTTCAGCTCAGTGTTTCCATCTTGTACCATAGTGATAGTTCTCTCTGTGTGTTTCAGTGTTTCCATCATGTACCATAGTGATAGTTCTCTCTGTGTGTTTCAGTGTTTACATCATGTACCATAGTGATAGTTCTCTCTGTGTGTTTCAGTGTTTATATCATGTACCATAGTGATAGTTCTCTCTGTGTGTTTCAGTGTTTCCATCATGTACCATAGTGATAGTTCTCTCTGTGTGTTTCAGTGTTTCCATCATGTACCATAGTGATAGTTCTCTCTGTGTGTTTCAGTGTTTACATCATGTACCATAGTGATAGTTCTCTCTGTGTGTTTCAGTGTTTATATCATGTACCATAGTGATAGTTCTCTCTGTGTGTTTCAGTGTTTCCATCATGTACCATAGTGATAGTTCTCTCTGTGTGTGTCAGTGTTTCCATCATGTACCATAGTGATAGTTCTCTCTGTGTGTGTCAGTGTTTCCATTATGTACCATAGCGATAGTTCTCTCCGTGTGTTACAGCCCTTTGTTTACATCATGTACCATAGTAATAGTTCTTTCTGTGTGTTTCAGTGTTTACATAATAGTACCATAGTGATAGTTCTCTCTGTGTGTTTCAGTGTTTCCATCATGTACCATAGTGATAGTTCTCTCTGTGTGTGTCAGTGTTTCCATCATGTACCATAGTGATAGTTCTCTCTGTGTGTGTCAGTGTTTCCATTATGTACCATAGCGATAGTTCTCTCCGTGTGTTACAGCCCTTTGTTTACATCATGTACCATAGTGATAGTTCTCTCTGTGTGTTTCAGTGCTGTTGAGTACACTGGTATACTGTAGCCTCGGACAAGGTGGAGGTGAGTACATTTATCTATATTCATCACCTGTTCTATAATAGTAACATTTATCTATATTCATCACCTGTTCTATAATAGTAACATTTATCTATATTCATCACCTGTTCTATAATAGTAACATTTCTCTATATTCATCACCTGTTCTATAATAGTAACATTTATCTATATTCATCACCTGTTCTATAATAGTAACATTTCTCTGAAAATATGTTTTGTGTTAGTGTGTCCTGCAGAGCTAGTTGTTTCTATAGACACCATGTAACAGACACAAGCTAGTTGTTTCTCTATAGACACCATGCAACACACACAAGCTAGTTGTTTCTATAGACACCATGCAACAGACACAAGCTAGTTGTTTCTCTATAGACACCATGCAACAGACACAAGCTAGTTGTTTCTATAGACACCATGCAACAGACACAAGCTAGTTGTTTCTCTAGACACCATGTAACAGACACAAGCTAGTTGTTTCTCTAGACACCATGCAACAGACACAAGCTAGTTGTTTCTATAGACACCATGCAACAGACACAAGCTAGTTGTTTCTCTATAGACACCATGCAACAGACACAAGCTAGTTGTTTCTCTATAGACACCATGCAACAGACACAAGCTAGTTGTTTCTCTAGACACCATGCAACAGACACAAGCTAGTTGTTTCTATAGACACCATGCAACAGACACAAGCTAGTTGTTTCTCTAGACACCATGTAACAGACACAAGCTAGTTGTTTCTATAGACACCATGTAACAGACACAAGCTAGTTGTTTCTCTAGACACCATGTAACAGACACAAGCTAGTTGTTTCTCTATAGACACCATGCAACAGACACAAGCTAGTTGTTTCTCTATAGACACCATGCAACAGACACAAGCTAGTTGTTTCTCTATAGACACCATGCAACAGACACAAGCTAGTTGTTTCTCTATAGACACCATGCAACACACACAAGCTAGTTGTTTCTCTATAGACACCATGCAACAGACACAAGCTAGTTGTTTCTCTATAGACACCATGCAACAGACACAAGCTAGTTGTTTCTCTATAGACACCATGCAACAGACACAAGCTAGTTGTTTCTCAAGACACTATTTAATAGCTAGCATTTCGATGACATTAACAAATAGATATGGTGAAACGGACACCCTTGTACACCTCTTGACAATTCAAAACTCTCTGAGAAGTAGCTGCTATTTAATATTTTACACCTGGGGTTGCTATACATTACTTTTACCCAATTTATAAGGGAATCACCAAAATGTAAAAAAACTAAAATTAGACTGGAACACAGCAAGAGGGTTAACACAGTTGGTTCTCTGTGATGTCACCTTCCTGAGGTCTAGTCAACCTCTTCCTGATTGATTGATTGATTAATTGACTGTTTTGATTTATTGATTGAATTGGCTACACATTGGCTTTAGCTCAGCTTTTTCAGCTGAATCTGGTGTAGACTGGTAGAACTAATCAAATGGTCTCAGAATGAATCTGGTGTAGACTGGTAGAACTAATCAAATGGTCTCAGAATGAATCTGGTGTAGACTGGTAGAACTAATCAAATGGTCTTATATTGAATCTGGTGTAGACTGGTAGAACTAATCAAATGGTCTTATATTGAATCTGGTGTAGACTGGTAGAACACATCAAAGGGTTTCATATTGAATCTGGTGTAGACTGGTAGAACACATCAAAGGGTTTCATATTGAATCTGGTGTAGACTGGTAGAACTAATCAAAGGGTTTCATATTGAATCTGGTATAGACTGGTAGAACTAATCAAAGGGTCTCATATTGAATCTGGTGTAGACTGGTAGAAATAATCAAATGGTCTCATATTGAATCTGGTGTAGACTGGTAGAACTAATCAAATGGTTTCATATTGAATCTGGTGTAGACTGGTAGAACTAATCAAATGGTTTCATATTGAATCTGGTTTAGACTGGTAGAACTAATCAAAGGGTCTCATATTGAATCTGGTGTAGACTGGTAGAACTCATCAAAGGGTAGAAAGGGTCTCATATTGAATCTGGTGTAGACTGGTAGATCTAATCAAAGGGTTTCATATTGAATCTGGTGTAGACTGGTAGAACTAATCAAAGGGTTTCATATTGAATCTGGTGTAGACTGGTAGAACTAATCAAAGGGTCTCATATTGAATCTGGTGTAGACTGGTAGAACTAATCAAAGGGTCTCATATTGAATCTGGTGTAGACTGGTAGAACTAATCAAAGGGTCTCATATTGAATCTCGTGTAGACTGGTAGAACTAATCAAATGTTCTCATATTGTATCTGGTGTAGACTGGTAGAACTAATCAAAGGGTAGAAAGGGGCTCATATTGAATCTGGTGTAGACTGGTAGAACTAATCAAATGGTTTCATATTGAATCTGGTGTAGACTGGTAGAACTAATCAAATGGTTTCATATTGAATCTGGTGTAGACTGGTAGAACTAATCAAAGGGAATCATATTGAATCTGGTGTAGACTGGTAGAACTCATCAAAGGGTCTCATATTGAATCTGGTGTAGACTGGTAGAACTAATCAAAGGGTCTCATATTGAATCTGGTGTATACTGGTAGAACTCATCAAAGGGTAGAAAGGGTCTCATATTGAATCTGGTGTAGACTGGTAGAACTAATGAAAGGGTTTCATATTGAATCTGGTGTAGACTGGTAGAACTAATCAAAGGGTTTCATATTGAATCTGGTGTAGACTGGTAGAACTAATCAAAGGGTTTCATATTGAATCTGGTGTAGACTGGTAGAACTAATGAAAGGGTTTCCTATTGAATCTGGTGTAGACTGGTAGAACTAATCAAAGGGTTTCATATTGAATCTGGTGTAGACTGGTAGAACTAATCAAAGGGTTTCATATTGAATCTGGTGTAGACTGGTAGAACTAATCAAAGGGTCTCATATTGAATCTCGTGTAGACTGGTAGAACTAATCAAAGGGTCTCATATTGAATCTGGTGTAGACTGGTAGAACTAATCAAATGTTCTCATATTGTATCTGGTGTAGACTGGTAGAACTAATCAAAGGGTAGAAAGGGGCTCATATTGAATCTGGTGTAGACTGGTAGAACTAATCAAATGGTTTCATATTGAATCTGGTGTAGACTGGTAGAACTAATCAAATGGTTTCATATTGAATCTGGTGTAGACTGGTAGAACTAATCAAAGGGAATCATATTGAATCTGGTGTAGACTGGTAGAACTAATCAAAGGGTCTCATATTGAATCTGGTGTAGACTGGTAGAACTAATCAAAGGGTCTCATATTGAATCTGGTGTATACTGGTAGAACTCATCAAAGGGTAGAAAGGGTTTCATATTGAATCTGGTGTAGACTGGTAGAACTAATCAAAGGGTTTCATATTGAATCTGGTGTAGACTGGTAGAACTAATCAAAGGGTTTCATATTGAATCTGGTGTAGACTGGTAGAACTAATCAAAGGGTTTCATATTGAATCTGGTGTAGACTGGTAGAACTAATCAAAGGGTTTCATATTGAATCTGGTGTAGACTGGTAGAACTAATCAAAGGGTTTCATATTGAATCTGGTGTAGACTGGTAGAACTAATCAAAGGGTTTCATATTGAATCTGGTGTAGACTGGTAGAACTAATCAAAGGGTCTCATATTGAATCTCGTGTAGACTGGTAGAACTAATCAACTGGTCTCATATTGTATCTGGTGTAGACTGGTAGAACTAATCAAAGGGTAGATTACGAGATGAAAGAGCGATGTCCTGACCTTAGTATTCTATATTTTCTGTATTATTCTGGTCAGGTCAGGGTGTGACGGGGGTGGGTATGTGTGTTTTTGGCTTGTCTAGGGTTTTTTGGTTATCTATGGGGATTTTGAATGTCTAGGTAATGTAGGTCTATGGTGGCTTGAATTGGTTCCCAATCAGAGGCAGCTGTTTATTGTTGTCTCTGATTGGGGATCCTATTTAGGACCTATTTATTCCATTTAGGTTTTGTGGGTTATTATCTATGTGTAGTTGCATGTCAGCACTCGTTTGATAAGCTTCACGTTCGTTTTGTCATTTTGTTAGTATGTTTAAGTGTTCTTCATTTATTAAAGAGGAATGTCTTCATATCACGCTGTGCCTTGGTCTCCTCACTACGACGAACGTGACAGAATAACCCTCCCTAAAAGGACCAAGCAGCGTGATAAAGAGGAGTGGACATTCTGGGCCCGGGAGAAAGATGAGTGGAGGACATTGTGGACCTGGGAGGAGGTAATGGCAGGGGACAAGACCCTGCCATGGAAGCAGGTGGAGACAGAGCAGGAGGAACGGTGATGATATGAGGGTACACGGCTAGCACGGAAGCCCGAGAGGCAGCCCCAATCATTTTTTGGGGGTGGGCACACAAGGAGATTGGCTGAGTCAGGTAGGAGACCTGAGCCAACTCCTCGTGCTTACCGTGGGGAGAGCGTTACTGGCCAGGCACCGTGTTATGCGGCGGAGTGCACGGTGTCTCCAGTGAGCTATTCTAGCCCAGTGCGTTCTATTCCAGCTCCTCGCATCTGCAGGGAGAAAATAAACATCCAGCCAGGACAGGTTGTGTCAGCTCTACACTCCAGACCTCCAGTGCGCCTCCAGAGTCCAGTACGTCCTGTTCCTGCTCCCAGCACTTGCTCTGAGGTGCGTGTCCTCACCCCAGTACCACCCGTTCCGGCACCACGTACCAGGCTTCCGGTGCGTCTCCAGGATCCGCGCCTCGGCAGTCCAGAGCGTCCGGCGACAGTACCCAGTCCAGAGCGTCTGGCGACAGTACCCAGTCCAGAGCGTCCGGCGACAGTACCCAGTCCAGAGCGTCCGGCGACAGTACCCAGTCCAGAGCGTCTGGCGACAGTACCCAGTCCAGAGCGTCTGGCGACAGTACCCAGTCCAGAGCGTCTGGCGACAGTACCCAGTCCAGAGCGTCTGGCGACAGTACCCAGTCCAGAGCGTCTGGCGACAGTACCCAGTCCAGAGCGTCTGGCGACAGTACCCAGTCCAGAGCGTCTGGCGACAGTACCCAGTCCAGAGCGTCTGACGACAGTACCCAGTCCAGAGCGTCTGGCGACAGTACCCAGTCCAGAGCGTCTGGCGACAGTACCCAGTCCAGAGCGTCTGGCGACAGTACCCAGTCCAGAGCGTCTGACGACAGTACCCAGTCCAGAGCGTCTGACGACAGTACCCAGTCCAGAGCGTCTGGCAACAGTTCACAGTCCGGAACCTCCAGTATCACAAAACAGTCACATAAATCAATGATATTGCAGCAATACATAACACGATTAACAATGAAAATCACTTACATTACAGATATGAAAATAAAATGTACCCCTGAATGGAACCAGTTGCTCATCCACTGTTACTTCAGGCCCAGGGTTGTAGAGGTACGGCAGACGCTCCATCCACTGTTACTTCAGGTTCAGGGTTGTAGAGGTATGGCAGACACTCCACCCACTGCTCCTAGACCTCTCTTATGGATCCACCCACTGCTCCCAGACCTCTCTTATGGCTCCACCCACTGCTCCCAGACCTCTCTTCTGGCTCCACCCACTGCTCCCAGACCTCTCTTATGGCTCCACCCACTGCTCCCAGACCTCTCTTATGGCTCCACCCACTGCTCCCAGACCTCTCTTCTGGCTCCACCCACTGCTCCCAGACCTCTCTTCTGGCTCCACCCACTGCTCCCAGACCTCTCTTATGGCTCCACCCACTGCTCCCAGACCTCTCTTATGACCGCCAGTTTGTCTCTCACACGTCTTACAGGTCTTGACTCTACAGGTTATTAAATCATAGCATTCTTGATTAAGTGTGAAAGACTTTAAGTGGCATCGTAGAACTTAAAATCACCCTTCAACTCTCTGCATCCCAGAGAAGCCTTCCCGATGGCTGTTGTGATGAACATGTAGAGGTGACGTCCTGGGCAACTGCTTTTCTTGTGGGTCATCCTTATGACATCAATTTGTGTGGGTGTGGGTGTGTGTGTGTGTTTTTTTGGTCCAATGTATTTGGATAATCCAGGTTCTTTAATAGCTGATTGAATCCAGTGGGTTCTGGTAGTCTTTAATAGCTGATTGAATCCAGTGGGTTCTGGTAGTCTTTAATAGCTGATTGAATCCAGTGGGTTCTTGTAGTCTTTAATAGCTGATTGAATCCAGTGGGTTCTGGTAGTCTTTAATAGCTGATTGAATCCAGTGGGTTCTGGTAGTCTTTAATAGCTGATTGAATCCAGTGGGTTCTGGTAGTCTTTAATAGCTGATTGAATCCAGTGGGTTTTGGTAGTCTTTAATAGCTGATTGAATCCAGTGGGTTCTGGTAGTCTTTAATAGCTGATTGAATCCAGTGGGTTCTGGTAGTCTTTAATAGCTGATTGAATCCAGTGGGTTCTGGTAGTCTTTAATAGCTGATTGAATCCAGTGGGTTTTGGTAGTCTTTAATAGCTGATTGAATCCAGTGGGTTCTGGTAGTCTTTAATAGCTGATTGAATCCAGTGGGTTTTGGTAGTCTTTAATAGCTGATTGAATCCAGTGGGTTCTGGTAGTCTTTAATAGTTGATTGAATCCAGTGGGTTCTGGTAGTCTTTAATAGCTGATTGAATCCAGTGGATTCTGGTAGTCTTTAATAGCTGATTGAATCCAGTGGGTTCTGGTAGTCTTTAATAGCTGATTGAATCCAGTGGGTTCTGGTAGTCTTTAATAGCTGATTGAATCCAGTGGGTTCTGGTAGTCTTTAATAGCTGATTGAATCCAGTGGGTTCTGGTAGTCTTTAATAGCTGATTGAATCCAGTGGGTTCTTGTAGTCTTTAATAGCTGATTGAATCCAGTGGGTTCTGGTAGTCTTTAATAGCTGATTGAATCCAGTGGGTTCTGGTAGTCTTTAATAGCTGATTGAATCCAGTGGGTTCTGGTAGTCTTTAATAGCTGATTGAATCCAGTGGGTTCTGGCAGTCTTTAATAGCTGATTGAATCCAGTGGGTTCTGGTAGTCTTTAATAGCCGATTGAATCCAGTGGGTTCTGGTAGTCTTTAATAGCTGATTGAATCCAGTGGGTTCTGGTAGTCTTTAATAGCTGACTGAATCCAGTGGTTTCTGATAGTCTTTAATAGCTGATTCTAAGATTTGTATTTGATCATCTGTATGTTTTTGTAGTTTGATCTTTATTATAGAGACAAAAACATTGGAGAGGTGGTTTATCCAAACATCTCTGTTGTTTGTTCAGTGTTTTCCAATTTTCCCAGAAGTGGTTAGATTCTATGGATTCTTCAATTACATTGAGCTGATTTCTGATGTGCTGTTTTTCCAATGTATATTTCTATATTGTTTTAGTGATTCACTGTGGTGAAGGCTCAGTGTTTCTGGTTCTGAGTTTTTAGTGTGATAGGTTTCTCAATTTCTTTCTTATGTTTTTGTATTCTTCATCAAAACATTTCTCAATGTTTCTATGTCTCTCTCTCTCTCGTTCTCTTTCTCTATGTCAAATCTCTCTTTCAGCCTCTCTGGGTGTCAGTCCTGACAGATCTCAGTTCTTTAAATATGAGTCTGTCTCTCTGAGCTGTGAGGTTCAGGGGAAATCTGCTGGATGGAGAATGAAGAGAAACACATTCTCTGGGGATCGTTCAGATTGTGGAAGAAAATGGGGAAAACCACAAGGGTCTTCATGCAACGTGTCACTAATACCATCATCCAGTGGAGTGTACTGGTGTGAGTCTGGGTCTGGAGAACACAGCAATGCTGTCAACATCACAGTACATGGTATGTCCACAATCACCATCTACTGACATTATAGTGTTTAGTGGTTCATCTGGTTTCAGATAGCTGATGTTATGTTTATATATGATGTTTATATATAATATACAGCTGGAGCTGTGATCCTGGAGAGACCTGTTTATATATGATGTTTATATATTATATACAGCTGGAGCTGTGATCCTGGAGAGACCTGTTTATATATTATATACAGCTGGTGCTGTGATCCTGGAGAGACCTGTTTATATATGATGTTTATATATTATATACAGCTGGAGCTGTGATCCTGGAGAGACCTGTTTATATATGATGTTTATATATTATATACAGCTGGAGCTGTGATCCTGGAGAGACCTGTTTATATATTATATACAGCTGGTGCTGTGATCCTGGAGAGACCTGTTTATATATGATGTTTATATATATTATATACAGCTGGAGCTGTGATCCTGGAGAGACCTGTTTATATATGATGTTTATATATTATATACAGCTGGAGCTGTGATCCTGGAGAGACCTGTTTATATATGATGTTTATATATTATATACAGCTGGAGCTGTGATCCTGGAGAGACCTGTTTATATATGATGTTTATATATTATATACAGCTGGAGCTGTGATCCTGGAGAGCCCTGCCCTTCCTGTGACTGAGGGAGATTCTGTGACTCTGCGCTGCAGATATCAGGGAACTCTCTCTAACCACACAGCTGATTTCTACAAAGATGGATCCCTCATCAGGACTGAGACTACAGGAGAGATGACCATCCCTGCAGTATCCAAGTCAGATGAAGGACTCTACAAGTGTACCAACTCTGAAGGAGAATCACCAGAGAGCTGGATGACTGTGACAGGTGAGAATATGAGAAACCTTGACATTCAGATTATCTGGTTCTTCTTTACACTGTTAATAGGTGCTGAAACCTGCATTATAAACTGGGTGGTTCTTCTTTACACTGTTAAGTGGTGCTGAAACCTGCATTATAAACTGGGTGGTTCTTCTTTACACTGTTCAGTGGTGCTGAAACCTGCATTATAAACTGGGTGGTTCTTCTTTACACTGTTAAGTGGTGCTGAAACCTGCATTATAGACTGGGTGGTTCTTCTTTACACTGTTCAGTGGTGCTGAAACCTGCATTATAAACTGGGTGGTTCTTCTTTACACTGTTAAGTGGTGCTGAAACCTGCATTATAAACTGGGTGGTTCTTCTTTACAATGTTAAGTGGTGCTGAAACCTGCATTATAAACTGGGTGGTTCTTCTTTACACTGTTAATAGGTGCTGAAACCTGCATTATAAACTGGGTGGTTCTTCTTTACACTGTTAAGTGGTGCTGAAACCTGCATTATAAACTGGGTGGTTCTTCTTTACAATGTTAAGTGGTGCTGAAACCTGCATTATAAACTGGGTGGTTCTTCTTTACACTGTTCAGTGGTGCTGAAACCTGCATTATAAACTGGGTGGTTCTTCTTTACACTGTTAAGTGGTGCTGAAACCTGCATTATAAACTGGGTGGTTCTTCTTTACACTGTTAAGTGGTGCTGAAACCTGCATTATAAACTGGGTGGTTCTTCTTTACAATGTTAAGTGGTGCTGAAACCTGCATTATAAACTGGGTGGTTCTTCTTTACAATGTTAAGTGGTGCTGAAACCTGCATTATAAACTGGGTGGTTCTTCTTTACACTGTTAAGTGGTGCTGAAACCTGCATTATACACTGGGTGGTTCCAGCCCTGAATGCTGATTGGCTGGAAGCCGTATACCACGACAAAACATTTATTTTTACTGCTCTAATATACCAATATAATTAATCTAATCTAATATAATTAAAAACTTGTTCGGGATCGGTGTCAACCACGGGATGGTTGAGCTAACGTAGGCTAATGTGATTAGCACGAGGTTGTAAGTAACAAGAACATTTCCCAGGACATAGACATGTCTGATATTGGTATGGCAGAAATGGCAGAAAGCTTAAATTCTTGTTAACTGCACTGTCCAATTTACAGTAGCTATTACAGCGAAAGAATGCCATGCTACTGTTTGAGGAGAGAGCACAATTTTGAACATGAAATGTTATCCAGGCGTCGTGTGTAAAAACAGCCACAAAGGTTCCTTACTGGGCTACTACAACGTAATTAGAAAGATAAATGTTCTGTCACACCGGTGGTAAACGGCTTCCAGCCAATCATCATTCAGGTATACGATATTGCTTCAATATGTACTGATGTTCTTACACTGTATTGGCTGTAACCATGACAATATACTGTGTTTCCATGTCTCTCTCCAGCTGTCATTCTTCCTCCAACTGCAGTTCCAACTCCCATTCCACCTCCAGCAGTCCCAGTGTTGTCCATGTCTCCACCCATTCCATCTCCAGCAGTCCCAGTGTTGTCCATGTCTCTACCCAGGCTGCTGTGTAGTCTACTGGTGGGGTCTCCCTACCTGCTGCTGACCATCATACTGCTGGTGAAAGGCTGCAGGAGCAGGACTCAAGGTGAGATCCTCAGTTTATACAGGATCACCTCATTCCAACAGAATACCTGTTGTAAATCAGAATTATATCACAAGGACTGACAATACTGCGGTAGCTCTGACTGAGTCATTTTTAAAGTGTTGATAACTGTATCTCTGATTGAACCATGTTGTAAAGTGTTGATAACTGTAGCTCTGATTGAACCATGTTGTAAAGTGTTGATAAGTGTAGCTCTAATTGAACCATGTTGTTACGTGTTGATAACTGTATCTCTGATTGAACCATGTTGTAAAGTGTTTAACTGTATCTCTGATACAGGGAGGTTCCCATTGCAAATTCCAAAATATGTTTTGTTTTCTGAATTTTTATAGTGAGTAGTTCTGTATTTGAATTTGGCGCGCCTCAGTTTCACTGGCTGTTGAAGAGGTGAGACGCTAAAGTCTCACGTGCCCAAGAGAGGTTAAGAGTAGTTTATTTTATAATAAAATCTTCTAACTCCAAAATCTTCTGACATAAGAACAGTCACAAAATAAATGGTCAAGAGTCTCTGGGTCACAACTACAGATACACATTTGTTATCCATATCTATTTAGAATCTCTGTATAATAAAGGTCTTTACAGCTTGACTGCTGCTGTTAGTTCAGAACGCTCAGTTCAACCTGTAAAGAGATGGGTGGGGCTAAAGCTGAAGAGGGTGGGGCTAAAGCTTTAGAGGGTGTGAACAATGCTGAAGAGGGTGGGGCTAAAGCTGAAGAGGGTGGGGCTAAAGCTTTAGAGGGTGTGAACAATGCTGAAGAGGGTGGGGCTAAAGCTGAAGAGGGTGGGGCTAAAGCTTTAGAGGGTGTGAAAAATGCTGAAGAGGGTGGGGCTAAAGCTGAAGAGGGTGTGAACAATGCTGAATGGGTGTATGCAAAGAAGGGCTCTCCAGTAGTAGTGCCAAAACATTCAAATGCCATTTTCTCAGAATTCAGTTTATAAGTTTATCAACTTTCAAAGCAGAATTACTTTCCCATCATTTCTCAACTGTAGTGTATGATTTTTTTGTAGCTCTGAGTCTCTACTTATTATTTGTTAAGCCTATGGGTTCCCCTGCGCCACCGTTCAGCTGAAACGGTGGCGCAGGGAATGCAAAAATATTCTTAGAAATATTTAACCTCCACACATTAACAAGTCCAATACCTCAAATGAAAGATAAACACCTTGTTCATCTACCCAGCGTGTCAGATTGTTAAAATGTTTTACGGTGAAAACACAGCATATATTTATGTTAGACCACCACCAAAACAAAGAGAAAACGTAGCCATTTTGTACCACAAAAGATAAAATCACAAAAGCAGGATAAAAAAATTATTCACTAACCTCTTGAAAATCTTCATCAGATGACACTCATATGACATGTTACACAGTACATTTATGTTTTGTTCGATAATATGCATATTTATATCCATAAATCTAGGTTTACATTGACGCCATGTTCAGAAATGCCTCCAAAATATCCGGAGGAATTATAGAGAGCTACGCCAGATAACAGAAATACTCATCATAAACTTTGACTAAAGATACATGTTCTACATAGAATTAAAAAGATACACTGGTTCTTAATGCAACCGCTGAGTCACATTTTTTTTTAACGTTCTAGTTCAACAATAAATCGTTTTGTTTCATAATGTTCAATTCTAGTGTCCATGTATCAGCATTTGCTACCACTTTCAGCTCAAATGCCCAAAAAAGGACTTCTGGTCCAGGATAATTTTGCATCAAAACTTCCAAATTACATATTACAGGTCAACGAAACTGGTCAAGCTAAGTGCAGAATCAGTCTTCATGATGTCATATCATACAAATCGAATAACCGGGCTCCTAGTTCATCTGGGACTGAATGGAACAGACGAAGCACTCCAACGCATACGCGCCTTCAAGCACATTAATCTTTTGCGACACTCTCGCACTTTCCTTCCCATTAGGTCAAAGTTCACAGCAAATGCCCCATTACACTTTCTACTGAATAAGGAGAAGTGGAAGACATAGGAAGTGTTTCCAGATCCATAACTTGTTGGGAAGGGAAGGGGCGATGACGTCAAAGTTGCCCCAACTTTCAGGATTTCAAAACTAGTTTGCAAGATTGCCTGCCCTGTGAGTTCTGTTATACTCACAGACATAATTCAAACGGTTTTAAAAACGTCAGAGTGTTTTCTATCCAATATTAATTATAATATGCATATATTAGCAATTTAGGACAGATTTTGATGCAGTTCACTATGGGCACGCAATTCATCCAAAGGGGAAATACTGCCAACGTAAAAAATACAATTTCAAATGATGCTACATAAGACCGATTTGAGCCAGGTCGGTCACATATGGGAGAGTTGGTATGGACATAAATAGTAAATAGCCCTGGTATTGATAAGGAGTAAATAGCCCTGGTATTGATAAGGAGTACATAGCCCTGGTATTGATACATGGTAAATAGCCCTTGTATTGATAAATAGTAAATAGCCCTGGTATTGATAAATAGTAAATAGCCCAGGTATTGATATGGGAGAACTGGACATAAGCAAATAATTTGATAGGATTCTAAGTAGCACAGTATTGACTAGTAATTCATCTGATATGATTTACATTTCTAAGTGGTTCTGTATTGGATAAGTAAATACATGGCCACACTGATGAACTACTTCTGTGTTGAACAGGTGATCGTGTTGAAGAAGAGTGAGGCTGAGATCACCTGATCACCATAACAACCATCAGAATGGAACTCATGGAATTCTAATATAGAACTGTGAGTCACAATGCTGTATGTTGTTACATTGTAGCTCCACCTGCTGGAACAATAGTGGCATTTGATCAAATGTGATCTATTAACTGATACATGTATTATTCTGATTGGAATGTGTTTTAATATAATGTGTGTTGTATTATTCATTCAGCAGCTGTCCTTTAACATCAGTCATATACTGGTCATATACTGTATAGCATTATGGTTGATACATTGTAAATGCCTTCACTTCTCATGTCTATACAGATCAACTGATAGGTGTTGTGGTTCAGGCATTATTGTTACAGGTTCAGTATAATGTTATACCGTTACATGTTACAGAGATAGAAAACATACAGGAGAGGAGGATTCACTTATTATAATTATTTACTTTATTTTCCCATTTTGGTCTCGATAGTAATTCATATTTGAGTTGATGTTAACAGAAAACTAAAGTAGGCCTTTTGTTTTATTGTGCTTGTTTTGTGCAAAACCATTATTTTTCATTTAATCATCTAGGAAAGATTTTGCTTTTGTCTTTGTAGCATATAGAGTTAAATAAATTACTTTCCTCAATCATGTAGCCTGTTTTTGAATTTGTTCTAAATACTCCATTCCAGGTTCCCCCTACAGCCCCCCAGGGCATTCAAAATGCTCCATTCCAGGTTTCCCCTACAGCCCCCAGGGCCTTGAGTATCTTCTAAATGCTCCATTCCAGGTTTCCCCTACAGCCCCCAGGGCCTTGAGTATCTTCTAAATGCTCCATTCCAGGTTCCCCTACAGCCCACTTCATCCTGAGTATCTTCTAAATACTCCATTCCAGGTTCCCCCTACAGCCTCCAGGGCCTTGAGTATCTTCTTAATGCTCCATTCCAGGTTCCCCCTACAGCCCCCAGGGCCTTGAGTATCTTCTAAATACTCCATTCCAGGTTCCCCCTACAGCCCCCAGGGCCTTGAGTATCTAATAAATGCTCCATTCCAGGTTCCCCTACAGTCCCCAGGGTCCTGAGTATCTTCTAAATGCTCCATTCCAGGTTCCCCTACAGCCCCCAGGGTCTTGAGTATCTTCTAAATACTCCATTCCACCATACAGCCCCCAGGGCCTTGAGTATCTTCTAATTACTCAAATCAAATCAAATCAAATCAAATTTATTTATATAGCCCTTCGTACATCAGCTGATATCTCAAAGTGCTGTACAGAAACCCAGCCTAAAACCACAAACAGCAAGCAATGCAGGTGTAGAAGCACAGTGGCTAGGAAAAACTCCCTAGAAAGGCCAAAACCTAGGAAGAAACCTAGAGAGGAACCAGGCTATGTGGGGTGGCCAGTCCTCTTCTGGCTGTGCCGGGTGGAGATTATAACAGAACATGGCCAAGATGTTCAAATGTTCATAAATGACCAGCATGGTCGAATAATAATAAGGCAGAACAGTTGAAACTGGAGCAGCAGCACAGTCAGGTGGACTGGGGACAGCAAGGAGTCATCATGTCAGGTAGTCCTGGGGCACGGTCCTAGGGCTCAGGTCAGTTGAAACTGGAGCAGCAGCATGGCCAGGTGGACTGGGGACAGCAAGGAGTCATCATGTCAGGTAGTCCTGGGGCATGGTCCAAGGGCTCAGGTCCTCCGAGAGAGAGAAAGAAAGAAGGAGAGAATTAGAGAACGCACACTTAGATTCACACAGGACACCGAATAGGACAGGAGAAGTACTCCAGATATAACAAACTGACCCTAGCCCCCCGACACAAACTACTGCAGCATAAATACTGGAGGCTGAGACAGGAGGGGTCAGGAGACACTGTGGCCCCATCCGAGGACACCCCCGGACAGGGCCAAACAGGAAGGATATAACCCCACCCACTTTGCCAAAGCACAGCCCCCACACCACTAGAGGGATATCTTCAACCACCAACTTACCATCCTGAGACAAGGCTGAGTATAGCCCACAAAGATCTCCGCCACGGCACAACCCAAGGGGGGGCGCCAACCCAGACAGGATGACTACAACAGTGAATCAACCCACTCAGGTGACGCACCCCCTCCAGGGACGGCATGAGAGAGCCCCAGTAAGCCAGTGACTCAGCCCCTGTAATAGGGTTAGAGGCAGAGAATCCCAGTGGAAAGAGGGGAACCGGCCAGGCAGAGACAGCAAGGGCGGTTCGTTGCTCCAGAGCCTTTCCGTTCACCTTCCCACTCCTGGGCCAGACTACACTCAATCGTATGACCCACTGAAGAGATGAGTCTTCAGTAGAGACTTAATTGCATCTCTGACATGGGTAGGCAGACCGTTCCATAAAAATGGAGCTCTATAGGAGAAAGCCCTGCCTCCAGCTGTTTGCTTAGAAATTCTAGGGACAATTAGGAGGCCTGCGTCTTGTGCCCGTTGCGTACGTGTAGGTATGTACGGCAGGACCAAATCAGAGAGATAGGTAGGAGCAAGCCCATGTAATGCTTTGTAGGTTAGCAGTAAAACCTTGAAATCAGCACTTGCTTTGACAGGAAGACAGTGTAGAGAGGCTAGCACTGGAGTAATATGATAAATTTTTTTGGGTTCTAGTCAGGATTCTAGCAGCCGTATTTAGTACTAACTGAAGTTTAAGTAATGCCGAGGTCCTTCACAGTTTTATTTGAGACGACTGTACAACCATTAAGATTAATTGTCAGATTCAACAGAAGATCTCTTTGTTTCTTGGGACCTAGAACAAGCATCTCTGTTTTGTCCGAGTTTAATAGTAGAAAGTTTGCAGCCATCCACTTCCTTATGTCTGAAACACATGCTTCTAGCGAGGGCAATTTTGGGGCTTCACCATGTTTCATTGAAATGTACAGCTGTGTGTCATCCGCATAGCAGTGAAAGTTAACATTATGTTTTCGAATAACATCCCCAAGAGGTAAAATATATAGTGAAAACAATAGTGGTCCTAAAACGGAACCTTGAGGAACACCGAAATTTACAGTTGATTTGTCAGAGGACAAACCATTCACAGAGACAAACTGATATCTTTCCGACAGATAAGATCTAAACCAGGCCAGAACATGTCCGTGTAGACCAATTTGGGTTTCCAATCTCTCCAAAAGAATGTGGTGATCGATGGTATCAAAAGCAGCACTAAGGTCTAGGAGCACGAGGACAGATGCAGAGCCTCGGTCCGATGCCATTAAAATGTCATTTACCACCTTCACAAGTGCCGTCTCAGTGCTATGATGGGGTCTAAAACCAGACTGAAGCATTTCGTATACATTGTTTGTCTTCAGGAAGGCAGTGAGTTGCTGCGCAACAGCCTTCTCTAAAATTTTTGAGAGGAATGGAAGATTCGATATAGGCCGATAGTTTTTTATATTTTCTGGGTCAAGGTTTGGCTTTTTCAAGAGAGGCTTTATTACTGCCACTTTTAGTGAGTTTGGTACACATCCGGTGGATAGAGAGCCATTTATTATGTTCAACAGATGTAGTGTAGATAGATAGGTGTGAGCAGTATGGCAGAAATTACACTCATTTTATGTTACTGCATGATACTTATCTAATGATTCAGGAATAATTCAATATTAGAGATATACTCAAGATCTATAGTATAATATATATATATATATATATATATATATATATAATATCTCTGATATTGAATTATTCATTCATTATTCATTTGATCAGTATCATGCAGCCACATAAAACTGTAGGGGAACTGTAGGGGAACCCAGGGCCTTGAGTATCTTCTAAATGCTCCATTCCAGGTTTCCCCTACAGCCCCCAGGGCCTTGAGTATCTTCTAAATGCTCCATCCCAGGTTTCCCCTACAGCCCCCAGGGCCTTGAGTATCTTCTAAATGCTCCATTCCAGGTTTCCCCTACAGCCCCCAGGGTCCCCCTACTAATTTTATGTGGCTGCATGATACTGATCAAATGAATAATGACTGAATAATTCAATATCAGAGATATTATATATATATATCTATTATACTATAGATCTTGAGTATATCTCCAATATTGAATTATTCCTGAATCATTAGATAAGTATCATGCAGCAACATAAAATGAGTGTAATTTCTGCCATACTGCTCACACCTATCTATCTACACTACATCTGAGAGTGAAAGGCACATAAATTGAATATGATCAATGTTTTTGGGGCAATTTCACATCGCAAGTTTGTTTCCAGTGGGGATTTCAGCATGTTAATCTTGGTTGGGCAAACTGAATTGTTAGATTCATGCCAACAAAGCCACGACACAACACTAAACAATAACAAAACATTATAAACATAACATAACATAAAAACATTATTGCACTATAAAGGTGACAAACGTTGCACACAAACTATTTAGGGCCAACATAAAGCTGTCCCAACAACAGAGCCTTCTTTTCAGCACCATGGAGTGTCACTTTACCACCACTACCCCTGAGCCTCAGTGGAGCCTTGTTTCCAGCACCATGGAGTGACTCCTTACCACCCCTGAGCCTCAGTGGAGCCTTGTTTTCAGCACCATGGAGTGACTCCTTACCACCACTACCCCTGAGCCTCAGCGGAGCCTTGTTTTCAGCCCCATGGAGTGACTCCTTACCACCACTACCCCTGAGCCTCAGCAGAGCCTTGTCTGGCAGCAAAACAGTTCATTCAGCCTCATTAACTGCCTTTTTAAAAACATAGCTGATATGGCTGACTTGTTTAAACATATGTGGTTTCTACTGACAACTGAGATGTACAAACTACGGCATAAGGGAATGGTAAGCGGGTGAGAGGCAATCCGTCATTTCGTTTAAGACATTAATGAGCTGAGACGGACGTAGTAACTATTTGTATAAATGAATTGTTCTCTGCAGATCATCTCAAGCTCTGACAGTTTGGATGGGGAGCGTCGCTGCACAGATATTTTCAGGTCTCTCCAGAGATGTTCGATCGGGTTCAAGTCCGGGCTCTGGCTGGGCCGCTCAAGGACATTCAGAGACTTGACCCGAAGCCACTCCTGCATTGTCTTGGCTGTGTGCGTAGGGTTGTTGCCTGTTGGAAGGTGAACCTTCAACCCAGTCTGAGGTCCTGAGCGCTCTGGAGCAGGTTTTCATCAAGGATGTATCTATAATTTGCGCCGTTCATCTTTCCCTCGATCCTGAATAGTCTCCCAGTCCCTGCCCCTGAAAAACATCCCCACAGCATGATGCTGCCACCACAATGCTTCACCATAGGGATGGTGCCAGGTTTCCTCCAGACATGACGCTTGGCATTCAGGCCAAAAAGTTAAATCTTATTCATCAAACCAGATAATCTTGATTCTCATGGTCTGAGAGTCTTGAGGTGCCTTTTGGCAAACTCCAAGCGGGCTGTCATGTGCATTTTACTGAGGAGTTGCTTCCGTCTGGCCATTCCACCATAAAGGTCTGATTGGTGGAATGCTGCAGAGATGGTTGTCCTTCTGGAAGTTTCTCCCTTCTCCACATAGGAACTCTGGAGCTCTGTCAGAGTGACCATCACCTCCCTAACCAAGGCCCTTCTCCCCCGATTGCCTAGTTTGGCCGGGCGGCCAGCTCTAGGAAGAGTCTTTGTGTTTCCAAACTTCTTCCATTTATGGAATGATGGAGGCCACTGTGTTCTTGGTGACCTTCAATGCTGCAGACATTTTTTGGTACCCTTCCCTAGATCTTTTTCTCGACACAATCCTGTCTGGGAGCTCTACGGACAATTCCTTCAAACTCATGGCTTGGTTTTTGCTCTGAAATGCACAGTCAACTGTGGAAACATGTAGACAGGTGTGTGCCTTTCCAAATCATGTCCAATCAATTTAATTTACCACAGGTGGACACCAATCAAGTTGTAGAAACATCTCAAGGATGGTCAATGGAAACAGGATGGACCTGAGCTCAATTTCAAGTTTCATAGCAAAGGGTCTGAATGGTTATGTAAATAACATATTTCTGTTTTCTATTTTTTATACATTTTCAAAAAATAAAATAAAAACTGTTTTCACTATGTCATTATGGGCTATTGTGTGTAGATTGATGAGGGAAAAAATGAATTGAATGCATTTTAGAATAAGGCTGTAATGTAACAAAATGTGGAAAAAGAGAGGTCGGAATACCTTCCGAATGCACTGCAGACAATATTCTATGGAACTCTGTTTGGGTGTCAAAAAAGATACACGTCAAATAGTGTTGTTGACCAATCAGGACCTTAATTTTACTGCCACATAATAATTTAACGTGTTTTTTCATTTTTTTACATAGTTATTACACACTGATTACACTATCACTCGTATTTCACATGTCACAACGATTCAGCGATACGTATGCTATGATGCTGGTAAAGTTGTCTCGCGCACCAACAGTGCTGGTCATAAAATGTGGCTCAAGGATGCAAACAATGTTCTTCCCCAAAAACAAAATGACAATCTGTTTTAGTAGCTACAGTTAGCTAGCTAACATCTGTTTTAGTAGCTACAGTTAGCTAGCCAATTATTTTCTTTATTTTCCAATTTTGTTCTCTATAGTAATTCATTATTATTTGATTTGATTTATACATTAAACTAATTTAAGCCAATTGTTTTATTGTGGTTATTTTGTGCAAAACCATTATTTTTAAATAAATGATCTAGGTAAGATTTTGCTTTTGTCTTTGTAGAATTATGTAGAATTATGTATGTATGTAGAATTAAATAAATTACTTTTCTCAATCATGTATCCTGTTTTTGAATTTGTTCTGAATGCTCCATTCCAGGTTCCCCCAACTATCTAGCTAGGTGTCATCATCTAAAATAAACCTAATTTACAAGACAGTTCTTATTTGATTAATGTTGGTCGGACCCATCTATGTGAAGCTAGCCACAATAAGGATTAGCCACAATAGTGGACTTTGTGTTTAGCCTTCAAAAATTATGTCATTGACAGTGATGCAAATGAATACAAGTAGTATAATTATGCCATAATTGAATAGATCATATTCAACAAGGTTGGAATGTCATATGAAATCAACAAAAGACAATAATTTGTTAATTTGACAAAAATCTGTTGAATTTACTCTGGATGTATTAGACTTCAGAATTGCATTGGGGGCTTATTATATTATTATTGTTATTATACTTATTTCACTGTACAGCCTTACCTATGGATTGTAGATCAATGACATGGGGTATCAGTCTACTCAGTGACACCCAGAGAACATTAGCATCGAAGCTCCTATTGAGGTGGCAGGTAGTGTTAACCAGTGGTTAAAGCATTGGGCCAGCAACCAAAAAGGAATCCCAGAGTTGACAATGTAAAAATCTGTCGTTCTACGCCTGAACAAGGCAATTAACCCACTGATCCCCAGTAGGCCGTCATTGTAAATAAGAATTTGCTCTTAACTGACTTGCCTAGTTAAATAAAAAAATGTTTTTGGGACTCTGAAACAACTGAATTGAGCAACATGTCTTGTCAACCTATCTGTATTGAACACTATTCCAGAGGAAAAACACATTGAGAAAAAAGATATTGGGTATTGAGTAGACTGACACTCAATTTCATTGATCCCCAGTCCTTAGGTAAAGCTGTACAGTGCAATATGAATGTCAATACACACAATAGTCTGACTGGGGAGGTGATTTCAAAAAGTCACAGTCCAGCGATAAGAGCTACAACGCTAATATTTGCGTAAACTCTTCACAGTTGTGTTCTGTGGGTGTCACCGAGTAGACTGATTCCCCATTTCATTGGTTCACATTCCAACCTTGTTAACACTGTCTAGTCTAAATATTGCATGATTCCACCAATTGTAACCTTCTGCATCAAATTTCAAAGAGGTAATTTTATTTTGAAGGGAAACTGCAAATTCCACTATTGTGTCTAATCCTTATTGTGGCTTCCTTCACAACACATAACCCGGTCGGGTCGAGCTTCATGAAGCTAGCTGGATGCTTATAACGCTTTGGACAACAGGCTTATTTAGCTGGCTAGCAATTTATTTTCATTAACTGAAGTTCATTTCCAAACGGCTAACAACAAGTGGCTACCTAGCTAATACTCACAAGGATTATGATTACGGTGAGGCACATGGGCTACTAGACAACATACACTTAGTATTACTTTCTTAGCTACAGCTACATATCTACCTGGCATATTACATCATTATGCAGCAGCATACAATACATGTTTGGAGGTGGCGCGGTGGTTCTTGTTCTTGTTTCTTCTTCTCTGGATTTATGGTGCTTTCTGGGAACTAAGAAAAATCATGATTAAATAGAAACGTCGTTTGACTTGTTTGTACGAAGTTTAGCGGTAGCTTTTTGGATTCCTTTGTCTGCATGTTGAACGAGTGGATTACTGAAATCGATGGCGCCAACTAAACTGACTTTTTTTGGATATAAAGAAGGATTTAATCTAACAAAATGACCATTCATAGCTGGGACCCAGTGTTCATAGCTGGGACCCAGTGTTCATAGCTGAGACCCTTGGGTCAAAAAGAGGAAGATTTTCAAAAGTAAGTGATTTATTTAACCGCTATTTGTGATTTGGTGACACTGTTTGAAAAATATGTTGATGTTGTCACGCCCGTAGAGAGCGTTTTATGTCTCTATTTTGGTTTGGTCAGGGTGTGATTTGGGTGGGCAGTCTATGTTCTATGTTCTATGATTATCTATTTCTATGTGTTTGGCAATCAGAGGCAGCTCTGAATGAGAACCATTGTCTCTGAATGAGAAACATACTTAGGTAGCCTGTTCTTACCTGTGTTTTGTGGGTAATTATTTTCTGTGTGTGTTTGTGTGCACCTCGGTTGGGTCACTGTTTGTTTCTTGGTTGTTTCGGTTTCACTTTCATTAAAAGATGTGGAACTACATGCACACTGCGCCTTGGTCGATTTATGACAGGGAGGATAGCGAGCGTGACAGATGTGGGGCGCTGTCCTCAGACAATCATGGTATGCTTTCGCTGTAAAGCCTACTGTAAATCTGACAACACAATTAGATTAACAAGAATTGAAGCTTTTAAATTATATAAGATACTTGTATGTTCATGAATGTTTAATATTACGATTATTTATTTGAATTGTGCGCCCTCCAATTTCACCGGATATTGTCAACTTTGATCTCACTAGCGGGACCTTAAGAAGTTTTAATTAATGAATGAATTATTATTCAGTGTCATCTGAACGTTGTAAATTCTTGGTTATCTTCACGAACCCTGGCTAACAAGTTGATTCAGCATTGCAAAAATTGGCTTAATTATTCATTATTTATTTACTAAATACCAAAATAATCACACAGAATTACATTTACACAGGATGGATCATACATTGATTACTAATCATTTAGTAAGGGGGTTTGAAAGAAAGAGCGGGAAGACTGAAGGACAAAGGAATTGGGTCTCTATCGGACCTTAAAAAGCTATGCTATCGTAAATACAGAATCTTATGCATTCTAATACCTGCCCATTCAGAAAAGGAAAATGCAAGATATATATTTACACTGAGTTGCACTTCGATAGATGGGTCGAAGATTGAAGACTGGCCAGCAGAGATCGCCCTGTCCTTTGAAGAATATTTCTGGTCGTTGAAGGGCGAATACGTTGTACCCTTTCGTTCTGAAGAGATTGTCTTTCCTCTCCTAGGCCACGTATGTTTACAGCTGCAGCTGATATCTAGACTTCTAGGATGTATCACTTCTTCTTATGTGAATAAGAGTTCAAAGTTCATACCATTTTGCCATAATCAACTAGCACTGAATTCTGGCTGGTCTAGTAGAAATTCATCCTTCCAGCGTGGTGATCATCACCTCCACATTGAAATGATCCCTTTTAAACGTATGGACACCAGTCCTCACGTCGTCGGGAACTGAGGTTGACTTCCTGAGGTTGACTTCCGGCAACAGGCTTTTGTACTGGGGGAAAGAAGAGCATGTTTCAGAGTTCTCAACCAATGTCTGTTCACTTGGGCGTGGCCACTGAGTGAGCAGAGTTTACTTATGAAAACAATTCTCTCATTTAGAAGCTACAATGACATTTAATCTTTTCACAAATAGTTTCATATTTAAATATTTAAATTACACAACAATTCCATGTGAATCTGACATCAAATTCTTTTAGTACCGACGGATACTTTCAACTGGTTGGATTGCAGAAATATTGTACCTGTCCCCAACCTTTTGATGTTACCATACTCTCTCTGTGTTAACAAAGGGCTTTCCATGAGTCCATTCTGTAGAGTGTAGAGAAAAGGGGGAAAGATATTTATTGGGGGTCATAAACCTCAACTTCATGACAGACCCTTTGCCTTGATGACAGCTTTGCACATTCTTGGCATTCTTTCAACCAGCTTCATGAGGTAGTCACCTGAAATGCATTTAAATTAACAGGTGTGCCTTGTTAAAAGTTAATTTGTTGAATTTCTTTGCTTATTAATGCGTTTTAGCGAATCAGTTGAGTTGTGACAATGTAGGGGTGGAATACAGAATATAGCCCTATTTGGTAAAATACCGAGTCCATACTATCCTGTACGGTGTTGGTGTCCCCCCAACGGGCAGTTGAGCTAATGTGCGCTAATATGATTAGCATGAGGTAACAAGAACATTATCCAGGACAAAGACAACTGCACTGTCCAATTTACAGCAGCTATTGCAGTGAAAACATACCATGCTTTTGAGAGTGCACAGTTATGTACTTGGAAATGTATATATTGAGTAATTAGGCACATTTGGGCAGACTTGAAACAACATTTTGAACATAAATTCAACGGTTCATTTGATCAGTCTTAAAAGTTGCACATACACTGCTGCCATCTAGTGGCCAAAACCTGAATTGTTTCATTAGTCCTAAGTCATATAATGGCCTTTATCTTGCATTTCAAAGATGATGAAACTAAAAAACTAAAAAAACAGATCTAATGTGTTATTTTCTCCGACATTAACTTCACATTTCTACAAACTTCAAAGGGTTTCCTTTCAAATGGTATCAATAATATGCATGTCCCTGCTTCAGGGCCTGAGATACAGGCAGTAAGATTTGGGTATGTCATTTTAGGATAAAAAAAAAAAAAAGAGTCCAAGGCAGCTCAAATAAGCAAAGAGAAAGTAAGACATGAAGGTCCGTCAATCTGGACAATTTCAAGAAACTGGCTCTCATGAGGAGCTCTACAGCTGAAGAGGACACATTAATTAGTGTTAACTGCACCTCAGATTGCGGCCCAAATAAATGCTTCACAGAGTTCAAGTAACAGACACATCTGAACATCAAATGTTCAGAGGAGATTGTGTGAATCAGGCCTCATGGTCTCATCGCTGCATTATAAAATGGCCACCCTGACATTTAAAATGTTTTTTGCACTGCTGCTACTCACTGTATATTATCTATATATCTTAGTCACTTTATCCCTACCTACAGTACAAATTACCTGGTCCAACCTATACTACTGTATATTATCTATATCATAGTCACTTTACCTCTACCTACAGTATAAATTACCTGGTCTAACCTGTACTACTGTGTATTATCTATATATCATAGTCACTTTACCCCTACCTACAGTATAAATTACCTGGTCTAACCTGTACTACTGTTTATTATCTATATATCAGTCACTTTACAGTATAAATTACCTGGTCTAACATGTACTACTGTTTATTATATATATCATAGTCTCTTTATCCCTACCTACAGTATAAATTACCTGGTCTAACCTGTACTACTGTTTATTATCTATATATCATAGTCACTATACCCCTACCTACAGTATAAATGACCTGGTCTAACCTGTACTACTGTTTATTATCTATGCATAGTCACTTTATCCCTACCTACAGTATAAATTACCTGGTCTAACCTGTACTACTGTTTATTATCTATATCATAGTCACTTTACCCCTACCTACAGTATAAATTACCTGGTCTAACCTGTACTACTGTTTATTATCTATATATCAGTCACTTTACAGTATAAATTACCTGGTCTAACCTGTACTACTGTTTATTATCTATATATCATAGTCACTTTACCCCTACCTACAGTATAAATTACCTGGTCTAACCTGTACTACTGTATATTATCTATATCATAGTCACTTTACCCCTACCTACAGTATAAATTACCTGGTCTAACCTGTACTACTGTATATTATCTATATCATAGTCACTTTACCCCAACCTACATGAACAAATTACCTGGTCTAACCTGTACTACTGTATATTATCTATATATCAGTCACTTTACAGTATAAATTACCTGGTCTAACCTGTATCCCCACATATTGACTCGGTACCAGCACCCACTTATAGAGCCTCCTTATTGTTATGTAATTTTTTGTGTTACATTTTATTACATTTTTTACTTTAGTTTATTGAATAAATATTATCTTAACATTGTTGGTTAGGGGCTTGTAAGTAAGCATTTCACAGGAAAGGTCTACACCTGTTTTAATCGGCACATATGACCAATACAATGTTATTTGATAGCCTGGCGTCAGATTGTAGGTAGAGTAATCTGATCCTAGATCTGTGGCTAGGGATAACTTCTATTTAAATTATCATCCATGTCTGCAGCCAGGGAATGTAATAGATGTATCACAGTGTTCAACATTACAGCATTACAACACATGGAACATTGCCATCTAGTGGACACATCGAGCACTGCCAACTAGTGGACAAGTCAGGAAACAACACATGGAGTACTGCCATCTAGTGGACACATGGAGCACTGCCATCTAGTAGACACATGGAGCACTGCCATCTAGTGGACAAGTCAGGAAACAACACATGGAGCACTGCCATCTAGTAGACACATGGAGCACTGACATCTAGTGGACACATGGAGCACTGCCATCTAGTAGACACATGGAGCACTGCCATCTAGTGGACAGATCAGGATACAACACATGGAGCACTGCCATCTAGTGGACAGATCAGGATACAACACATGGAGCACTGCCATCTACTGGTTAAATCAGGATACAACACGTATAACCACGAGGTCCAGGAAGCTTTATTTGGTAAGTTGGCAACCATACACTGGTGTTGCTCAAGATAAAAACACACGATTACATTACAGAAATATCCAATTGGACATAAACAATTACAATATAAAACACATTGAAGACTTTACAATCATTCATCATGGACAAAACACTACAACTGTCCTTCTGTTAGTAGTAATGAAGACTTTACAATCATTCATCATGGCCATAATACAACAACCTTCCTTCTGTTAGTAGTAATGAAGTCTTTACAACTGATACTGTCAGCTGGTTCCAGTCAGTGGTGTCTGTATGTTCTCATGATAAACTGACTAACTCTGTGGTTGATAGTTCCAGTCAGTGGTTTAACTGTTGGAGGTCAAGACTGCAACGTCTAAGGAGAAGAACATGATAAACTGACTCTAACTCTGTTGTGGAAACTCCACACCTCTCTGTTGCTGATGCTGTTGATGGAGGTCAAGGCTGCAGCGTCTAAAGATAAGTCCGTTGGTGTGAAAAGGGAAGGACTGAGAGAGAAGAGAAGAGAAGAGAAAGGAGAAGTAAAGAGATGGACTGACAGGGTTGTGGTTATTCACCGCAGCTGAAGAAAGCATCTTTTTCCATCCACCATGATGTTCTGATGAACAGGGTCACTAGGTAAAGAGAGAGGAGAGAGAGATGAGTGAGGGACAGAGGAGCTGATCCAGTCTACTACAGTGAAGACCTCCAACACCACAGGAACAGTTATAGACCCCAACAGGTCTCAGTGTTTAATGTGTAGTTAGATACATTTATAGACCCCAACAGGTCTCTGTGTTTAATGTGTAGTTAGATACATTTATACACCCCAACATACAGTCCAATTATAATGACTGATTCAACCAGGTGTTTGACTGGTGTTTTAAGTATTTAGAACTCTGAATGTACATCACACAGAATACGTTGGTTCCCATGGAGACTAAAATAGACCCTGCTGCAGCAGTCAACAAAGGGGAGGGGGTGTGGGTGATGTTGTTCACAAAGAGCTCTAACCTCAAACAGCCACAGATCTCTTGCTCTGTACAGCCTCTATTTTTACTAATGCTGTCAGTTGTAAGGAAGTTTCATTTGGTGACTTTGGGTCTTTTGAGTATCATGCTATACTGTTTAAATGTCAGCCACCAGACCAGAGCATCATGCTATACTGTTTAAATGTCAGCCACCAGACCAAAGCATCATGCTATACTGTTTAAATGTCAGCCACCAGACCAAAGCATCATGTTATACTGTTTAAATGTCAGCTACCAGACCAGAGCATCATGTTATACTGTTTACATGTCAGCCACCAGAGCATCATGTTATACTGTTTAAATGTCAGCCACCAGACCAGAGCATCATGTTATACTGTTTGCATGTCAGCCACCAGACCAGAGCATCATGTTATACTGTTTAAATGTCAGCCACCAGACCAGAGCATCATGTTATACTGTTTAAATGTCAGCCACCAGACCAGAGCATCATGTTATACTGTTTAAATGTCAGCCACCAGACCAGAGCATCATGCTATACTGTTTAAATGTCAGCCACCAGACCAGAGCATCATGCTATACTGTTTAAATGTCAGCCACCAGACCAGAGCATCATGTTATACTGTTTAAATGTCAGCCACCAGACCAGAGCATCATGTTATACTGTTTAAATGTTAGCCACCAGACCAGAGCATCATGTTATACTGTTTAAATGTCAGCCACCAGACCAGCGCATCATGTTATACTGTTTAAATGTCAGCCACCAGAGCATCATGTTATACTGTTTAAATGTCAGCCACCAGACCAGAGCATCATGTTATACTGTTTAAATGTCAGCCACCAGAGCATCATGCTATACTGTTTAAATGTCAGCCACCAGACCAGAGCATCATGTTATACGGTTTAAATGTCAGCCACCAGACCAGAGCATCATGTTATACTGTTTAAATGTCAGCCACCAGACCAGAGCATCATGCTATACTGTTTAAATGTCAGCCACCAGACCAGAGCATCATGTTATACTGTTTAAATGTCAGCCACCAGACCAGAGCATCATGTTATACTGTTTAAATGTCAGCCACCAGACCAGCGCATCATGTTATACTGTTTAAATGTCAGCCACCAGACCAGAGCATCATGCTATACTGTTTAAATGTCAGCCACCAGACCAGAGCATCATGTTATACTGTTTAAATGTCAGCCACCAGAGCAGAGCATCATGTTATACTGTTTACATTTCAGCCACCAGTGCATCATGTTATACTGTTTACATTTCAGCCACCAGACCAGAGCATCATGTTATACTGTTTACATTTCAGCCACCAGACCAGAGCATCATGCTATACTGTTTAAATGTCAGCCACCAGACCAGAGCATCATGTTATACTGTTTAAATGTCAGCCACCAGACCAGAGCATCATGCTATACTGTTTAAATATCAGCCACCAGAGCATCATGTTATACTGTTTAAATGTCAGCCACCAGACCAGAGCATCATGTTATACTGTTTAAATGTCAGCCATCAGACCAGAGCATCATGTTATACTGTTTAAATGTCAGCCACCAGACCAGAGCATCATGCTATACTGTTTAAATGTCAGCCACCAGACCAGAGCATCATGTTATACTGTTTAAATGTCAGCCACCAGACCAGAGCATCATGCTATACTGTTTAAATATCAGCCACCAGAGCATCATGTTATACTGTTTAAATGTCAGCCACCAGACCAGAGCATCATGTTATACTGTTTAAATGTCAGCCATCAGACCAGAGCATCATGTTATACTGTTTAAATGTCAGCCACCAGCCTAGAGCATCATGTTATACTGTTTACATTTCAGCCACCAGTGCATCATGTTATACTGTTTACATTTCAGCCACCAGACCAGAGCATCATGTTATACTGTTTAAATGTCAGCCACCAGACCAGAGCATCATGCTATACTGTTTAAATATCAGCCACCAGAGCATCATGTTATACTGTTTAAATGTCAGCCACCAGACCAGAGCATCATGTTATACTGTTTAAATGTCAGCCATCAGACCAGAGCATCATGTTATACTGTTTAAATGTCAGCCACCAGCCTAGAGCATCATGTTATACTGTTTACATTTCAGCCACCAGTGCATCATGTTATACTGTTTAAATGTCAGCTACCAGACCAGAGCATCATGTTATACTGTTTTAATGTCAGCCACCAGACCAGAGCATCATGCTATACTGTTTAAATGTCAGCCACCAGACCAGAGCATCATGTTATACTGTTTAAATGTCAGCCACCAGTGCATCATGTTATACTGTTTAAATGTCAGCCACCAGACCAGAGCATCATGTTATACTGTTTAAATGTCAGCCATCAGACCAAAGCATCATGTTATACTGTTTAAATGTCAGCCACCAGCCTAGAGAATCATGTTATACTGTTTACATTTCAGCCACCAGTGCATCATGTTATACTGTTTAAATGTCAGCTACCAGACCAGAGCATCATGTTATACTGTTTAAATGTCAGTCACCAGAGCATCATGTTATACTGTTTAAATGTCAGCCACCAGACTAGAGCATCATGTTATACTGGTTAAATGTCAGCCACCAGACTAGAGCATTGTGTTATACTGTTTACATTTCAGCCACCAGTGCATCATGTTATACTGTTTAAATGTCAGCTACCAGACCAGAGCATCATGTTATACTGTTTACATGTCAGCCACCAGAGCATCATGTTATACTGTTTAAATGTCAGCCACCAGACCAGAGCATCATGTTATACTGTTTAAATGTCAGCCACCAGACCAGAGCATCATGTTATACTGTTTAAATGTCAGCCATCAGACCAGAGCATCATGTTATACTGTTTAAATGTCAGCCACCAGCCTAGAGCATCATGTTATACTGTTTACATTTCAGCCACCAGTGCATCATGTTATACTGTTTAAATGTCACCCACCAGACCAGAGCATCATGCTATACTGTTTAAATGTCAGCCCCCAGACCAGAGCATCATGCTATACTGTTTAAATGTCAGCCACCAGACCAGAGCATTGTGTTATACTGTTTAAATGTCAGCCACCAGACCAGAGCATCATGCTATACTGTTTAAATGTCAGCCCCCAGACCAGAGCATCATGTTATACTGTTTAAATGTCAGCCACCAGACCAGAGCATTGTGTTATACTGTTTAAATGTCAGCTACCAGACCAGAGCATCATGTTATACTGTTTACATGTCAGCCACCAGAGCATCATGTTATACTGTTTAAATGTCAGCCACCAGACCAGAGCATCATGTTATACTGTTTAAATGTCAGCCACCAGACCAGAGCATCATGTTATACTGTTTAAATGTCAGCCACCAGAGCATCATGTTATACTGTTTACATTTCAGCCACCAGACCAGAGCATCATGTTATACTGTTTAAATGTCAGCCATCAGACCAGAGCATCATGTTATACTGTTTAAATGTCAGCCACCAGCCTAGAGCATCATGTTATACTGTTTACATTTCAGCCACCAGTGCATCATGTTATACTGTTTAAATGTCAGCTACCAGACCAGAGCATCATGTTATACTGTTTACATGTCAGCCACCAGAGCATCATGTTATACTGTTTAAATGTCAGCCACCAGACCAGAGCATCATGTTATACTGTTTAAATGTCAGCCACCAGACCAGAGCATCATGTTATACTGTTTAAATGTCAGCCATCAGACCAGAGCATCATGTTATACTGTTTAAATGTCAGCCACCAGCCTAGAGCATCATGTTATACTGTTTACATTTCAGCCACCAGTGCATCATGTTATACTGTTTAAATGTCAGCTACCAGACCAGAGCATCATGTTATACTGTTTAAATGTCAGCCACCAGACCAGAGCATCATGCTATACTGTTTAAATGTCAGCCACCAGACCAGAGCATCATGTTATACTGTTTAAATGTCAGCCACCAGACCAGAGCATCATGTTATACTGTTTAAATGTCAGCCACCAGACCAGAGCATCATGTTATACTGTTTAAATGTCAGCCACCAGACCAGAGCATCATGCTATACTGTTTAAATGTCAGCCACCAGACCAGAGCATCATGTTATACTGTTTAAATGTCAGCCACCAGACCAGAGCATCATGTTATACTGTTTAAATGTCAGCCACCAGACCAGAGCATCATGCTATACTGTTTAAATGTCAGCCACCAGACCAGAGCATCATGTTATACTGTTTAAACGTCAGCCACCAGACCAGTGCATCATGTTATACTGTTTACATTTCAGCCACCAGTGCATCATGTTATACTGTTTACATTTCAGCCACCAGACCAGAGCATCATGTTATACTGTTTAAATGTCAGCCACCAGACCAGAGCATCATGCTATACTGTTTAAATATCAGCCACCAGACCAGAGCATCATGCTATACTGTTTAAATGTCAGCCACCAGACCAGAGCATCATGTTATACTGTTTAAATGTCAGCCACCAGACCAGAGCATCATGCTATACTGTTTAAATGTCAGCCACCAGACCAGAGCATCATGTTATACTGTTTAAATGTCAGCCACCAGACCAGAGCATCATGTTATACTGTTTAAATGTCAGCCACCAGACCAGAGCATCATGCTATACTGTTTAAATGTCAGCCACCAGACCAGAGCATCATGTTATACTGTTTAAATGTCAGCCACCAGACCAGTGCATCATGTTATACTGTTTACATTTCAGCCACCAGTGCATCATGTTATACTGTTTACATTTCAGCCACCAGACCAGAGCATCATGTTATACTGTTTAAATGTCAGCCACCAGACCAGAGCATCATGCTATACTGTTTAAATATCAGCCACCAGTGCATCATGTTATACTGTTTAAATGTCAGCCACCAGACCAGAGCATCATGTTACACTGTTTAAATGTCAGCCATCAGACCAGAGCATCATGTTATACTGTTTAAATGTCAGCCACCAGCCTAGAGAATCATGTTATACTGTTTACATTTCAGCCACCAGTGCATCATGTTATACTGTTTAAATGTCAGCTACCAGACCAGAGCATCATGTTATACTGTTTAATGTCAGCCACCAGACCAGAGCATCATGCTATACTGTTTAAATGTCAGCCACCAGACCAGAGCATCATGTTATACTGTTTAAATGTCAGCCACCAGAGCATCATGTTATACTGTTTAAATGTCAGCCATCAGACCAGAGCATCATGTTATACTGTTTAAATGTCAGCCACCAGACTAGAGCATCATGTTATACTGGTTAAATGTCAGCCACCAGACTAGAGCATTGTGTTATACTGTTTACATTTCAGCCACCAGTGCATCATGTTATACTGTTTAAATGTCAGCTACCAGACCAGAGCATCATGTTATACTGTTTACATTTCAGCCACCAGAGCATCATGTTATACTGTTTAAATGTCAGCCACCAGACCAGAGCATCATGTTATACTGTTTAAATGTCAGCCACCAGAGCAGAGCATCATGTTATACTGTTTACATTTCAGCCACCAGTGCATCATGTTATACTGTTTAATTTCAGCCACCAGACCAGAGCATCATGTTATACTGTTTACATTTCAGCCACCAGACCAGAGCATCATGCTATACTGTTTAAATGTCAGCCACCAGACCAGAGCATCATGTTATACTGTTTAAATGTCAGCCACCAGACCAGAGCATCATGCTATACTGTTTAAATATCAGCCACCAGAGCATCATGTTATACTGTTTAAATGTCAGCCACCAGACCAGAGCATCATGTTATACTGTTTAAATGTCAGCCATCAGACCAGAGCATCATGTTATACTGTTTAAATGTCAGCCACCAGACCAGAGCATCATGCTATACTGTTTAAATGTCAGCCACCAGACCAGAGCATCATGTTATACTGTTTAAATGTCAGCCACCAGACCAGAGCATCATGCTATACTGTTTAAATATCAGCCACCAGAGCATCATGTTATACTGTTTAAATGTCAGCCACCAGACCAGAGCATCATGTTATACTGTTTAAATGTCAGCCACCAGACCAGAGCATCATGTTATACTGTTTAAATGTCAGCCACCAGACTAGAGCATCATGTTATACTGTTTACATTTCAGCCACCAGTGCATCATGTTATACTGTTTACATTTCAGCCACCAGACCAGAGCATCATGTTTTACTGTTTAAATGTCAGCCACCAGAGCATCATGCTATACTGTTTAAATGTCAGCCACCAGAGCATCATGTTATACTGTTTAAATGTCAGCCACCAGACCAGAGCATCATGTTATACTGTTTAAATGTCAGCCATCAGACCAGAGCATCATGTTATACTGTTTAAATGTCAGCCACCAGCCTAGAGCATCATGTTATACTGTTTACATTTCAGCCACCAGTGCATCATGTTATACTGTTTAAATGTCAGCTACCAGACCAGAGCATCATGTTATACTGTTTTAAATGTCAGCCACCAGACCAGAGCATCATGCTATACTGTTTAAATGTCAGCCACCAGACCAGAGCATCATGTTATACTGTTTAAATGTCAGCCACCAGTGCATCATGTTATACTGTTTAAATGTCAGCCACCAGACCAGAGCATCATGTTATACTGTTTAAATGTCAGCCATCAGACCAGAGCATCATGTTATACTGTTTAAATGTCAGCCACCAGCCAGAGAATCATGTTATACTGTTTACATTTCAGCCACCAGTGCATCATGTTATACTGTTTAAATGTCAGCTACCAGACCAGAGCATCATGTTATACTGTTTAAATGTCAGTCACCAGAGCATCATGTTATACTGTTTAAATGTCAGCCACCAGACCAGAGCATCATGTTATACTGTTTAAATGTCAGCCACCAGACTAGAGCATTGTGTTATACTGTTTACATTTCAGCCACCAGTGCATCATGTTATACTGTTTAAATGTCAGCTACCAGACCAGAGCATCATGTTATACTGTTTACATGTCAGCCACCAGAGCATCATGTTATACTGTTTAAATGTCAGCCACCAGACCAGAGCATCATGTTATACTGTTTAAATGTCAGCCACCAGACCAGAGCATCATGTTATACTGTTTAAATGTCAGCCATCAGACCAGAGCATCATGTTATACTGTTTAAATGTCAGCCACCAGCCTAGAGCATCATGTTATACTGTTTACATTTCAGCCACCAGTGCATCATGTTATACTGTTTAAATGTCACCCACCAGACCAGAGCATCATGCTATACTGTTTAAATGTCAGCCCCCAGACCAGAGCATCATGCTATACTGTTTAAATGTCAGCCACCAGACCAGAGCATCATGTTATACTGTTTAAATGTCAGCCACCAGACCAGAGCATCATGCTATACTGTTTAAATGTCAGCCCCAGACCAGAGCATCATGTTATACTGTTTAAATGTCAGCCACCAGACCAGAGCATCATGTTATACTGTTTAAATGTCAGCTACCAGACCAGAGCATCATGTTATACTGTTTACATGTCAGCCACCAGAGCATCATGTTATACTGTTTAAATGTCAGCCACCAGACCAGAGCATCATGTTATACTGTTTAAATGTCAGCCACCAGACCAGAGCATCATGTTATACTGTTTAAATGTCAGCCACCAGAGCATCATGTTATACTGTTTACATTTCAGCCACCAGACCAGAGCATCATGTTATACTGTTTAAATGTCAGCCATCAGACCAGAGCATCATGTTATACTGTTTAAATGTCAGCCACCAGCCTAGAGCATCATGTTATACTGTTTACATTTCAGCCACCAGTGCATCATGTTATACTGTTTAAATGTCAGCTACCAGACCAGAGCATCATGTTATACTGTTTACATGTCAGCCACCAGTGCATCATGTTATACTGTTTAAATGTCAGCCACCAGACCAGAGCATCATGTTATACTGTTTAAATGTCAGCCACCAGACCAGAGCATCATGTTATACTGTTTAAATGTCAGCCATCAGACCAGAGCATCATGTTATACTGTTTAAATGTCAGCCACCAGCCTAGAGCATCATGTTATACTGTTTACATTTCAGCCACCAGTGCATCATGTTATACTGTTTAAATGTCAGCTACCAGACCAGAGCATCATGTTATACTGTTTAAATGTCAGCCACCAGACCAGAGCATCATGCTATACTGTTTAAATGTCAGCCACCAGACCAGAGCATCATGTTATACTGTTTAAATGTCAGCCACCAGACCAGAGCATCATGTTATACTGTTTAAATGTCAGCCACCAGACCAGAGCATCATGTTATACTGTTTAAATGTCAGCCACCAGACCAGAGCATCATGCTATACTGTTTAAATGTCAGCCACCAGACCAGAGCATCATGTTATACTGTTTAAATGTCAGCCACCAGACCAGAGCATCATGTTATACTGTTTAAATGTCAGCCACCAGACCAGAGCATCATGCTATACTGTTTAAATGTCAGCCACCAGACCAGAGCATCATGTTATACTGTTTAAACGTCAGCCACCAGACCAGTGCATCATGTTATACTGTTTACATTTCAGCCACCAGTGCATCATGTTATACTGTTTACATTTCAGCCACCAGACCAGAGCATCATGTTATACTGTTTAAATGTCAGCCACCAGACCAGAGCATCATGCTATACTGTTTAAATATCAGCCACCAGACCAGAGCATCATGCTATACTGTTTAAATGTCAGCCACCAGACCAGAGCATCATGTTATACTGTTTAAATGTCAGCCACCAGACCAGAGCATCATGCTATACTGTTTAAATGTCAGCCACCAGACCAGAGCATCATGTTATACTGTTTAAATGTCAGCCACCAGACCAGAGCATCATGTTATACTGTTTAAATGTCAGCCACCAGACCAGAGCATCATGCTATACTGTTTAAATGTCAGCCACCAGACCAGAGCATCATGTTATACTGTTTAAATGTCAGCCACCAGACCAGTGCATCATGTTATACTGTTTACATGTCAGCCAGACCAGTGCATCATGTTATACTGTTTAAATTTCAGCCACCAGACCAGAGCATCATGTTATACTGTTTAAATGTCAGCCACCAGACCAGAGCATCATGCTATACTGTTTAAATATCAGCCACCAGTGCATCATGTTATACTGTTTAAATGTCAGCCACCAGACCAGAGCATCATGTTACACTGTTTAAATGTCAGCCATCAGACCAGAGCATCATGTTATACTGTTTAAATGTCAGCCACCAGCCTAGAGAATCATGTTATACTGTTTACATTTCAGCCACCAGTGCATCATGTTATACTGTTTAAATGTCAGCTACCAGACCAGAGCATCATGTTATACTGTTTTAATGTCAGCCACCAGACCAGAGCATCATGCTATACTGTTTAAATGTCAGCCACCAGACCAGAGCATCATGTTATACTGTTTAAATGTCAGCCACCAGAGCATCATGTTATACTGTTTAAATGTCAGCCATCAGACCAGAGCATCATGTTATACTGTTTAAATGTCAGCCACCAGACTAGAGCATCATGTTATACTGGTTAAATGTCAGCCACCAGACTAGAGCATTGTGTTATACTGTTTACATTTCAGCCACCAGTGCATCATGTTATACTGTTTAAATGTCAGCTACCAGACCAGAGCATCATGTTATACTGTTTACATGTCAGCCACCAGAGCATCATGTTATACTGTTTAAATGTCAGCCACCAGACCAGAGCATCATGTTATACTGTTTAAATGTCAGCCACCAGACCAGAGCATCATGCTATACTGTTTAAATGTCAGCCACCAGACCAGAGCATCATGTTATACTGTTTAAATGTCAGCCACCAGAGCATCATGCTATACTGTTTAAATGTCAGCCACCAGACCAGAGCATCATGTTATACTGTTTAAATGTCAGCCACCAGACCAGAGCATCATGTTATACTGTTTAAATGTCAGCCACCAGAGCATCATGTTATACTGTTTAAATGTCAGCCACCAGACTAGAGCATCATGTTATACTGTTTACATTTCAGCCACCAGTGCATCATGTTATACTGTTTACATTTCAGCCACCAGTGCATCATGTTATACTGTTTACATTACAGCCACCAGACCAGAGCATCATGCTATACTGTTTAAATGTCAGCCACCAGACCAGAGCATCATGTTATACGGTTTAAATGTCAGCCACCAGACCAGAGCATCATGTTATACTGTTTAAATGTCAGCCATCAGACCAGAGCATCATGTTATACTGTTTAAATGTCAGCCACCAGCCTAGAGAATCATGTTATACTGTTTACACGTCAGCCACCAGACCAGTGCATCATGTTATACTGTTTACATTTCAGCCACCAGTGCATCATGTTATACTGTTTACATTTCAGCCACCAGACCAGAGCATCATGTTATACTGTTTAAATGTCAGCCACCAGACCAGAGCATCATGCTATACTGTTTAAATATCAGCCACCAGACCAGAGCATCATGCTATACTGTTTAAATGTCAGCCACCAGACCAGAGCATCATGTTATACTGTTTAAATGTCAGCCACCAGACCAGAGCATCATGCTATACTGTTTAAATGTCAGCCACCAGACCAGAGCATCATGTTATACTGTTTAAATGTCAGCCACCAGACCAGAGCATCATGTTATACTGTTTAAATGTCAGCCACCAGACCAGAGCATCATGCTATACTGTTTAAATGTCAGCCACCAGACCAGAGCATCATGTTATACTGTTTAAATGTCAGCCACCAGACCAGTGCATCATGTTATACTGTTTACATTTCAGCCACCAGTGCATCATGTTATACTGTTTACATTTCAGCCACCAGACCAGAGCATCATGTTATACTGTTTAAATGTCAGCCACCAGACCAGAGCATCATGCTATACTGTTTAAATATCAGCCACCAGTGCATCATGTTATACTGTTTAAATGTCAGCCACCAGACCAGAGCATCATGTTACACTGTTTAAATGTCAGCCATCAGACCAGAGCATCATGTTATACTGTTTAAATGTCAGCCACCAGCCTAGAGAATCATGTTATACTGTTTACATTTCAGCCACCAGTGCATCATGTTATACTGTTTAAATGTCAGCTACCAGACCAGAGCATCATGTTATACTGTTTTAATGTCAGCCACCAGACCAGAGCATCATGCTATACTGTTTAAATGTCAGCCACCAGACCAGAGCATCATGTTATACTGTTTAAATGTCAGCCACCAGAGCATCATGTTATACTGTTTAAATGTCAGCCATCAGACCAGAGCATCATGTTATACTGTTTAAATGTCAGCCACCAGACTAGAGCATCATGTTATACTGGTTAAATGTCAGCCACCAGACTAGAGCATTGTGTTATACTGTTTACATTTCAGCCACCAGTGCATCATGTTATACTGTTTAAATGTCAGCTACCAGACCAGAGCATCATGTTATACTGTTTACATGTCAGCCACCAGAGCATCATGTTATACTGTTTAAATGTCAGCCACCAGACCAGAGCATCATGTTATACTGTTTAAATGTCAGCCACCAGACCAGAGCATCATGCTATACTGTTTAAATGTCAGCCACCAGACCAGAGCATCATGTTATACTGTTTAAATGTCAGCCACCAGACCAGAGCATCATGCTATACTGTTTAAATGTCAGCCACCAGACCAGAGCATCATGCTATACTGTTTAAATGTCAGCCACCAGAGCATCATGTTATACTGTTTAAATGTCAGCCACCAGAGCATCATGTTATACTGTTTAAATGTCAGCCACCAGACTAGAGCATCATGTTATACTGTTTACATTTCAGCCACCAGTGCATCATGTTATACTGTTTACATTTCAGCCACCAGTGCATCATGTTATACTGTTTACATTACAGCCACCAGACCAGAGCATCATGTTATACTGTTTAAATGTCAGCCACCAGACCAGAGCATCATGTCATACGGTTTAAATGTCAGCCACCAGACCAGAGCATCATGTTATACTGTTTAAATGTCAGCCACCAGACCAGAGCATCATGCTATACTGTTTAAATGTCAGCCACCAGACCAGAGCATCATGTTATACTGTTTAAATGTCAGCCACTAGACCAGAGCATCATGTTATACTGTTTAAATGTCAGCCACCAGACCAGAGTATCATGCTATACTGTTTAAATGTCAGCCACCAGACCAGAGCATCATGTTATACTGTTTAAATGTCAGCCACCAGACCAATGCATCATGTTATACTGTTTACATTTCAGCCACCAGTGCATCATGTTATACTGTTTACATTTCAGCCACCAGACCAGAGCATCATGTTATACTGTTTAAATGTCAGCCACCAGACCAGAATATCATGCTATACTGTTTAAATATCAGCCACCAGACCAGAGCATCATGCTATACTGTTTAAATGTCAGCTACCAGACCAGAGCATCATGTTATACTGTTTAAATGTCAGCCACCAGACCAGAGCATCATGCTATACTGTTTAAATGTCAGCCACCAGACCAGAGCATCATGTTATACGGTTTAAATGTCAGCCACCAGACCAGAGCATCATGTTATACTGTTTAAATGTCAGCCACCAGACCAGAGCATCATGCTATACTGTTTAAATGTCAGCCACCAGACCAGAGCATCATGTTATACGGTTTAAATGTCAGCCACCAGACCAGAGCATCATGTTATACTGTTTAAATGTCAGCCACCAGACCAGAGCATCATGTTATACTGTTTAAATGTCAGCCACCAGACCAGAGCATCATGTTATACTGTTTAAATGTCAGCCACCAGACCAGAGCATCATGCTATACTGTTTAAATGTCAGCCACCAGACCAGAGCATCATGTTATACTGTTTAAATGTCAGCCACCAGACCAGTGCATCATGTTATACTGTTTACATTTCAGCCACCAGTGCATCATGTTATACTGTTTACATTTCAGCCACCAGACCAGAGCATCATGTTATACTGTTTAAATGTCAGCCACCAGACCAGAGCATCATGCTATACTGTTTAAATATCAGCCACCAGTGCATCATGTTATACTGTTTAAATGTCAGCCACCAGACCAGAGCATCATGTTATACTGTTTAAATGTCAGCCATCAGACCAGAGCATCATGTTATACTGTTTAAATGTCAGCCACCAGCCTAGAGCATCATGTTATACTGTTTACATTTCAGCCACCAGTGCATCATGTTATACTGTTTAAATGTCAGCTACCAGACCAGAGCATCATGTTATACTGTTTTAATGTCAGCCACCAGACCAGAGCATCATGCTATACTGTTTAAATGTCAGCCACCAGACCAGAGCATCATGTTATACTGTTTAAATGTCAGCCACCAGAGCATCATGTTATACTGTTTAAATGTCAGCCATCAGACCAGAGCATCATGTTATACTGTTTAAATGTCAGCCACCAGACTAGAGCATCATGTTATACTGGTTAAATGTCAGCCACCAGACTAGAGCATTGTGTTATACTGTTTACATTTCAGCCACCAGTGCATCATGTTATACTGTTTAAATGTCAGCTACCAGACCAGAGCATCATGTTATACTGTTTACATGTCAGCCACCAGAGCATCATGTTATACTGTTTAAATGTCAGCCACCAGACCAGAGCATCATGTTATACTGTTTAAATGTCAGCCACCAGACCAGAGCATCATGCTATACTGTTTAAATGTCAGCCACCAGACCAGAGCATCATGTTATACTGTTTAAATGTCAGCCACCAGACCAGAGCATCATGTTATACTGTTTAAATGTCAGCCACCAGACCAGAGCATCATGTTATACTGTTTAAATGTCAGCCACCAGTGCATCATGTTATACTGTTTACATTTCAGCCACCAGTGCATCATGTTATACTGTTTACATTACAGCCACCAGACCAGAGCATCATGTTATACTGGTTAAATGTCAGCCACCAGACTAGAGCATCATGTTATACTGTTTACATTTCAGCCACCAGTGCATCATGTTATACTGTTTAAATGTCAGCTACCAGACCAGAGCATCATGTTATACTGTTTACATTTCATCCACCAGAGCATCATGTTATACTGTTTAAATGTCAGCCACCATTCCAGAGCATCATGTTATACTGTTTAAATGTCAGCCACCAGACTAGAGCATCATGTTATACTGGTTAAATGTCAGCCACCAGACTAGAGCATCATGTTATACTGTTTACATTTCAGCCACCAGTGCATCATGTTATACTGTTTAAATGTCAGCTACCAGACCAGAGCATCATGTTATACTGTTTACATTTCATCCACCGGTGCATCATGTTATACTGTTTAAATGTCAGCCACCAGACCAGAGCATCATGTTATACTGTTTAAATGTCAGCCATCAGACCAGAGCATCATGTTATACTGTTTAAATGTCAGCCACCAGACCAGAGCATCATGCTATACTGTTTAAATGTCAGCCACCATACCAGAGCATCATGTTATACTGTTTAAATGTCAGCCACCAGACCAGAGCATCATGTTATACTGTTTAAAAGTCAGCCACCAGAGCATCATGTTATACAGTTTAAATGTCAGCCATCAGACCAGAGCATCATGTTATACTGTTTAAATGTCATCCACCAGACCAGAGCATCATGCTATACTGTTTACATTTCAGCGACCAGTGCATCATGTTATACTGTTTACATGTCAGCCACCAGAGTATCATGCTATACTGTTTAAATGTCAGCCACCAGACCAGAGCATCATGTTATACTGTTTAAATGTCAGCCACCAGACCAGAGCATCATGTTATACTGTTTAAATGTCAGCCACCAGACTAGAGCATCATGTTATACTGTTTAAATGTCAGCCACCAAACCAGAGCATCATGCTATACTGTTTAAATGTCAGCCACCAGACCAGAGCATCATGTTATACTGTTTAAATGTCAGCCACCAGACCAGAGCATCATGTTATACTGTTTAAATGTCAGGCACCAGAGCATCATGTTATACTGTTTAAATGTCAGCCATCAGACCAGAGCATCATGCTATACTGTTTAAATGTCAGCCACCAGACCAGAGCATCATGTTATACTGTTTACATTTCAGCCACCAGTGCATCATGTTATACTGTTTACATTTCAGCCACCAGTGCATCATGTTATACTGTTTACATTTCAGCCACCAGACCAGAGCATCATGTTATACTGTTTAAATGTCAGCCACCAGACCAGAGCATCATGCTATACTGTTTAAATATCAGCCACCAGAGCATCATGTTATACTGTTTAAATGTCAGCCACCAGACCAGAGCATCATGTTATACTGTTTAAATGTCAGCCACCAGACTAGAGCATCATGTTATACTGTTTAAATGTCAGCCACCAAACCAGAGCATCATGCTATACTGTTTAAATGTCAGCCACCAGACCAGAGCATCATGTTATACTGTTTAAATGTCAGCCACCAGACCAGAGCATCATGTTATACTGTTTACATTTCAGCCACCAGTGCATCATGTTATACTGTTTAAATGTCAGCCACCAGACCAGAGCATCATGTTATACTGTTTACATGTCAGCCACCAGAGTATCATGCTATACTGTTTAAATGTCAGCCACCAGACCAGAGCATCATGTTATACTGTTTAAATGTCAGCCACCAGACCAGAGCATCATGTTATACTGTTTAAATGTCAGCCACCAGACCAGAGCATCATGCTATACTGTTTAAATCAAATCAAATTTTATTTGTCACATACACATGGTTAGCAGATGTTAATGCGAGTGTAGCAAAATTCTTGTGCTTCTAGTTCCGACAATGCAGTAATAACGAGCAAGTAATCTAACTAACAATTCCAAAAAAAACTACTGTCATACACAGTGTAAGGGAAGACCCCCCTGAAGTGGACAAAAATGCATGGGAAGTCATTGGCATCGGACAAACCATATACACATTGGCCAATACCACCCAATTCGGCGTTGATTCGTGCAAAGTGTATTGCAACTGCCATATGGCGATTGCCTATTGTAACACTTTAAAAATTCAACAGGTGGCGAATTCGCTCCACCATGGTTTTTCATATTGGGAAATGGCACCCAAGTCAACATCCAAAAGCAAAATTTCGAAAAATGATTTTTTGTCAAAAACTTATCACCCCTTAAAAAAGTGCTTTCTGGACCGTTTTTCGAAATTCTTTCGATTTTTTTGTCAATTACACATGTGTAAGAACTGTATGAATATACTTTTGTCCAATTTTATCATCATATTTTTTTTTTTTTTTTTACATGGGCATAAGTAATATGTTTTGTCCATTTTCAATATGATTTCATAGGAAGTCAAAAGTCAAAAGTCAAAAATGTCAAAATTTTGTAAAAAACTTCACACACCCTTAAAAAAGTGCTTTCTGGACCGTTTTTTGTAATTTTGTGTCAATTACACACGTATAAGAACTGTATCAACATACTTTAGTTGTATTTTACCATATGAAATTTGACATGCTCAAAAATGCAAAATTGACTGGCCTGATGAACACAGGATGGCCGAGCAGTGATAGTTGTTCCTTTCCATCACTCGTTGTGTTGATTTCATCATGTCCATTTGCTGATGTTTTTCACATACAATCATATTGCAAGTGCACGTGCATTTGCAATATGGTTCAATGGGCATTTACCATATGAAATTTGACATGCTCAAAAATCCTGCAGAAATGCAAAATTGACTGGCCAGATGAACTCGGGATGGCCTGGCAGTGATAGTTGCTCCTTTCCATCGCTCGTTGTGTTGACTTCATCCTGTCCATTTTGTGATGTTTTTTCACATACAATCATATTGCAAGTGCACGTGCATTTGCAATATGGTTCAATGGGCATTTACCATATGAAATTTGACATGCTCAAAAATGCAAAATTGACTGGCCTGATGAACACAGGATGGCCGAGCAGTGATAGTTGTTCCTTTCCATCACCCGTTGTGTTGATTTCATCATGTCCATTTGGTGATGTTTTTCACTATGGAATCATATTGCAAATGCACAAGCATTGTTGTGCAACTGGTAACCCAAAAATAAAACATGGTCCTACATGCATTTACCGGTCATTCTGATTTTAATGCCCGATATAGGAGTACCCTACTACGGCCCTCTTTCCATAGGGGCGTCCTGAGTGATGTATGGACACTTTAACATGTTCTGATGGATACTCATTGCTGTGCACCTGTTGAGGTGATTGAACATGTGCAACTGGTAACCCAAAAATTAAAATATGCTCCAAAATGCATTTAAGGGTCATTCTCATATTAATGCCCGCTATGGAAGCACCCTACTACGGCCCTCTTTCCGTGGGGGCCGTCATTTAGTGCTTTATGGACTGTTTAAAATATCACGATGGATACTGATTGTTGTGCAACTGGTGATTGAAAACGTGCAACTGGTGATTGAAAACGTGCAACTGGTAACCCAAAAATTAAAATATGGACCTCCAGGCTTGTAGGCCCTTACTCACCACCCAGGTAACACTCCTCTATTTCCGGGGATGATTCCAGCATGGGACCCCCCCCACATCCACAACCTCGCACACCAGGTGAACCAGGGCACCCACACTTAAGCACCCTCCCTCGGGCTATAAAGCAGATAGCTGCGCTGTTAGGAACCGCGTGCACCTGGTGACCCAAAATAGAAGTTGTGCATCTGGGAACCCAAAATAAAGTGGGTGCACCTGGGAACCCAAAATAAAGTGGGTGCACCTGGGAACCCAAAAATTAAAATATGGTCCTAAATGCATTTAAGGGTCATTCTCAAATTAATGCCCGATATGGAAGCACCCTACTACGGCCCTCTCTCTGTCAGGGCCGTCCTGAGTGCTTTGTGGACTGTTTAAAATATTACGATGGATACTGATTGTTGTGCACCCGGTAACCCAAAAATTAAAATATGCTCCAAAATGCATTTACCGGTCATTCTGATATTAATGCCCGCTATGGGAACACAGGATGGCCGGGCAGTGATAGTTGTTCCTTTCCATCACTCGTTGTGTTGATTTCATCATGTCCATTTGGTGATGTTTTTTCACATACAATCATATTGCAAGTGCACGTGCATTTGCAATATGGTTCAATGGGCATTTACCATATGAAATTTGACATGCTCAAAAATGCAAAATTGACTGGCCAGATGAACTCGGGATGGCCTGGCAGTGATAGTTGCTCCTTTCAATTGCTCGTTGTGTTGACTTCATCCTGTCCATTTTGTGATGTCTTTTCACATACAATCATATTGCAAGTGCACGTGCATTTGCAATATGGTTCAATGGGCATTTACCATATGAAATTTGACATGCTCAAAAATGCAAAATTGACTGGCCTGATGAACACAGGATGGCCGAGCAGTGATAGTTGTTCCTTTCCATCACTCGTTGTGTTGATTTCATCATGTCCATTTGGTGATGTCTTTTCACATACAATCATATTGCAAGTGCACGTGCATTTGCAATATGGTTCAATGGGCATTTACCATATGAAATTTGACATGCTCAAAAATCATGCAGAAATGCAAAATTGACTGGCCAGATGAACTCGGGATGGCCTGGCAGTGATAGTTGCTCCTTTCCATCGCTCGTTGTGTTGACTTCATCCTGTCCATTTTGTGATGTCTTTTCACATACAATCATATTGCAAGTGCACGTGCATTTGCAATATGGTTCAATGGGCATTTACCATATGAAATTTGACATGCTCAAAAATGCAAAATTGACTGGCCTGATGAACACAGGATGGCCGAGCAGTGATAGTTGTTCCTTTCCATCACTCGTTGTGTTGATTTCATCATGTCCATTTGGTGGTGTTTTTTCACTATAGAATCATATTGCAAATGCACGTGCATTGTTGTGCAACTGGTAACCCAAAAATAAAAATATGGTTGTAAATGCATTTACCGGGACTCCTATTGTCCATGCCCGCTATGGGAGTACCCTACTACGACCCTCTATCCATGGGGGCCGCCCTGAGTGCTTTATGGACTGTTTAAAATAGGCACCTGGTAACCCAAAAATAAAAATATGGTTGTAAAATGCAAGCGAGCTACGGTCAAGCGGGATATCTCGTTGAACTCGGCACGGCCTAGGGATTATGGTAATGCCATTGCCTGCTCTCTGTGTCTTTAAGCACCGCACTTTGTCACTCCATCCTTGCTGTGTGTGTGTATGAGAGCTTTTCTTTGACATCTCCTGGGGGAAATGACTGATTTACAGTTTAGGAGGGTTACCTAGTCACACATATGAAGTTTTGGAGAGATGTGACTTTTCTAACCCTTCAAAACAGACAGTGTGACCCAATTAAAGGCACTTCCGGTTGGCACAGGAAGCTATAAGTCAACACATGTCTTGACTGACATAGAAACCTACAGAATCCTGAGTTTTAAGTCTTTAAGTTAAGAATTGACCTATCTACGATATCTACACAGTGTTGAATGGGGTCATTTTCACCTTTGAAGGTGATGTACATCAAAACACCTTTTGGGTCAATTTAACCACTTCCGTTTGCTCCAGGAAGCTTAGAATCGACACAGGTAGACCTCATAGTGGTCTGATGGACTGTTACTGAAGACAGGTTCATAAGGCATTCATAACCCACATAGGCTTCAGGTTGAATTTAGGAGTGCAGGCAATGTATTCCTATGGGGAGAGAAGTCAATGCAAACTTTTTGATGTAAACACCTTCTTTTAACTGTTAAGGGTTAATGCCACAGGGTCAAGGTTAGGCTTGCACGGATCGGGAGGACCTTAGGAACGTACCTGAGGTCGAATTGTGCTTCTCACCCTAACGGTTCTCTCACTGCCACCCAAAATCAAATGACATTGTGGGGCAGGCTTCATTTTGGGCCTTCTTTTTTTCAAGGTCGCTGCACTCAGAACGAGCTACGGTCAAGCGGGGCGTCTCGTTGAACTCGGCACAGTCTGGAGACTATGGTGATGCCATTTTTTGTGTTGATTTCAGAATGCCATTTTGGTGATGGTCCCTCTCCGTTTAAACACATTGCAAATGTACAAAAGTCAACTAGCAAGTCAGTGTCCATCAGTCAATTAGATGTCATTATGACACCAAACTGATATCAATTAACACCAAACCCACTTTTTCCTACTCATTTAGAAGCCAACTATCACATATGTCAGAGCAGGCCCATAATTCACAGCGCCTTCGGTTTAAAACATAATAAAAACGTAAAACACATAGTTACGTTCTAGCTGCGGGTCCAGGTCGGACATTATGTGAAGGCCTATGTGAGGCGACCCCGAATCCCGAGTTTCGGCTCGATAGGTCCTTCGGTGCCCGAGTAAAACCCTAATTGGTGCTGAAAATCCACTTTTTTCCATGCCTTGCTACGGGGTCCTTGAATGAGCTATCGGACAGAAACGTTGGGGTCTGTCTCTATGGGCCGAGCCGGTTTCAATGCACCTAGCCTTGCGTCTCTGAGACTTTTCTAAATGTCGTCATTTTCGTAATGGTCAAAATGAATTGAAATCATTGCAAATGTACGAGGCTGTTTCTCGGTCCGAGAACCTTCTAGAGCCACCTAACTCACCACGCACCATCGACCTGAGGTCTAGAACAGGTTTCTAAAGTTTCGGAACTCTAGGTCTGACGGTTCTTTTTTAGCTCGAACAAAGCTAACTATTGCAGTCACTGTCTGTCTCTACGCACCCCAATACGTCCCTCCTTCCAAGTTGTGTTTTAGTGTGATTTATTTTTCCTTTGAAATTTTATGGGAAAAATGACTGATTTACAGTTCATGGGGGTTGCCTAATCACATATATGAAGTTTTGGAAAGATCTGACTTTTTAACCCCTCGAAACAGCCCCTGAGACACCAATTATGACACTTCCGGTTGGCACAGGAAGCTATAAGTCAACACATATCCTCATTGGGGTATGCTGTTACAGAATCCTGAGTTTTAAGTCTTTACGTTAAGAATTGACTGATTTACACAGGGTTGAATGCACTATGTCTATCAAACTGCAGGCAGGGTATGGATATACACTTTTAGGGGGATTTGAACCACTTCCGGTTGGTCTAGGAAGCTTAGAATCAACACAGGTAGACCTCATAGTGGCCTGATGGACTGTTACCGAAGACAGGTTCATACGGCATTCATAACCCATATAGACTCCAGGTTGAATTTAGGGGTGCAGGCAATGTATTCCTATGGGGAGAGAAGTCAATGCAAACTGTTTGATGTAAACACCTTCTTTTAACTGTCAAGGGTTAATGCCACACGGTCAAGGTTAGGCTTGCACGGATCGGAAGGACCTTAGGAACATTCCTGTGGTTGAATTTTCCTTCTAAACCTAACGGTTCTGCCGCTGTCACCCAAAAGCAAATGACGTTGTGGGGCAGGCTTCATATTGGGCCTACTTTTCAAATGGTCGCTGCGCCCAGACCGAGCGAGCTACGGTCAAGCGGGATATCTCGTTGAACTCGGCACAGCCTAGGGATTATGGTAATGCCATTGCCTGCTCTCTGTGTCTTTCAGCAACGCAGTTTTTCACTCCATCCTTGCTGTGTGTGTGTATGAGAGCTTTTCTTTGACATCTCCTGGGGAAATGACTGATTTACAGTTTAGGAGGGTTACCTAGTCACATATGAAGTTTTGGAGAGATGTGACTTTTCTAACCCTTGGGCATTTACCATATGAAATTTGACATGCTCAAAAATGCAAAATTGACTGGCCTGATGAACACAGGATGGCCGAGCAGTGATAGTTGTTCCTTTCCATCACTCGTTGTGTTGATTTCATCATGTCCATTTGGTGATGTCTTTTCACATACAATCATATTGCAAGTGCACGTGCATTTGCAATATGGTTCAATGGGCATTTACCATATGAAATTTGACATGCTCAAAAATCCTGCAGAAATGCAAAATTGACTGGCCAGATGAACTCGGGATGGCCGAGCAGTGATAGTTGTTCCTTTCCATCACTCGTTGTGTTGATTTCATCATGTCCATTTGGTGATGTCTTTTCACATACAATCATATTGCAAGTGCACGTGCATTTGCAATATGGTTCAATGGGCATTTACCATATGAAAATTGACATGCTCAAAAATCCTGCAGAAATGCAAAATTGACTGGCCAGATGAACTCGGGATGGCCTGGCAGTGATAGTTGCTCCTTTCCATCGCTCGTTGTGTTGACTTCATCCTGTCCATTTTGTGATGTTTTTTCACATACAATCATATTGCAAGTGCACGTGCATTTGCAATATGGTTCAATGGGCATTTACCATATGAAATTTGACATGCTCAAAAATGCAAAATTGACTGGCCTGATGAACACAGGATGGCCGAGCAGTGATAGTTGTTCCTTTCCATCACTCGTTGTGTTGATTTCATCATGTCCATTTGGTGGTGTTTTTTCACTATAGAATCATATTGCAAATGCACGTGCATTGTTGTGCAACTGGTAACCCAAAAATAAAAATATGGTTGTAAATGCATTTACCGGGACTCCTATTGTCCATGCCCGCTATGGGAGTACCCTACTACGACCCTCTATCCATGGGGGCCGCCCTGAGTGCTTTATGGACTGTTTAAAATAGGCACCTGGTAACCCAAAAATAAAAATATGGTTGTAAAATGCAAGCGAGCTACGGTCAAGCGGGATATCTCGTTGAACTCGGCACGGCCTAGGGATTATGGTAATGCCATTGCCTGCTCTCTGTGTCTTTAAGCACCGCACTTTGTCACTCCATCCTTGCTGTGTGTGTGTGTGAGAGCTTTTCTTTGACATCTGTTGGGAGAAATGACTGACTTACAGTTTATGGGGATTGCCTAATCACACATATGAAGTTTTGAAAAGATCTGACCTTTTTAACCCTTGGAAACTGCCACTATGACATCATTTAAGGCACTTCCGGTTGGCACAGGAAGCTATAAATAAACCCATATCCTGATTGGGGTATGCCTTTACAGAATCCTGAGTTTTAAGTCTTTACGTTAAGAACTGAGTTATTTACAGAGGGTTTAGTGAGTGTGTGTTATTTCAGAAAATCATAGAAAATCACAGAAATCTCGCAGAGCTCCGCAGCACACTTTAAAAAGATTCGTAAGAACACCCTGCAACTGGATCTGTAACCGTTGAAAAAAAAAACACCTATCCGTGAACATCACCAATCTGTCATTGTACGATTTCTCTTAAAATGACGATAGATAAATGGCTGGTTCTTTTTTTATTGACACCGGAGGCTCCTTGACTTTGACATGAAGTGGAAAAATAATTTCTCTATTTTCATTTTGGACCTTTAATCCCAGATAAATGGCCATAACTCAAAAACCGTTGAGGCCTGGACGCTATCTTGTTCGGGGCCAACTGCCCATTATGCCAAACCTACGCTCACCGAGTTTCGGCTTCGAAATATTTTCCGTTTTCGAGATAAGGCCCCGTCGTGAATCGTGATGTTTTGTCCGATAGCAATATGATTGCTTATGCCCCCCTGTGGGATATTCTGGGACAGTGGAAAAATGACCAAAATCTTATTATTTTTGTGAAACGGAAACCGAATGTCCGACAAAGTTCATTTGATGACTTCCTGGTAGGTCCGGCCCTGCCGCTCGGCCCGACGCCGTCCGCGAATTTTAAAAACGTTTTCGGACGTCTAGTAAGGGACCGTACATTTGCAATGTGCACTTTCTCACTAACCATACGGCAAATGCCCAAATGTTCCCTTAAGGTATGTAAGGGGATAAAGAATATGTACATAAGGATATATGAATGAGTGATGGTACAGAGCAGCATAGGCAAGATACAGTAGATGATATTGAGTACAGTATATACATATGAGATAAGTATGTAAACCAAGTGGCATAGTTAAAGTGGCTAGTGATACATGTATTACATAAGGATGCAGTCGATGATATAGAGTACAGTATCAACGTATGCATATGAGATGAACAATGTAGGGTAAGTAACATTATATAAGGTAGCATTGTTTAAAGTGGCTAGTGATATATTTACATCATTTCCCATCAATTCCCATGATTAAAGTGGCTGGAGTAGAGTCAGTGTCATTGACAGTGTGTTGGCAGTAGCCACTCAATGTTAGTGGTGGCTGTTTAACAGTCTGATGGCCTTGAGATAGAAGCTGTTTTTCAGTCTCTCGGTCCCAGCTTTGATGCACCTGTACTGACCTCGCCTTCTGGATGGCAGCGGGGTGAACAGGCAGTGGCTCGGGTGGTTGATGTCCTTGATGATCTTTATGGCCTTCCTGTAGCATCGGGTGGTGTCGGTGTCCTGGAGGGCAGGTAGTTTGCCCCGGTGATGCGTTGTGCAGACCTCACTACCCTCTGGAGAGCCTTACGGTTGAGGGCGGTGCAGTTGCCATACCAGGCGGTGATACAGCCCGCCAGGATGCTCTCGATTGTGCATCTGTAGAAGTTTGTGAGTGCTTTTGGTGACAAGCCGAATTTCTTCAGCCTCCTGAGGTTGAAGAGGCGCTGCTGCGCCTTCCTCACGATGCTGTCTGTGTGAGTGGACCAATTCAGTTTGTCTGTGATGTGTATGCCGAGGAACTTAAAACTTGCTACCCTCTCCACTACTGTTCCATCGATGTGGATGGGGGGTGTTCCCTCTGCTGTTTCCTGAAGTCCACAATCATCTCCTTAGTTTTGTTGACGTTGAGTGTGAGGTTATTTTCCTGACACCACACTCCGAGGGCCCTCACCTCCTCCCTGTAGGCCGTCTCGTCGTTGTTGGTAATCAAGCCTACCACTGTTGTGTCGTCCGCAAACTTGATGATTGAGTTGGAGGCGTGCATGGCCACGCAGTCGTGGGTGAACAGGGAGTACAGGAGAGGGCTCAGAATGCACCCTTGTGGGGCCCCAGTGTTGAGGATCAGCAGGGAGGAGATGTTGTTGCCTACCCTCACCACCTGGGGGCGGCCCGTCAGGAAGTCCAGTACCCAGTTGCACAGGGCGGGGTCGAGACCCAGGGTCTCGAGCTTGATGATGAGCTTGGAGGGTACTATGGTGTTGAATGCCGAGCTGTAGTCGATGAACAGCATTCTCACATAGGTTGTTTACATTTCAGCCACCAGTGCATCATGTTATACTGTTTACATTTCAGCCACCAGACCAGAGCATCATGTTATACTGTTTAAATATCAGCCACCAGACCAGAGCATCATGCTATACTGTTTAAATATCAGCCACCAGAGCATCATGTTATACTGTTTAAATGTCAGCCACCAGACCAGAGCATCATGTTATACTGTTTAAATGTCAGCCATCAGACCAGAGCATCATGTTATACTGTTTACATTTCAGCCACCAGTGCATCATGTTATACTGTTTACATTTCAGCCACCAGACCAGAGCATCATGTTATACTGTTTAAATGTCACCCACCAGACCAGAGCATCATGCTATACTGTTTAAATGTCAGCCACCAGACCAGAGCATCATGTTATACTGTTTAAATGTCAGCCACCAGACCAGAGCATCATGTTAGACTGTTTAAATGTCAGCCATCAGACCAGAGCATCATGTTATACTGTTTAAATGTCAGCCACCAGACCAGAGCATCATGTTATACTGTTTAAATGTCAGCCACCAGACCAGAGCATCATGTTATACTGTTTAAATGTCAGCCACCAGACCAGAGCATCATGTTATACTGTTTAAATGTCAGCCACCAGACCAGAGCATCATGTTATACTGTTTAAATGTCAGCCACCAGACCAGAGCATCATGCTATACTGTTTAAATATCAGCCACCAGAGCATCATGTTATACTGTTTAAATGTCAGCCACCAGACCAGAGCATCATGTTATACTGTTTAAATGTCAGCCATCAGACCAGAGCATCATGTTATACTGTTTAAATGTCAGCCACCAGCCTAGAGCATCATGTTATACTGTTTACATTTCAGCCACCAGTGCATCATGTTATACTGTTTAAATGTCAGCTACCAGACCAGAGCATCATGCTATACTGTTTAAATGTCAGCCACCAGACCAGAGCATCATGTTATACTGTTTAAATGTCAGCCACCAGACCAGAGCATCATGTTATACTGTTTAAATGTCAGCCACCAGACCAGAGCATCATGCTATACTGTTTAAATGTCAGCCACCAGACCAGAGCATCATGTTAGACTGTTTAAATGTCAGCCATCAGACCAGAGCATCATGTTATACTGTTTAAATGTCAGCCACCAGACCAGAGCATCATGTTATACTGTTTAAATGTCAGCCACCAGACCAGAGCATCATGTTATACTGTTTAAATGTCAGCCACCAGACCAGAGCATCATGTTATACTGTTTAAATGTCAGCCACCAGACCAGAGCATCATGTTATACTGTTTAAATGTCAGCCACCAGACCAGAGCATCATGCTATACTGTTTAAATATCAGCCACCAGAGCATCATGTTATACTGTTTAAATGTCAGCCACCAGACCAGAGCATCATGTTATACTGTTTAAATGTCAGCCATCAGACCAGAGCATCATGTTATACTGTTTAAATGTAAGCCACCAGCCTAGAGCATCATGTTATACTGTTTACATTTCAGCCACCAGTGCATCATGTTATACTGTTTAAATGTCAGCTACCAGACCAGAGCATCATGCTATACTGTTTAAATGTCAGCCACCAGACCAGAGCATCATGTTATACTGTTTAAATGTCAGCCACCAGACCAGAGCATCATGTTATACTGTTTAAATGTCAGCCACCAGACCAGAGCATCATGCTATACTGTTTAAATGTCAGCCACCAGACCAGAGCATCATGTTATACTGTTTAAATGTCAGCCACCAGACCAGAGCATCATGTTATACTGTCTAAATGTCAGCCACCAGACCAGAGCATCATGCTATACTGTTTAAATGTCAGCCACCAGACCAGAGCATCATGTTATACTGTTTAAATGTCAGCCACCAGACCAGTGCATCATGTTATACTGTTTACATTTCAGCCACCAGTGCATCATGTTATACTGTTTACATTTCAGCCACCAGACCAGAGCATCATGTTATACTGTTTAAATGTCAGCCACCAGACCAGAGCATCATGCTATACTGTTTAAATATCAGCCACCAGAGCATCATGTTATACTGTTTAAATGTCAGCCACCAGACCAGAGCATCATGTTATACTGTTTAAATGTCAGCCATCAGACCAGAGCATCATGTTATACTGTTTAAATGTCAGCCATCAGACCAGAGCATCATGTTATACTGTTTAAATGTCAGCCACCAGCCTAGAGCATCATGTTATACTGTTTACATTTCAGCCACCAGTGCATCATGTTATACTGTTTAAATGTCAGCTACCAGACCAGAGCATCATGTTATACTGTTTAAATGTCAGCCACCAGACCAGAGCATCATGCTATACTGTTTAAATGTCAGCCACCAGACCAGAGCATCATGTTATACTGTTTAAATGTCAGCCACCAGACCAGAGCATCATGCTATACTGTTTACATTTCAGCCACCAGTGCATCATGTTATACTGTTTACATTTCAGCCACCAGTGCATCATGTTATACTGTTTACATTTCAGCCACCAGCCTAGAGCATCATGTTATACTGTTTAAATGTCAGCCACCAGAGAATCATGCTATACTGTTTAAATGTCAGCCACCAGAGCATCATGTTATACTGTTTAAATGTCAGCCACCAGACCAGAGCATCATGTTATACTGTTTAAATGTCAGCCACCAGAGCATCATGTTATACTGTTTACATTTCAGCCACCAGTGCATCATGTTATACGGTTTACATTTCAGCCACCAGACCAGAGCATCATGTTATACTGTTTCAATGTCAGCCACCAGAGAATCATGCTATACTGTTTAAATGTCAGCCACCAGAGCATCATGTTATACTGTTTAAATGTCAGCCACCAGACCAGAGCATCATGTTATACTGTTTAAATGTCAGCCACCAGAGCATCATGTTATACTGTTTAAATGTCAGCCACCAGCCTAGAGCATCATGTTATACTGTTTACATTTCAGCAACCAGTGCATCATGTTATACTGTTTAAATGTCAGCTACCAGACCAGAGCATCATGTTATACTGTTTAAATGTCAGCCACCAGACCAGAGCATCATGCTATACTGTTTAAATGTCAGCCACCAGAGCATCATGTTATACTGTTTAAATGTAAGCCATCAGACCAGAGCATCATGTTATACTGTTTAAATGTCAGCCACCAGACTAGAGCATCATGTTATACTGTTTACATTTCAGCCACCAGTGCATCATGTTATACTGTTTACATTTCAGCCACCAGTGCATCATGTTATACTGTTTACATTTCAGCCACCAGACCAGAGCATCATGTTATACTGTTTAAATGTCAGCCACCAGAGCATCATGCTATACTGTTTAAATGTCAGCCACCAGAGCATCATGTTATACTGTTTAAATGTCAGCCACCAGACCAGAGCATCATGTTATACTGTTTAAATGTCAGCCACCAGACCAGAGCTTCATGCTATACTGTTTAAATGTCAGCCACCAGACCAGAGCATCATGTTATACTGTTTAAATGTCAGCCACCAGACCAGAGCATCATGTTATACTGTTTAAATGTCAGCCACCAGACCAGAGCATCATGTTATACTGTTTAAATGTCAGCCACCAGACCAGAGCATCATGTTATACTGTTTACATTTCAGCCACCAGTGCATCATGTTATACTGTTTACATTTCAGCCACCAGTGCATCATGTTATACTGTTTACATTTCAGCCACCAGACCAGAGCATCATGTTATACTGTTTAAATGTCAGCCACCAGACATGAGCATCATGCTATACTGTTTAAATATCAGCCACCAGAGCATCATGTTATACTGTTTAAATGTCAGCCACCAGACCAGAGCATCATGTTATACTGTTTAAATGTCAGCCATCAGACCAGAGCATCATGTTATACTGTTTAAATGTCAGCCATCAGACCATAGCATCATGTTATACTGTTTAAATGTCAGCCACCAGCCTAGAGCATCATGTTATACTGTTTACATTTCAGCCACCAGTGCATCATGTTATACTGTTTAAATGTCAGCTACCAGACCAGAGCATCATGTTATACTGTTTAAATGTCAGCCACCAGACCAGAGCATCATGCTATACTGTTTAAATGTCAGCCACCAGACCAGAGCATCATGTTATACTGTTTAAATGTCAGCCACCAGACCAGAGCATCATGTTATACTGTTTAAATGTCAGCCACCAGAGCATCATGTTATACTGTTTAAATGTCAGCCATCAGACCAGAGCATAATGTTATACTGTTTAAATGTCAGCCACCAGACTAGAGCATCACGTTATACTGTTTACATTTCAGCCACCAGTGCATCATGTTATACTGTTTACATTTCAGCCACCAGTGCATCATGTTATACTGTTTACATTTCAGCCACCAGACCAGAGCATCATGTTATACTGTTTAAATGTCAGCCACCAGAGCATCACGCTATACTGTTTAAATGTCAGCCACCAGAGCATCATGTTATACTGTTTAAATGTCAGCCACCAGACCAGAGCATCATGTTATACTGTTTAAATGTCAGCCATCAGACCAGAGCATCATGTTATACTGTTTAAATGTCAGCTACCAGACTAAAGCATCATGTTATACTGCTTAAATGTCAGCCCCCAGACTAGAGCATCATGTTATACTGTTTACATTTCAGCCAGCAGTGCATCATGTTATACTGTTTAAATGTCAGCTACCAGACCAGAGAATCATGTTATACTGTTTAAATGTCAGCCAACAGACCAGAGCATCATGCTATACTGTTTAAATGTCAGCCACCAGACCAGAGCATCATGTTATACTGTTTAAATGTCAGCCACCAGACCAGAGCATCATGTTATACTGTTTAAATGTCAGCCACCAGACCAGAGCATCATGTTATACTGTTTAAATGTCAGCCACCAGACCAGAGCATCATGTTATACTGTTTACATGTCAGCCACCAGAGTATCATGCTATACTGTTTAAATGTCAGCCACCAGACCAGAGCATCATGTTATACTGTTTAAATGTCAGCCACCAGACCAGAGCATCATGTTATACTTTTTAAATGTCAGCCACCAGAGCATCATGTTATACTGTTTACATTTCAGCCACCAGTGCATCATGTTATACTGTTTACATTTCAGCCACCAGACCAGAGCATCATGTTATACTGTTTAAATGTCAGCCACCAGAGAATCATGCTATACTGTTTAAATGTCAGCCACCAGAGCATCATGTTATACTGTTTAAATGTCAGCCACCAGACCAGAGCATCATGTTATACTGTTTAAATGTCAGCCACCAGAGCATCATGTTATACTGTTTAAATGTCAGCCACCAGCCTAGAGCATCATGTTATACTGTTTACATTTCAGCCACCAGTGCATCATGTTATATTGTTTAAATGTCAGCTACCAGACCAGAGCATCATGTTATACTGTTTAAATGTCAGCCACCAGACCAGAGCATCATGCTATACTGTTTAAATGTCAGCCACCAGACCAGAGCATCATGTTATACTGTTTAAATGTCAGCCACCAGACCAGAGCATCATGTTATACTGTTTAAATGTCAGCCACCAGACTAGAGCATCATGTTATACTGTTTACATTTCAGCCACCAGTGCATCATGTTATACTGTTTACATTTCAGCCACCAGTGCATCATGTTATACTGTTTACATTTCAGCCACCAGACCAGAGCATCATGTTATACTGTTTAAATGTCAGCCACCAGAGCATCATGCTATACTGTTTAAATGTCAGCATCATGTTATACTGTTTAAATGTCAGCCACCAGACCAGAGCATCATGTTATACTGTTTAAATGTCAGCCATCAGACCAGAGCATCATGTTATACTGTTTAAATGTCAGCCACCAGACCAGAGCATCATGTTATACTGTTTAAATGTCAGCCAGACCAGAGCATCATGTTATACTGTTTAAATGTCAGCCACCAGCCTAGAGCATCATGTTATACTGTTTACATTTCAGCAACCAGTGCATCATGTTATACTGTTTAAATGTCAGCTACCAGACCAGAGCATCATGTTATACTGTTTAAATGTCAGCCACCAGACCAGAGCATCATGCTATACTGTTTAAATGTCAGCCACCAGAGCATCATGTTATACTGTTTAAATGTCAGCCACCAGAGCATCATGTTATACTGTTTAAATGTCAGCCACCAGACTAGAGCATCATGTTATACTGTTTACATTTCAGCCACCAGTGCATCATGTTATACTGTTTACATTTCAGCCACCAGTGCATCATGTTATACTGTTTACATTTCAGCCACCAGACCAGAGCATCATGTTATACTGTTTAAATGTCAGCCACCAGAGCATCATGTTATACTGTTTAAATGTCAGCCACCAGAGCATCATGTTATACTGTTTAAATGTCAGCCACCAGACCAGAGCATCATGTTATACTGTTTAAATGTCAGCCACCAGACCAGAGCATCATGTTATACTGTTTAAATGTCAGCCACCAGACCAGAGCATCATGTTATACTGTTTAAATGTCAGCCACCAGACCAGAGCATCATGTTATACTGTTTAAATGTCAGCCACCAGACCAGAGCATCATGTTATACTGTTTAAATGTCAGCCACCAGACCAGAGCATCATGTTATACTGTTTACATTTCAGCCACCAGTGCATCATGTTATACTGTTTACATTTCAGCCACCAGTGCATCATGTTATACTGTTTAAATGTCAGCCACCAGACATGAGCATCATGCTATACTGTTTAAATATCAGCCACCAGAGCATCATGTTATACTGTTTAAATGTCAGCCACCAGACCAGAGCATCATGTTATACTGTTTAAATGTCAGCCATCAGACCAGAGCATCATGTTATACTGTTTAAATGTCAGCCATCAGACCAGAGCATCATGTTATACTGTTTAAATGTCAGCCACCAGCCTAGAGCATCATGTTATACTGTTTACATTTCAGCCACCAGTGCATCATGTTATACTGTTTAAATGTCAGCTACCAGACCAGAGCATCATGTTATACTGTTTAAATGTCAGCCACCAGACCAGAGCATCATGCTATACTGTTTAAATGTCAGCCACCAGACCAGAGCATCATGTTATACTGTTTAAATGTCAGCCACCAGACCAGAGCATCATGTTATACTGTTTAAATGTCAGCCACCAGAGCATCATGTTATACTGTTTAAATGTCAGCCATCAGACCAGAGCATAATGTTATACTGTTTAAATGTCAGCCACCAGACTAGAGCATCACGTTATACTGTTTACATTTCAGCCACCAGTGCATCATGTTATACTGTTTACATTTCAGCCACCAGTGCATCATGTTATACTGTTTAAATGTCAGCCACCAGACATGAGCATCATGCTATACTGTTTAAATATCAGCCACCAGAGCATCATGTTATACTGTTTAAATGTCAGCCACCAGACCAGAGCATCATGTTATACTGTTTAAATGTCAGCCATCAGACCAGAGCATCATGTTATACTGTTTACATTTCAGCCACCAGAGCATCATGTTATACTGTTTAAATGTCAGCCACCAGCCTAGAGCATCATGTTATACTGTTTACATTTCAGCCACCAGTGCATCATGTTATACTGTTTAAATGTCAGCTACCAGACCAGAGCATCATGTTATACTGTTTAAATGTCAGCCACCAGACCAGAGCATCATGCTATACTGTTTAAATGTCAGCCACCAGACCAGAGCATCATGTTATACTGTTTAAATGTCAGCCACCAGACCACAGCATCATGTTATACTGTTTAAATGTCAGCCAGACCAGAGCATCATGTTATACTGTTTAAATGTCAGCCATCAGACCAGAGCATCATGTTATACTGTTTAAATGTCAGCCACCAGACTAGAGCATCATGTTATACTGTTTACATTTCAGCCACCAGTGCATCATGTTATACTGTTTACATTTCAGCCACCAGTGCATCATGTTATACTGTTTAAATGTCAGCCACCAGACCAGAGCATCATGTTATACTGTTTAAATGTCAGCCACCAGACCAGAGCATACTGTTTAAATGTCAGCCACCAGAGCATCATGTTATACTGTTTAAATGTCAGCCACCAGACCAGAGCATCATGTTATACTGTTTAAATGTCAGCCATCAGACCAGAGCATCATGTTATACTGTTTAAATGTCAGCATCATGTTATACTGTTTAAATCAGACCAGAGCATCATGCATCATGTTATACTGTTTAAATGTCAGCCACCAGACCAGAGCATCATGTTATACTGTTTACATTTCAGCCACCAGTGCATCATGTTATACTGTTTAAATGTCAGCTACCAGACCAGAGCATCATGTTATACTGTTTAAATGTCAGCCACCAGACCAGAGCATCATGTTATACTGTTTAAATGTCAGAGCATCATGTTATACTGTTTAAATGTCAGCCACCACCAGAGCATCATGTTATACTGTTTAAATGTCAGCCACCAGACCAGAGCATCATGTTATACTGTTTAAATGTCAGCCACCAGACCAGAGCATCATGTTATATGTTCAGCCACCAGACCAGAGCATCATGTTATACTGTTTAAATGTCAGCCACAGACCAGAGCATCATGTTATACTGTTTAAATGTCAGCCACCAGACCAGAGCATCATGTTATACTGTTTAAATGTCAGCCACCAGACCAGAGCATCATGTTATACTGTTTAAATGTCAGCCACCAGACCAGAGCATCATGTTATACTGTTTAAATGTCAGCCACCAGACCAGAGCATCATGTTATACTGTTTAAATGTCAGCCAGACCAGTGCATCATGTTATACTGTTTAAATGTCAGCCACCAGACCAGTGCATCATGTTATACTGTTTAAATGTCAGCCACCAGCATCATGTTATACTGTTTAGCATCATGTTATACTGTTTAAATGTCAGCCACCAGACCAGAGCATCATGCTATACTGTTTAAATATCAGCCACCAGACCAGAGCATCATGTTATACTGTTTAAATGTCAGCCACCAGACCAGAGCATCATGCTATACTGTTTAAATGTCTGCCACCAGACCAGAGCATCATGCTATACTGTTTAAATGTCAGCCACCAGACCAGAGCATCATGCTATACTGTTTAAATGTCAGCCACCAGACCAGAGCATCATGTTATACTGTTTAAATGTCAGCCACCAGACCAGAGCATCATGTTATACTGTTTAAATGTCAGCCACCAGACCAGAGCATCATGTTATACTGTTTAAATGTCAGCCACCAGAGCATCATGTTATACTGTTTAAATGTCAGCCACCAGAGCATCATGTTATACTGTTTAAATGTCAGCCACCAGACCAGAGCATCATGTTATACTGTTTAAATGTCAGCCACCAGACCAGAGCATCATGTTATACTGTTTAAATGTCAGCCACCAGAGCATCATGTTATACTGTTTAAATGTCAGCCACCAGACCAGAGCATCATGTTATACTGTTTAAATGTCAGCCATCAGACCAGAGCATCATGTTATACTGTTTAAATGTCAGCCACCAGCCTAGAGCATCATGTTATACTGTTTACATTTCAGCCACCAGTGCATCATGTTATACTGTTTAAATGTCAGCTACCAGACCAGAGCATCATGTTATACTGTTTAAATGTCAGCCACCAGACCAGAGCATCATGTTATACTGTTTAAATGTCAGCCACCAGACCAGAGCATCATGTTATACTGTTTAAATGTCAGCCACCAGACCAGAGCATCATGTTATACTGTTTAAATGTCAGCCACCAGACCAGAGCATCATGTTATACTGTTTAAATGTCAGCCACCAGACAGAGCATCATGTTATACTGGTTAAATGTCAGCCACCAGACTAGAGCATTGTGTTATACTGTTTACATTTCAGCCACCAGTGCATCATGTTATACTGTTTAAATGTCAGCTACCAGACCAGAGCATCATGTTATACTGTTTACATGTCAGCCACCAGAGCATCATGTTATACTGTTTAAATGTCAGCCATCAGACCAGAGCATCATGTTATACTGTTTAAATGTCAGCCACCAGACCAGAGCATCATGCTATACTGTTTAAATGTCAGCCACCAGACCAGAGCATCATGTTATACTGTTTAAATGTCAGCCACCAGACCAGAGCATCATGTTATACTGTTTAAATGTCAGCCACCAGACCAGAGCATCATGTTATACTGTTTAAATGTCAGCCACCAGACCAGAGCATCATGTTATACTGTTTAAATGTCAGCCACCAGAGCATCATGTTATACTGTTTAAATGTCAGCCACCAGACTAGAGCATCATGTTATACTGTTTACATTTCAGCCACCAGTGCATCATGTTATACTGTTTACATTTCAGCCACCAGTGCATCATGTTATACTGTTTAAATGTCAGCCACCAGACCAGAGCATCATGTTATACTGTTTAAATGTCAGCCACCAGAGCATCATGTTATACTGTTTAAATGTCAGCCACCAGACCAGAGCATCATGTTATACTGTTTAAATGTCAGCCACCAGACCAGAGCATCATGCTATACTGTTTAAATGTCAGCCACCAGACCAGAGCATCATGTTATACTGTTTAAACGTCAGCCACCAGACCAGTGCATCATGTTATACTGTTTACATTTCAGCCACCAGTGCATCATGTTATACTGTTTACATTTCAGCCACCAGACCAGAGCATCATGTTATACTGTTTAAATGTCAGCCACCAGACCAGAGCATCATGCTATACTGTTTAAATATCAGCCACCAGACCAGAGCATCATGCTATACTGTTTAAATGTCAGCCACCAGACCAGAGCATCATGTTATACTGTTTAAATGTCAGCCACCAGACCAGAGCATCATGCTATACTGTTTAAATGTCAGCCACCAGACCAGAGCATCATGTTATACTGTTTAAATGTCAGCCACCAGACCAGAGCATCATGTTATACTGTTTAAATGTCAGCCACCAGACCAGAGCATCATGCTATACTGTTTAAATGTCAGCCACCAGACCAGAGCATCATGTTATACTGTTTAAATGTCAGCCACCAGACCAGTGCATCATGTTATACTGTTTACATTTCAGCCACCAGTGCATCATGTTATACTGTTTACATTTCAGCCACCAGACCAGAGCATCATGTTATACTGTTTAAATGTCAGCCACCAGACCAGAGCATCATGCTATACTGTTTAAATATCAGCCACCAGTGCATCATGTTATACTGTTTAAATGTCAGCCACCAGACCAGAGCATCATGTTATACTGTTTAAATGTCAGCCATCAGACCAGAGCATCATGTTATACTGTTTAAATGTCAGCCACCAGCCTAGAGAATCATGTTATACTGTTTACATTTCAGCCACCAGTGCATCATGTTATACTGTTTAAATGTCAGCTACCAGACCAGAGCATCATGTTATACTGTTTTAATGTCAGCCACCAGACCAGAGCATCATGCTATACTGTTTAAATGTCAGCCACCAGACCAGAGCATCATGTTATACTGTTTAAATGTCAGCCACCAGAGCATCATGTTATACTGTTTAAATGTCAGCCATCAGACCAGAGCATCATGTTATACTGTTTAAATGTCAGCCACCAGACTAGAGCATCATGTTATACTGGTTAAATGTCAGCCACCAGACTAGAGCATTGTGTTATACTGTTTACATTTCAGCCACCAGTGCATCATGTTATACTGTTTAAATGTCAGCTACCAGACCAGAGCATCATGTTATACTGTTTACATGTCAGCCACCAGAGCATCATGTTATACTGTTTAAATGTCAGCCACCAGACCAGAGCATCATGTTATACTGTTTAAATGTCAGCCACCAGACCAGAGCATCATGCTATACTGTTTAAATGTCAGCCACCAGACCAGAGCATCATGTTATACTGTTTAAATGTCAGCCACCAGACCAGAGCATCATGCTATACTGTTTAAATGTCAGCCACCAGACCAGAGCATCATGTTATACTGTTTAAATGTCAGCCACCAGACCAGAGCATCATGTTATACTGTTTAAATGTCAGCCACCAGAGCATCATGTTATACTGTTTAAATGTCAGCCACCAGACTAGAGCATCATGTTATACTGTTTACATTTCAGCCACCAGTGCATCATGTTATACTGTTTACATTCAGCCACCAGACCAGAGCATCATGTTATACTGTTTAAATTCAGCCACCAGACCAGAGCATCATGTTATACGGTTTAAATGTCAGCCACCAGACCAGAGCATCATGTTATACTGTTTAAATGTCAGCCACCAGACCAGAGCATCATGTTATACTGTTTAAATGTCAGCCACCAGACCAGAGCATCATGTTATACTGTTTAAATGTCAGCCACTAGACCAGAGCATCATGTTATACTGTTTAAATGTCAGCCACCAGACCAGAGCATCATGCTATACTGTTTAAATGTCAGCCACCAGACCAGAGCATCATGTTATACTGTTTAAATGTCAGCCACCAGACCAGTGCATCATGTTATACTGTTTACATTTCAGCCACCAGTGCATCATGTTATACTGTTTACATTTCAGCCACCAGACCAGAGCATCATGTTATACTGTTTAAATGTCAGCCACCAGACCAGAGCATCATGCTATACTGTTTAAATATCAGCCACCAGACCAGAGCATCATGCTATACTGTTTAAATGTCAGCCACCAGACCAGAGCATCATGTTATACTGTTTAAATGTCAGCCACCAGACCAGAGCATCATGCTATACTGTTTAAATGTCAGCCACCAGACCAGAGCATCATGTTATACTGTTTAAATGTCAGCCACCAGACCAGAGCATCATGTTATACTGTTTAAATCAGACCAGAGCATCATGCTATACTGTTTAAATGTCAGCCACCAGACCAGAGCATCATGTTATAGTTTAAATGTCAGCCACCAGACCAGAGCATCATGTTATACTGTTTAAATGTCAGCCACCAGACCAGAGCATCATGTTATACTGTTTAAATGTCAGCCACCAGACCAGAGCATCATGTTATACTGTTTAAATGTCAGCCACCAGACCAGAGCATCATGCTATACTGTTTAAATGTCAGCCACCAGACCAGAGCATCATGTTATACTGTTTAAATGTCAGCCACCAGACCAGTGCATCATGTTATACTGTTTACATTTCAGCCACCAGTGCATCATGTTATACTGTTTACATTTCAGCCACCAGACCAGAGCATCATGTTATACTGTTTAAATGTCAGCCACCAGACCAGAGCATCATGCTATACTGTTTAAATATCAGCCACCAGTGCATCATGTTATACTGTTTAAATGTCAGCCACCAGACCAGAGCATCATGTTATACTGTTTAAATGTCAGCCATCAGACCAGAGCATCATGTTATACTGTTTAAATGTCAGCCACCAGCCTAGAGAATCATGTTATACTGTTTACATTTCAGCCACCAGTGCATCATGTTATACTGTTTAAATGTCAGCTACCAGACCAGAGCATCATGTTATACTGTTTTAATGTCAGCCACCAGACCAGAGCATCATGCTATACTGTTTAAATGTCAGCCACCAGACCAGAGCATCATGTTATACTGTTTAAATGTCAGCCACCAGAGCATCATGTTATACTGTTTAAATGTCAGCCATCAGACCAGAGCATCATGTTATACTGTTTAAATGTCAGCCACCAGACTAGAGCATCATGTTATACTGGTTAAATGTCAGCCACCAGACTAGAGCATTGTGTTATACTGTTTACATTTCAGCCACCAGTGCATCATGTTATACTGTTTAAATGTCAGCTACCAGACCAGAGCATCATGTTATACTGTTTACATGTCAGCCACCAGAGCATCATGTTATACTGTTTAAATGTCAGCCACCAGACCAGAGCATCATGTTATACTGTTTAAATGTCAGCCACCAGACCAGAGCATCATGCTATACTGTTTAAATGTCAGCCACCAGACCAGAGCATCATGTTATACTGTTTAAATGTCAGCCACCAGACCAGAGCATCATGTTATACTGTTTAAATGTCAGCCACCAGACCAGAGCATCATGTTATACTGTTTAAATGTCAGCCACCAGTGCATCATGTTATACTGTTTACATTTCAGCCACCAGTGCATCATGTTATACTGTTTATACAGCCACCAGACCAGAGCATCATGTTATACTGTTTAAATGTCAGCTACCAGACCAGAGCATCATGTTATACTGTTTACATTTCAGCCACCAGTGCATCATGTTATACTGTTTAAATGTCAGCTACCAGACCAGAGCATCATGTTATACTGTTTACATTTCAGCCACTAGTGCATTATGTTATACTGTTTAAATGTCAGCTACCAGACCAGAGCATCATGTTATACTGTTTAAATGTCAGCCACCAGACCAGAGCATCATGCTATACTGTTTAAATGTCAGCCACCAGAACAGAGCATCATGTTATACTGTTTACATTTCAGCCACCAGTGCATCATGTTATACTGTTTAAATGTCAGCCACCAGACCAGCATCATGTTATACTGTTTAAATGTCAGCCACCAGACCAGAGCATCATGTTATACTGTTTAAATGTCAGCCACCAGACCAGAGCATCATGTTATACTGTTTAAATGTCAGCCACCAGACCAGAGCATCATGTTATACTGTTTAAATGTCAGCCACCAGACCAGAGCATCATGTTATACTGTTTAAATGTCAGCAGAGCATCATGTTATACTGTTTAAATGTCAGCCCAGACCAGAGCATCATGTTATACTGTTTAAATGTCAGCCACCAGACCAGAGCATCATGTTATACTGTTTACATTTCAGCCACCAGTGCATCATGTTATACTGTTTAAATGTCAGCCACCAGACCAGAGCATCATGCTATACTGTTTAAATGTCAGCCACCAGACCAGAGCATCATGTTATACTGTTTAAATGTCAGCCACCAGACCAGAGCATCATGTTATACTGTTTAAATGTCAGCCACCAGACCAGAGCATCATGTTATACTGTTTAAATGTCAGCCACCAGACCAGAGCATCATGTTATACTGTTTAAATGTCAGCCACCAGAGCATCATGTTATACTGTTTAAATGTCAGCCACCAGACCAGAGCATCATGTTATACTGTTTACATTTCAGCCACCAGTGCATCATGTTATACTGTTTAACCATGCATCAGCCACCAGACCAGAGCATCATGCTATACTGTTTAAATGTCAGCCACCAGACCAGAGCATCATGTTATACTGTTTAAATGTCAGCCACCAGACCAGAGCATCATGTTATACTGTTTAAATGTCAGCCACCAGACCAGAGCATCATGCTATACTGTTTAAATGTCAGCCACCAGACCAGAGCATCATGTTATACTGTTTAAATGTCAGCCACCAGACCAGAGCATCATGTTATACTGTTTAAATGTCAGCCACCAGACCAGAGCATCATGCTATACTGTTTAAATGTCAGCCACCAGACCAGAGCATCATGTTATACTGTTTAAATGTCAGCCACCAGACCAATGCATCATGTTATACTGTTTACATTTCAGCCACCAGTGCATCATGTTATACTGTTTACATTTCAGCCACCAGACCAGAGCATCATGTTATACTGTCAGCCACCAGAACAGAATATCATGCTATACTTCAGCCACCAGACCAGAGCATCATGCTATACTGTTTAAATGTCAGCCACCAGACCAGAGCATCATGTTATACTGTTTAAATGTCAGCCACCAGACCAGAGCATCATGTTATACTGTTTAAATGTCAGCCACCAGACCAGAGCATCATGTTATACTGTTTAAATGTCAGCCACCAGACCAGAGCATCATGTTATACTGTTTAAATGTCAGCCACCAGACCAGAGCATCATGTTATACTGTTTAAATGTCAGCCACCAGACCAGAGCATCATGTTATACTGTTTAAATGTCAGCCACCAGACCAGAGCATCATACTTACTGTTTAAATGTCAGCCACCAGACCAGAGCATCATGCTATACTGTTTAAATGTCAGCCACCAGACCAGAGCATCATGTTATACTGTTTAAATGTCAGCCACCAGACCAGTGCATCATGTTATACTGTTTACATTTCAGCCACCAGTGCATCATGTTATACTGTTTACATTTCAGCCACCAGACCAGAGCATCATGTTATACTGTTTAAATGTCAGCCACCAGACCAGAGCATCATGCTATACTGTTTAAATATCAGCCACCAGTGCATCATGTTATACTGTTTAAATGTCAGCCACCAGACCAGAGCATCATGTTATACTGTTTAAATGTCAGCCATCAGACCAGAGCATCATGTTATACTGTTTAAATGTCAGCCACCAGACCAGAGCATCATGTTATACTGTTTAAATTTCAGCCACCAGTGCATCATGTTATACTGTTTAAATGTCAGCTACCAGACCAGAGCATCATGTTATACTGTTTAAATGTCAGCCACCAGACCAGAGCATCATGTTATACTGTTTAAATGTCAGCCACCAGAGCATCATGTTATACTGTTTAAATGTCAGCCATCAGACCAGAGCATCATGTTATACTGTTTAAATGTCAGCCACCAGACCAGAGCATCATGTTATACTGTTTAAATGTCAGCCACCAGACTAGAGCATTGTGTTATACTGTTTACATTTCAGCCACCAGTGCATCATGTTATACTGTTTAAATGTCAGCCACCAGACCAGAGCATCATGTTATACTGTTTACATGTCAGCCACCAGAGCATCATGTTATACTGTTTAAATGTCAGCCACCAGACCAGAGCATCATGTTATACTGTTTAAATGTCAGCCACCAGACCAGAGCATCATGCTATACTGTTTAAATGTCAGCCACCAGACCAGAGCATCATGTTATACTGTTTAAATGTCAGCCACCAGACCAGAGCATCATGTTATACTGTTTAAATGTCAGCCACCAGACCAGAGCATCATGTTATACTATTTTAAATGTCAGCCACCAGTGCATCATGTTATACTGTTTACATTTCAGCCACCAGTGCATCATGTTATACTGTTTACATTACAGCCACCAGACCAGAGCATCATGTTATACTGGTTAAATGTCAGCCACCAGACTAGAGCATCATGTTATACTGTTTACATTTCAGCCACCAGTGCATCATGTTATACTGTTTAAATGTCAGCTCAGCCAGAGCATCATGTTATACTGTTTACATTTCATCCACCAGAGCATCATGTTATACTGTTTAAATGTCAGCCACCATTCCAGAGCATCATGTTATACTGTTTAAATGTCAGCCACCAGACTAGAGCATCATGTTATACTGTTTAAATGTCAGCCACCAGACCAGTGCATCATGTTATACTGCATCAGTGCATCATGTTATACTGTTTAAATTTCAGCCACCAGACCAGAGCATCATGTTATACTGTTTAAATGTCAGCCACCAGACCAGAGCATCATGCTATACTGTTTAAATATACCAGTGCATCATGTTATACTGTTTAAATGTCAGCCACCAGACCAGAGCATCATGTTATACTGTTTAAATGTCAGCCATCAGACCAGAGCATCATGTTATACTGTTTAAATGTCAGCCACCAGACCAGAGCATCATGTTATACTGTTTAAATGTCAGCCAGACCAGAGCATCATGTTATACTGTTTAAATGTCAGCCACCAGACCAGAGCATCATGTTATACTGTTTAAATGTCAACCAGAGCATCATGTTATACTGTTTAAATGTCAGCCATCATGTTATACAGACCAGAGCATCATGTTATACTGTTTAAATGTCAGCCACCAGACTAGAGCATCATGTTATACTGGTTAAATGTCAGCCACCAGACTAGAGCATTGTGTTATACTGTTTACATTTCAGCCACCAGTGCATCATGTTATACTGTTTAAATGTCAGCTACCAGACCAGAGCATCATGTTATACTGTTTACATGTCAGCCACCAGAGCATCATGTTATACTGTTTAAATGTCAGCCACCAGACCAGAGCATCATGTTATACTGTTTAAATGTCAGCCACCAGACCAGAGCATCATGCTATACTGTTTAAATGTCAGCCACCAGACCAGAGCATCATGTTATACTGTTTAAATGTCAGCCACCAGACCAGAGCATCATGTTATACTGTTTAAATGTCAGCCACCAGACCAGAGCATCATGTTATACTGTTTAAATGTCAGCCACCAGTGCATCATGTTATACTGTTTACATTTCAGCCACCAGTGCATCATGTTATACTGTTTACATTACAGCCACCAGACCAGAGCATCATGTTATACTGGTTAAATGTCAGCCACCAGACTAGAGCATCATGTTATACTGTTTACATTTCAGCCACCAGTGCATCATGTTATACTGTTTAAATGTCAGCTACCAGACCAGAGCATCATGTTATACTGTTTACATTTCATCCACCAGAGCATCATGTTATACTGTTTAAATGTCAGCCACCATTCCAGAGCATCATGTTATACTGTTTAAATGTCAGCCACCAGACTAGAGCATCATGTTATACTGGTTAAATGTCAGCCACCAGACTAGAGCATCATGTTATACTGTTTACATTTCAGCCACCAGTGCATCATGTTATACTGTTTAAATGTCAGCTACCAGACCAGAGCATCATGTTATACTGTTTACATTTCATCCACCGGTGCATCATGTTATACTGTTTAAATGTCAGCCACCAGACCAGAGCATCATGTTATACTGTTTAAATGTCAGCCATCAGACCAGAGCATCATGTTATACTGTTTAAATGTCAGCCACCAGACCAGAGCATCATGCTATACTGTTGAAATGTCAGCCACCATACCAGAGCATCATGTTATACTGTTTAAATGTCAGCCACCAGACCAGAGCATCATGTTATACTGTTTAAAAGTCAGCCACCAGAGCATCATGTTATACAGTTTAAATGTCAGCCATCAGACCAGAGCATCATGTTATACTGTTTAAATGTCATCCACCAGACCAGAGCATCATGCTATACTGTTTACATTTCAGCGACCAGTGCATCATGTTATACTGTTTACATGTCAGCCACCAGAGTATCATGCTATACTGTTTAAATGTCAGCCACCAGACCAGAGCATCATGTTATACTGTTTAAATGTCAGCCACCAGACCAGAGCATCATGTTATACTGTTTAAATGTCAGCCACCAGACTAGAGCATCATGTTATACTGTTTAAATGTCAGCCACCAAACCAGAGCATCATGCTATACTGTTTAAATGTCAGCCACCAGACCAGAGCATCATGTTATACTGTTTAAATGTCAGCCACCAGACCAGAGCATCATGTTATACTGTTTAAATGTCAGGCACCAGAGCATCATGTTATACTGTTTAAATGTCAGCCATCAGACCAGAGCATCATGCTATACTGTTTAAATGTCAGCCACCAGACCAGAGCATCATGTTATACTGTTTACATTTCAGCCACCAGTGCATCATGTTATACTGTTTACATTTCAGCCACCAGTGCATCATGTTATACTGTTTACATTTCAGCCACCAGACCAGAGCATCATGTTATACTGTTTAAATGTCAGCCACCAGACCAGAGCATCATGCTATACTGTTTAAATATCAGCCACCAGAGCATCATGTTATACTGTTTAAATGTCAGCCACCAGACCAGAGCATCATGTTATACTGTTTAAATGTCAGCCACCAGACTAGAGCATCATGTTATACTGTTTAAATGTCAGCCACCAAACCAGAGCATCATGCTATACTGTTTAAATGTCAGCCACCAGACCAGAGCATCATGTTATACTGTTTAAATGTCAGCCACCAGACCAGAGCATCATGTTATACTGTTTACATTTCAGCCACCAGTGCATCATGTTATACTGTTTAAATGTCAGCCACCAGACCAGAGCATCATGTTATACTGTTTACATGTCAGCCACCAGAGTATCATGCTATACTGTTTAAATGTCAGCCACCAGACCAGAGCATCATGTTATACTGTTTAAATGTCAGCCACCAGACCAGAGCATCATGTTATACTGTTTAAATGTCAGCCACCAGACCAGAGCATCATGCTATACTGTTTAAATCAAATCAAATTTTATTTGTCACATACACATGGTTAGCAGATGTTAATGCGAGTGTAGCAAAATTCTTGTGCTTCTAGTTCCGACAATGCAGTAATAACGAGCAAGTAATCTAACTAACAATTCCAAAAAAACTACTGTCATACACAGTGATAGGACCATGAGTAAGTCAACATTGATAGGACCAAAGAGTTAATCAATGTGTTTTTTCCATAAATAGACAAGTATTTACCTCTCCATGGTTGCAGAATTGTATCTATTTTTGTTAACTATTGATTGAAATGAATTGTGGTCAGTTCATTTATATTTTTGTAGGTGTGAATACCAAGTATGTCTACTTCACCATCCGCCCATTTTATTGGTCAACTACAAGGTAAACACTGTATTTTAATGATCCAATAGGTAATACAATCCAATACATACAATACAATACATACTTGTCATAATTAGGTTTTAGTCCAGAGAGGCTAGAAAAGTGACCAAGATCTTCAATGAGTCTGTGCAGGGATTCAGATTGCGGACAAGAGTCATCAACATACATTGAATTTGTACAGGGATCCAGATTGCGGACAAGAGTCATAGTCATACATTGAGACTGTGCAGGGATCCAGATTGCGGACTAGACTCATCAACATACATTGAGACTGTGCAGGGATCCAGACTAGACTCATCAACATACATTGAGACTGTGCAGGGATCCAGATTGCAGACTAGACTCATCAACATACATTGAGACTGTGCAGGGATCCAGATTGCGGACAAGAGTCATCGTCATACATTGCCACTTTTGTTTTTTTCCCCTGGATTTCCCTTGATGTTCTTGTTGGATCTAATTTTAATAGCCAGCATTTCAATGGCCATAATAATATAATTCTGATATCCTCTAGTGTCTCCCCATCCCGCGTGCGGGAGTGTAATCATTGACTGACACTAATTAGCATAACGCAACGGACATAAATATTCCTAGAAAATATTCCTATTCATGAAAATCACAAGTGAAATATATTGAGACACAGCTTAGCCTTTTGTTAATCACCCTGTCATCTCAGATTTTCAAAATATGCTTTACAGCCAAAGCTAGACAAGCATTTGTGTAAGTTTATCGATAGCCTAGTATAGCATTTTGTCCAGTTAGCAGCAGGTAACTTGGTCACGGAAATCAGAAAAGCAATCAAATTAAATCGTTTACCTTTGAGCTTCGGATGTTTTCACTTACGAGACTCCCAGTTAGATAGCCAATGTTCCTTTTTTCTAAAAATATTATTTTTGTTGGCGAAGTAGCTCTGTTTGTTCTTCACGTTTGGCTGAGAATTCTCCCGGAAATTGCAGTCACAAAAACTCAGAAAAATATTCCAAATTAGCTCCATAATATCGACAGAAACATGGCAAACGTTGTTTATAATCAACCCTCAAGGTGTTTTTCAAATATCTATTAGATAATATATCCACCGGGACAATTGGTTTTTCAGTAGGACCGATTGGAATAATGACTACCTCTGTAATTTACGCGAGAATCACTCTGGGAGCCATCAGGCGACCAGTTTCGCAATGTAGCCGCTTACGGGTATTCTTCAACATAAATGCGTAAAACTACGTCACAATACTGTAGACACCTTGGGGAATACGGAGAAAAAGTAATCTGGGTGATAGCCCATTCACTGCTCAATAGGGACGCATTGGAACGCAGAGCTTCCAAAAGATGAGTCACTTCCGGATTGGATTTTTCTCAGGCTTTCGCCTGCAAAATCAGTTATGTTATACTCACAGACAATATTTTTACAGTTTTGAAACTTTAGAGTGTTTTCTATCCTAAGCTGTCAATTATATGCATATTCTAGCATCTGGTCCTGACAAAATATCCCGTTTGCTATGGGAACGTTATTTTTCCAAAAATGAAAATACTGCCCCCTAGTCACAACAGGATATGAGGCGATCCTGTATGAACTCAGGTTCTCACCTTGAGCCCTGCTCCTGCAGCATTTCACCAGCAGTATGATGGTCACCAGCAGGTAGGGAGACCCCACCAGTAAACTACACAGCAGCCTGGGTAGAGACATGGACAACACTGGGACTACAGGAGATGGAACTGCAGTTGGAGAAAGAAAACAATGTTAAAAAACACTGGAGATGGTGATAGGCAGAGACATGGACAACACTGGAGATGGTGCTGGAGAGAGACATGGACAACACTGGAGATGGTGATGGAGAGAGACATGGACAACACTGGAGATGGTGCTGGAGAGAGACATGAACAACACTGGAGATGGTGATGGAGACAGACATGGACAACACTGGGACTGCTGGAGATGGAATGGGAGTTGGAACTGCAGTTGGGGGAAGATCGAATAAATCCCCAGTGCCTTCCGTTCTACTAGCTAACATGCAATCATTGGATAATAAAATTGACGACCTACGAGGAAGATTAAACTACCAACGGGACATTAAAACTGTAAAATCTTATGCTTCACAGAGTCACAGCTGAACAACAACATTATCAACATACAACTGGATGGTTATACGCTGTATCAGCAGGATAGAACAGCAGCGTCAAGGGGATTCGGACTATGTATATTTGTAAACAACAGCGGGTGCACGATATCTAAGGAAGTCTCGAGGATTTGCTCGCCTGAGGTAGAGTATCTCATGGTAAGCTGTAGACCACACTATCTAACTAGAGAATTTTCATCTGTATTTTTCATAGCTGTCTACATACCAACACAGCCCGATTCTGGCACTAACACCGCACTGAATGAGCTGTATTCCCGCCATAAGCAACCAAGAATACGCTCATCCATAGGCAACACTCCTAGTGGCCTTGAATGCAGGGACATTTAAATCCAAATTTCTATCAGCAGGTCAAATGTGCAACCAGAGGAAAAAAACTTAAATAAAAATAAATAAAGCAAAGCTCTCCCTCCATTTGGCAAATCTGACCATAATTCTATCCTCCTGATTCCTGCTTACAAGCCAAAAAATAAATCAGGAAGCACCAGTGACTCGGTCAATAAAAAAGTGGTCAGATGAAGCAGATGCTAGTCTACAGGACTGTTTTGCTAGCAAAACGTGACTCTTCCGAATGCATTGAGGAGTACACCACATCAGTCATTGGCTTCATCAATAAGTGCATCAATGACGTCGTCCCCACAGTGACTGTACGTACTTGCCCCAACCAGAATCCATGGATTACAGTCAACATCCGCACTGAGCTAAAGGCTAGAGCTGCTGCTTTCAAGGTGCGAGACTCTAACCTGGAATCGTATAAGAAATCCCGCTATGCCCCCCGACGAACCATCAAACAGTCAAAGTGTCAATACAGGACTAAGATCGAATCTGTACTACACCATTTCCTACGCTCGTAGGATGTGGCAGGGCTTGCAAACCATTACAGACTACAAAGGGAAGCACAGCCGAGAGCTGCCCAGTGACACGAGCCTCCAGAAGAGCTAAATCACTTCTATAATCACTTCGAGGCATTTCCCACCTGGACAAAAGGAACACCTATGTGAGAATGCTATTCATTGACTACAGCTCAGCGTTCAACACCAAAGTGCCCTCAAAGCTCATCACCAAATCAAATCAAATCAAATTTTATTTGTCACATACACATGGTTAGCAGATGTTAATGCGAGTGTAGCGAAATGCTTGTGCTTCTAGTTCCGACAATGCAGTAATAACGAGCAAGTAATCTAACTAACAATTCCAAAAAAAACTACTGTCTTATACACAGTGTAAAGGGATAAAGAATATGTACATAAGGATATATGAATGAGTGATGGTACAGAGCAGCATAGGCAAGATACAGTAGATGATATCGAGTACAGTATATACATATGAGATAAGTATGTAAACCAAGTGGCATAGTTAAAGTGGCTAGTGATACATGTATTACATAAGGATGCAGTCGATGATATAGAGTACAGTATCAACGTATGCATATGAGATGAACAATGTAGGGTAAGTAACATTATATAAGGTAGCATTGTTTAAAGTGGCTAGTGATATATTTACATCATTTCCCATCGATTCCCATGATTAAAGTGGCTGGAGTAGAGTCAGTGTCATTGACAGTGTGTTGGCAGTAGCCACTCAATGTTAGTGGTGGCTGTTTAACAGTCTGATGGCCTTGAGATAGAAGCTGTTTTTCAGTCTCTCGGTCCCAGCTTTGATGCACCTGTACTGACCTCGCCTTCTGGATGACAGCGGGGTGAACAGGCAGTGGCTCGGGTGGTTGATGTCCTTGATGATCTTTATGGCCTTCCTGTAGCATCGGGTGGTGTAGGTGTCCTGGAGGGCAGGTAGTTTGCCCCCGGTGATGCGTTGTGCAGACCTCACTACCCTCTGGAGAGCCTTACGGTTGAGGGCGGTGCAGTTGCCATACCAGGCGGTGATACAGCCCGCCAGGATGCTCTCGATTGTGCATCTGTAGAAGTTTGTGAGTGCTTTTGGTGACAAGCCGAATTTCTTCAGCCTCCTGAGGTTGAAGAGGCGCTGCTGCGCCTTCCTCACGATGCTGTCTGTGTGAGTGGACCAATTCAGTTTGTCTGTGATGTGTATGCCGAGGAACTTAAAACTTGCTACCCTCTCCACTACTGTTCCATCGATGTGGATGGGGGGTGTTCCCTCTGCTGTTTCCTGAAGTCCACAATCATCTCCTTAGTTTTGTTGACGTTGAGTGTGAGGTTATTTTCCTGACACCACACTCCGAGGGCCCTCACCTCCTCCCTGTAGGCCGTCTCGTCGTTGTTGGTAATCAAGCCTACCACTGTTGTGTCGTCCGCAAACTTGATGATTGAGTTGGAGGCGTGCATGGCCACGCAGTCGTGGGTGAACAGGGAGTACAGGAGGGGGCTCAGAACGCACCCTTGTGGGGCCCCAGTGTTGAGGATCAGCGGGGAGGAGATGTTGTTGCCTACCCTCACCACCTGGGGGCGGCCCGTCAGGAAGTCCAGTACCCAGTTGCACAGGGCGGGGTCGAGACCCAGGGTCTCGAGCTTGATGACGAGCTTGGAGGGTACTATGGTGTTGAATGCCGAGCTGTAGTCGATGAACAGCATTCTCACATAGGTATTCCTCTTGTCCAGATGGGTTAGGGCAGTGTGCAGTGTGGTTGAGATTGCATCGTCTGTGGACCTATTTGGGCGGTAAGCAAATTGGAGTGGGTCAAGGGTGTCAGGTAGGGTGGAGGTGATATGGTCCTTGACTAGTCTCTCAAAGCACTTCATGATGACGGATGTGAGTGCTACGGGGCGGTAGTCGTTTAGCTCAGTTACCTTAGCTTTCTTGGGAACAGGAACAATGGTGGCCCTCTTGAAGCATGTGGGAACAGCAGACTGGTATAGGGATTGGTTGAATATGTCCGTAAACACACCGGCCAGCTGGTCTGCGCATGCTCTGAGGGCGCGGCTGGGGATGCCGTCTGGGCCTGCAGCCTTGCGAGGGTTAACACGTTTAAATGTCTTACTCACTTCGGCTGCAGTGAAGGAGAGACCGCATGATTCCGTTGCAGGCCGTGTCAGTGGCACTGTATTGTCCTCAAAGCGGGCAAAAAGTTATTTAGTCTGCCTGGGAGCAAGACATCCTGGTCCGTGACTGGGCTGGGTTTCTTCCTGTAGTCCGTGATTGACTGTAGACCCTGCCACATACCTCTTGTGTCTGAGCTGTTGAATTGAGATTCTACTTTGTCTCTGTACTGGCGCTTAGCTTGTTTGATAGCCTTGCGGAGGGAATAGCTGCACTGTTTGTATTCAGTCATGTTACCAGACACCTTGCCCTGATTAAAAGCAGTGGTTCGTGCCTTCAGTTTCACACGAATGCTGCCATCAATCCACGGTTTCTGGTTAGGGAATGTTTTAATCGTTGCTATGGGAATGACATCTTCAACGCACGTTCTAATGAACTCGCACACCGAATCAGTGTATTCGTCAATGTTGTTGTCTGACGCAATACGAAAAATCTCCCAGTCCACGTGATGGAAGCAGTCTTGGAGTGTGGAGTCAGCTTGGTCGGGCCAGTGTTGGACAGACCTCAGCGTGGGAGCTTCTTGTTTTAGTTTCTGTCTGTAGGCAGGGATCAACAAAATGGAGTCGTGGTCAGCTTTTCCGAAAGGGGGGCGGGGCAGGGCCTTATATGCGTCGCGGAAGTTAGAGTAACAATGATCCACCCCTGGTTGCGCAATCAATATGCTGATAAAATTTAGGGAGTCTTGTTTTCAGATTAGCCTTGTTAAAATCCCCAGCTACAATGAATGCAGCCTCCGGATAAATCGTTTCCAGTTTGCAGAGAGTTAAATAAAGTTAGTTCAGAGCCATCGATGTGTCTGCTTGGGGGGGGATATATACGGCTGTGATTATAATCGAAGAGAATTCTCTTGGTAGGTAATGCGGTCTACATTTGATTGTGAGGAATTCTAAATCAGGTGAACAGAAGGATTTGAGTTCCTGTATGTTTCCTTCATCACACCATGTCACGTTGGCCATAAGGCATACGCCCCCGCCCGTCTTCTTACCAGAAAGATGTTTGTTTCTGTCGGCGCGATGCGTGGAGAAACCCGCTGGCTGCACCGCTTCGGATTGCGTCTCTCCAGTGAGCCATGTTTCCGTGAAGCAGAGAACGTTACAGTCTCTGATGTCCCTCTGGAATGCTACCCTTGCTCGGATTTCATCAACCTTGTTGTCAAGAGACTGGACATTGGCAAGAAGAATGCTGGGGAGTGGTGCACGATGTGCCCGTCTCCGGAGTCTGACCAGAAGACCGCTTCGTTTCCCTCTTTTTCTGAGTCGTTTTTTTTTTTTTTTTTTTTTTTGGGTCGCTGCATGTGATCCACTCGGTTACACTGGTTGTAAGGCAGAACACAGGATCCGCATCGCGAAAAACATATTCTTGGTCCCAAGCTAAGGACCCTGGGACTAAACACCTCCCTCTGCAACTGGATCCTGGACTTCCTGACGATCAGCCCCCAGTTGGTAAGGTTAGGTAACAACACATCCGACATGCTGATCCTCAACACAGCGGCCCCTCAGGGGTGCGTGCTCACTCCCCCTCCTGTACTCCCTGTTCACTCATGATTGCACAGCCAGGCACGACTGCAACACCAACATTACGTTTGCCCGATGACATAACAGTGGTAGGCCTGATCACCGACAACTACGAGACATCCTATAGGGAGGAGGTCAGAGACCTGGACATGTGATGCCAGGACAACAAACTCTCCCTCAATGTGATCAAGACAAAGGAGATGATTGTGGACTTCAGGAAAAAGAGGACTGAGCATGCCCTCATTCTCAGCGAAGGAGCAGCTTGAGAGCTTCAAGTTCCTTGGTGTCCACATCATCAACAAACTAACATGTGCCATGTGTGAATTGTCCAAGCACACCAAGACAGTCGTGAAGAAAGGCTCAACAAAACCTTTTCCCGCTCAGGTGACTGAAAAGATTTGGCATGGGTCCTCAGATCCTCAAAGGTTTCTACAGCTGCACCATTGAGAGCATGACTGGTTGCATCACTGCCTGGTACGGCAACTGCTCGGCATCTGACCGCAAAGCAATACAGAGGGTAGTGCGTACGGCCCAGTACATCAATGGGGCTATGCTGCCTGCCATCCAGGACCTCTACACCAGGCGGTGTCAGAGGAAGGCCCTAAAAATGTCAAAGACTCTAGCCACCCTAGTCATGGACTGTTCTCTCTGCTACCGCACGGCAAGCGGTACCGGAGCGCCAAGTCTAGGTCCAAGAGGCTTCTAAACAGCTTCTACCTCAAGCCAAAAGACTCCTTAACATCTAAACAAATGGCTGCCCAGACTAATTGCATCCCCCCCAACCCCTCTTCTACGCTGCTGCTACTCTGTTATTATCTTGCATAGTCACTTTAATAACTCTACCTTGTACATATAACCTCAATTACCTTGAATAACTGGTGCTCCCATACATTGACTCTGTACAGTACCCCCTGTATACAGCCTCCACATTGACTCTACCGTAATACCCTGTATATAGCCTCCACATTGACTCTGTACCAGTACCCCGTGTATATAGCCTCCACATTGACTCTGTACCGTAATAACCTGTATATAGCCTCCACATTCACTCTGTACCGGTACCCCCTGTATATAGCCTCCACATTGACTCTGTACTGGTACCCCCTGTATATAGCCTCCACATTGACTCTGTACCGGTACCCCCTGTATATAGCCTCCACATTGACTCTGTACCGGTACCCCCTGTATACAGCCTCCACATTGACTCTACCGTAATACCCTGTATATAGCCTCCACATTGACTCTGTACCAGTACCCCGTGTATATAGCCTCCACATTGACTCTGTACCGTAATAACCTGTATATAGCCTCCACATTGACTCTGTACCGGTACCCCCTGTATATAGCCTCCACATTGACTCTGTACCGGTACCCCCTGTATATAGCCTCCACATTGACTCTGTACCGGTTCCCCCTGTATATAGCCTCCACATTGACTCTGTACCGGTACCCCCTGTATATAGCCTCCACATTGACTCTGTACCAGTACCCCCTGTATACAGCCTCCACATTGACTCTGTACCGGTACCCCCTGTATATAGCCTCCACATTGACTCTGTACCGGTACCCCCTGTATACAGCCTCCACATTGACTCTACCGTAATACCCTGTATATAGCCTCCACATTGACTCTGTACCAGTACCCCGTGTATATAGCCTCCACATTGACTCTGTACCGTAATAACCTGTATATAGCCTCCACATTCACTCTGTACCAGTACCCCCTGTATATAATCTCGCAATTGTTATTTTAACTGCTGCTCTTTAATTGTTCTTTAATTGCTCTTTAATTGTATTTTTTTTTAATGCATTGTTGGTTAAAGGCTTGAAAGTGAGCATTTCACTGTAAAGTCTTCACCTGCTGTATTCATGTGAAAAATAGAATTTGATTTGACTTGAAGCATGGTGGTGGCAGCATCATGTGACTAATACAATTTGTCTTGAAGCATGGTGGTGGCAGCATCATGTGAAAAATACCATTTGATTTGTCTTGAAGCATGGTGGTGGCAGCATCATGTGACTAATACAATTTGATTTGTCTTGAAGCATGGTGGTGGCAGCATCATGTGACTAATACAATTTGATTTGTCTTGAAGCATGGTGGTGGCAGCATCATGTGACTAATACAATTTGATTTGTCTTGATGCATGGTGGTGGCAGCATCATGTGACTAATAACATTTTATTTTATTTTATTTTAATTAAAAATACATGTTTTGTCATACGTGTGGTATACCATGGCTTCCAGCCAATCAGCATTGAGGTCTGGAACCACCCAGTTTATGATGCAGGTTTCAGCACCACTTAACAGTGTAAAGAGGAACCACCCAGTGTATAATGCAGGTTTCATATATAAACTAAAAAAAAATCATATATAAACAGGTCTCCCCAGGATCACAGCTCCAGCTGTATATAATATATATAAACATCATATATAAACAGTTCTCTCCAGGATCACAGCTCCAGCTGTATATAATATATAAACATATATATAAACAGGGCTCTCCAGGATCACAGCTCCATCTGTATATAATATATAAACAGGTCTCTCCAGGATCACAGCTCCAGCTGTATATCATATATAAACAGGGCTCTCAAGGATCACAGCTCCAGCTGTATATAATATATAAACAGGACTCTCCAGGATCACAGGTCCAGCTGTGTATAATATCCAGTATAAACATCATATATAAACAGGTCTCTCCAGGGTCACAGCTCCAGCTATATATAATATATCAATTGAGGGCTGGAACTACCCAGTTTATAATGCAGGTTTCAGCACCTCTTGACTGTGTAAAGAAGAACCACCCAGTTTATAATGCAGGTTTCAGCACCACTTAACTGTGTAAAGAAGAACCACCCAGTTTATAATGCAGGTTTCAGCACCACTTAACAGTGTAAAGAAGAACCACCCAGTTTATAATGCAGGTTTCAGCACCACTTAACAGTGTAGAGAAGAACCACCCAGTTTATAATGCAGGTTTCAGCACCACTTAACAGTGTAAAGAAGAACCACCCAGTTTATAATGCAGGTTTCAGCACCTATTAACAGTGTAAAGAAGAACCACCCAGTTTATAATGCAGGTTTCAGCACCACTTAACAGTGTAAAGAACCACCAAGTTTATAATGCAGGTTTCAGCACCACTTAACAGTGTAAAGAAGAACTACCCAGTTTATAATGCAGGTTTCAGCACCACTTAACAGTGTAAAGAAGAACCACCCAGTTTATAATGCAGGTTTCAGCACCACTTAACAGTGTAAAGAAGAACCACCCAGTTTATAATGCAGGTTTCAGCACCACTTAACAGTGTAAAGAAGAACCACCCAGTTTATAATGCAGGTTTCAGCACCACTTAACAGTGTAAAGAAGAACCACCCAGTTTATAATGCAGGTTTCAGCACCACTTAACAGTGTAAAGAAGAACCAGATAATCTGAATGTTTCTCATATCAAATCAAAATGAAATCAAATTTTATTGGTCACATACACATAGGTAGCAGATGTTATCGTGTAGCGAAATGCTTATGCTTCTAGTTCCAACAGTGTAGCAGTATCTAACAGGTAATATCTAACAATTCCACAACAAAACCTAATACACACAATCTAGTAAAGGAATGGAATAAGAATATATAAATATGAAAATTGGCGCATCCTGTTTTTGTTTATGCATAGGAGGGGAGCAACAAGATGGAGTCATGGTCAGATTTGCCAAAAGGAGGGCGAGGCAGGGCCATGTATGCATCACCATAGTTAGAGTAGCAATGGTCGAGAGTGCAATCGATAAGCTGATAAAATTTAGCTTGTTCTCAAATTATGCTTTGCTAAAATCCCCAGCTACAATAAATGCAGCCTCAGGATATCTGGTTACTAGGTGGCATAAAGTCCAGTGAAGTTCCTTGATGGCCGTCTTGGTATCCGCTTGCAGGGGGATATACACGGCTGTGACAATAACCGAGTAATGTTCTCTTGGGAGATAATACGGTCGGCATTTGATTGTGAGGAATTCTAGGTCAGGTGAACAAAGGACTTGAGTTCTTGTATGTTGTTAAAATTACACCATGAGTCGTTAATCATGAAACATACACCCCCGCGCTTCTTCTTACCAGAGAGACAACATGTCTCCGACAGCATGTCCCCAGCCATGTTTCCTTGAAACAGAGTATGTTACATTCCCAGATATCTCTTTGGAAAGAACTCTTGCCCTGATTTTGTCTACTTTGCTAACTAGGGACAGGACATTAGCGAGTATTACACTCGGAAGAGGTGGTGTGCTTGCATCTGAAGCCTCACTAGAAGACCGCTCCGGAAACCGGGGGTGCTGTTTTGGGTCGGCCTCTGGAATCAGTTCAAATAACCTGGGAGGTGCAGACTAAGGATCCGCTTTAGGGAAGTCGTATTCCTGGTCGTAGTGCTGGTTGTGCTGGTAAGTTGACGTCTCTCTGATATCTTCCCAGTATTATGTATTAATATTTATATTATTTTGTAATAACACTTAAGGTTTTCTGAGCTAACAACAATGTAAGAAATAATACAATAAAAAACAAAATACTGCAAAGTTTCCTAAGGACTCGAAGCAAAGCTGCCATCTCTGTATACATCCATATTCTCACCTGTCACTGTCATCCAGCTCTCTGGTGATTCTTCTTCAGAGTTGGTACACTTGTAGAGACCTTCATCTGACTTGGATACTGCAGGGATGGTCATCTCTCGTGTAGTCTCATTTCTGATGAGGGATCCATCTTTGTAGAAATCAGCTGTGAGGTTAGAGGGAGTTACCTGATATCTGCAGCGCAGAGTCACAGAATCTCCCTCAGTCACAGGAAGGGCAGGGCTCTCCAGGATCACAGCTCCATCTGTATATAATATTTAAACAGGTCTCTCCAGGATCTCAGGTCCAGTTGTATATATATATATAAACAGATCTCTCCAGGATCACAGCTCCAGCTGTATATCATATATAAACCTTACATCAGCTATCTCAAACCAGATGAACCACTAAATACTATAATGTTAGTAGATGGTGTTTGTGGACAAACCATGTACTGTGATGTTGACAGCATTGCTGTGTTCTCCAGACTCAGGCTCACACCAGTACACTCCACTGTGCGATGGTATTAGTGACACGTTGCATGAAGACCCTTGTTGTTTTCCCCAGTCAGTATTACACTTTGAAACGATTCCTCTCAATGTGTTCCTCACCACTCTCCATCCAGTTGACTTCCCCTGAACCTCACAGCTCAGAGAGACAGACTCAAATTTAAAAAACTGAGATCTGTCAGGACTGATGCTCAGAGAAGCTGGAGGAGAGATATCTGAGAGAGAGAGAGAGAGAGAGAGAGAGAGAGAGAGAGAGAGAGAGAAAAAAACAATGAGTAGAGTACAGTAGCTTCCTCTTGCATAGCTAAAGTGAGCCTCCAACTTGGTTACATTAACCCAGGCGGACTAGCTAGGAACTAGCTAGAAAGAGTTAAACTTTAACCAAGTTGGAGTCTCACGTTAGCTAACTAGCTAGCTACCACAGCTAGCTAGTTAGCTAACGTGAGACTCCAACTTGGTTACATTAACACAGGCGGACTATATACAAGAAAATATCCCCAAACACACAGTGGCTAAACTCTGGTGCCCAAACACCTGGAGTGCCCTCATTCACTAACTCAAGAGTGGTCATATCTACCCTTCTACCAAGAAAAGACCTTACACTGCTACCATACAGCAAGTGAATGCAACCACCACTCCATCCTGGACTTGAACAGCCTCTAAAATGAGGTCCATCTCTACCAGACAACAGTCCCCATCCTGGACTTGAACAGCCTTTATAACCAGGTCCACCTCTACAAGACAACAGTCCCCATTCTGGACTTGAACAGCCTTTATAACCAGGTCCACCTCTACAAGACAACAGCCCCCATCCTGGACATGAACAGCCAAGTGTGCAGTTAAATTTGGTAAAAAAACACACACATTTCTTTCCACTGGGCCGTGGGTTGAGACAGGGATGCAGCTTGAGCCCTCTTCAACATACATATATCAACAATTTGGTGATGGCACTAGACCAGTCTGCAGCACCGAGCCTCACCCTACTTGACTCAGAAATCAAATGTCTATAGTTACAGATGATCTAGTGCTTCTGTCCTCAACCAAGGAGGGCCTATAGCAACACCTAGATCTTCTGCACAGATTCTGTCACGATTTGGGCCCTGAGAGTAAACCTCAGTAAGACAAAAATAATGGTGTTCCAAGTAAGGGAATACCACCCTGAAATGGGCAAAAATGAATGTGAACTTATTGGCACAGGACGAAACATATACACAATATACAATACCACTCAAATGGACATTGTTTCATTCAAAACTGATTGCAAATGCCATATTGCAAATGCCAAGTGTCACACAGCAAAAAAACAAGAGATGGCGAGAGCGCTACCCTGAAAATGTTCATATTGCAAATGAGCATCAAGTCAAGACCAAAGAGTAAAATTTTGAAAATGTTGATTTGTTTTATCACCACCTTAAAAAGTGCTTTCTGGACCTTGATTTTTTTGTCAATTACACATGTGTAAGAACGGTATGAACATACTTTTGTCATATTTTATTGTCATATTTAAAAGAAAATGTAATTGTGCATAAGGCATATGTTTTGTCCATTTGCAATATGATTTCATAGGAAGTCAAAAGTCAAAGTCAAAAGTCAGTGAACCATTGCCAAAGGCCTTAAGGATGTCCATGAAAATGTCCAAATGCAATATGAAAGTATTAAAGTGCGACATCAGGGTGTTATGTGCATTTGCCATGTACGATCATATGAAGTCGGCGTCCAAACCCAAAAGTGAACGAAATGGCATTTATACTTCCCAAATTATACACTGCTCAAAAAAATAAAGGGAACACTAAAATAACACATCCTAGGTCTGAATGAATGAAATATTCTTATTAAATACTTTTTTCTTTACATAGTTGAATGTGCTGACAACAAAATCACACAAAAATTATGAATGGAAATCAAATTTATCAACCCATGGAGGTCTGGATTTGGAGTCACACTCAAAATTAAAGTGGAAAACGACACTACAGGCTGATCCAACTTTGATGTAATGTCCTTAAAACAAGTCAAAATGAGGCTCAGTAGTGTGTGTGGCATCCACGTGCCTGTATGACCTCGCTACAATGCCTGGACATGCTCCTGATGAGGTGACAGATGGTCTCCTGAGGGATCTCCTCCCAGACCTGGACTAAAGCATCCGCCAACTCCTGGACAGTCTGTGGTGCAACGTGGCATTGGTGGATGGAGCGAGACATGATGTCCCAGATGTGCTCAATTGGATTCAGGTCTGGGGAACGGGCGGGCCAGTCCATAGCATCAATGCCTTCCTCTTGCAGGAACAGCTGACACACTCCAGCCACATGAGGTCTAGCATTGTCTTGCATTAGGAGGAACCCAGGGCCAACCACACCAGTATATGGTCTCACAAGGGGTCTGAGGATCTCATCTCGGTATCTAATGGCAGTCAGGCTACCTCTGGCGAGCACTTGGAGGGCTGTGCGGCCCCCCAAAGAAATGCCAACCCACACTATGACTGACCCACCGCCAACCCGGTCATGCTGGAGGATGTTGAAGGCAGCAGAACGTTCTCCACGGCGTCTCCAGACTGTCACGTCTGTCACATGTGCTCAGTGTGAACCTGCTTTCATCTGTGAAGAGCACAGGGCGCCAGTGGCGAATTTGCCAATCTTGGTGTTCTCTGGCAAATGCCAAACGTCCTGCACGGTGTTGGGCTGTAAGCACAACCCCCACCTGTGGACATCAGTCCCTCATACCACCCTCATGGAGTCTGTTTCTGACCATTTGAGCAGACACATGCACATTTGTGGCCTGCTGGAGGTCTCTGGCAGTGCTCCTCCTGCTCCTCCTTGCACAAAGGCGGAGGTAGCGGTCCTGATGCTGGGTTGTTGCCCTCCTACGGCCTCCTCCATGTCTCCTGATGTACTGGCGTGTCTCCTGGTAGCGCCTCCATGCTCTGGACATTACGCTGACAGACACAGCAAACCTTCTTGCCACATCTCACATTGATGTGCCATCCTGGATGAGCTGCACTACCTGAGCCACTTGTGTGGGTTGTAGACTCCGTCTCATGCTACCACTAGAGTGAAAGCACCGTCAGCATTCAAAAGTGACCAAAGCATCAGCCAGGAAGCATAGGAACTGAGAAGTGGCCTGTGGTCCCCACCTGCAGAACCACTCCTTTATTGGGGGTGTCTTGCTAAATGCCTATAATTTCCACCTGTTTTCTATTCCATTTGCACAACAGCATGTGAAATTTATTGTCAATCAGTGTTGCTTCCTAAGTGGACAGTTTGATTTCACAGAAGTGTGATTGACTTGGAGTTACATTGTTTTGTTTAAGTGTTCCCTTTATTTTTGAGCAGTGTATATAGCCCTATGTTAAGCCATGAATCAACCTAGATGGTCCATTTGTCATGTATGATGAGGGAGAAGTGGGACTCTGTTGTTTAACTTGTTTTTTTAAGTAAAAAATGTCCAAAATAACCAGGGGCTCCCCCAATTGGATTGGCATGGGGGGGGCTGCTCCATTACCAAACCGTGGACCCCTTGCACCCCCCTAAAGGCATTAAAATATGCTTTTTAAATGTGCTCCTGGTAACCCGTACCAATCTCAGGCGCCGGGATGTCCATTTGCAATACGTTTCAATGGGCATTTACCATCACGAATTTGACATGCTCAAAAATACTACAGAAATGCAAAATTGACTGGCCTGATGAACTTGGGATGTCCGGGCAGTGATTCTGGTTCCTTTCCATCTCTCATTGTGTTGATTTCATCATGTCCATTTGGTGATGTTTTTCACTCTTTAAACATATTGCAAATGGACAAAGTCAGCCAGCAGGTCAGCGTCAATCAATCAATTAGATATCATTCTGACACCAAACCCACTTTTTCCAACTCGTTTAGAAGCCAACTATCACATATTTCAGAGCAGTTCATAGTTCATAGTTCATTTGGAGCCCGAGCAGAGACCTTAATTGGTGCTGAAAATCCACATTTTCTGGGTGTTGCTATGAGGTCCTTGAATGCGCTATCGGACAGAAACATTAGGGTCCGTCTCTATGGGCCAAGGTGGTTTCAATGCACCTAGTTTTGCAACTCTTGGACTTTTCTAAATGTCGTCATTTTCGTGATGGTCAAAATGAATTGAAATTATTGCAAATGTAAGAGGCTGTTTCTCGGTCTGAGAACCTTCTAGAGCCACCTAACAAAAGTTTCAGAGCCTGACGTTTTTTTGATAATTGAACAAAGGTAACTATTGTAGGCTCTGTTTGTCTCTAAACCCCACACTTTGTCACTCCATCCTTGCTGTGTTTATGTGTGAGTTTTTCTTGGAAGTCTGATGGGAGAAATGACTGATTTACAGTTCATGAGGGTTACCTAGTCACACGTGAAGTTTTGGAAAGATGTGACTTTTTTTACCTTTCGAAACAGCCCCTATGACTCCAATTTAAGGCACTTCCGGTTGATACAGGAGGCTGAAAGTGAATACATATCCTCATCATCTTTATGTTAAGACCTGATTTACAGAGGGTTGAATGAGTGTGTGTGATTTCATCACAGAAGTCTCGCAGTCCCGAAACCTTAACGTCTGAACACGCCGCAACTGGATCTGGATCTGAAAAAATAACACATTTCTTTGACAATCACCAATTGTACTTTGTATGATTTCTCGTAAATTACGATAGATAAATGGCTGGTTCTGTTTTTCCTGACTCCGTAGGTTCAAGTGCTTTATTAACATGAAGCAGTCAAATTAGCGCTCTATTTTCGTTTTTGACCTTTAATCCCAGAAAAATGGCCTTAACTCAAAAAGGCCTCGACGCCATCTTTTTCGGGGCTAACTGCCCATTATGCCAAACCTATGCTCACCAAGTTTCGTCTTTGAAGTCTTTTCCGTTTAGGAGAAATGGCCATGTCGTGATTGGTGATGTTTTGTACATTTGCAATAAGATTCCATTTGCCCTCTGGTGGAATATACCGGGACAGCAGAAAAATGACCAAAATTTGTAAATGTTATAAAACGAAAAACAAATGTCCGAGAGACTCCGTTCGATGACTTCCCGGAAGATCTGGCCCCGGTGCACGGGCCGCCTCCGTCCGCAAATTTTACAAACATTTGCGGACGTCTAGTAAGGGACCTTATATTTTCAATATGGAGTTTCTCATCGATCATACAGCAAATGCCAAAATGTTCCTTTCATGTATGTAAGGTCCAGTCGCCAAGACAACAAATACAAATTCTATCTAGATACAGTTGCACTAGAACATAAAAAATAATTATATCTACCTCGACCTAAACATCAACACCAAAGGTAACTTCCACAAGGCTGTGAATGATCTAACAGACAAATCAGGAAGGGCCTTCTATAGCAGCAAAAACAATAAAACATGACATCCCAATCAGGATCTGGCTACAAATGCTTCAATCCTTTAAAAAACACTTTGCCCATTATGGAAACACCCAATTGAGACCCTGAATACAGATTTCTGCAAAAATATGCTTTTTGTAAAACACAAGCAGAGCAGAATTAGGGCAATATCTGTTCACAAACAGACCCCACAGAGCCCCAGGACAGCAACACAATTAGACCCAACCAAATCATGAGAAAACAAAAAGATAATTACTTGAAACATCGGAAAGAATTAAACTGAGCAAACTAGCACGCTATCTGGCCCTAAATAGAGGGTGTGTCTAGAGAAACAACTAGCTTGTGTCTGTTACATGGAGTCTATAGAGAAACAACTAACTTGTGTCTGTTACATGGAGTCTATAGAAAAACAACTAACTTGTGTATGTTACATGGTGTCTACAGAGAAACAACTAACTTGTGTCTGTTACATTGTGTCTGCAGGACAGGCCCAGTGGGTTGTGTCTGTTACATGGTGTCTATAGGACAGGCCCAGTGGGTGGTGTCTGTTACATGGTGTCTATAGGACAGGCTCAGTGGGTTGTGCCTGTTACATGGTGTCTATAGGACAGGCCCAGTGGGTTGTGTCTGTTACATGGTGTCTACAGGACAGGCCCAGTGGGTGGTGTCTGTTACATGGTGTCTATAGGACAGGCCCAGTGGGTTGTGTCTGTTACATGGCGTCTATAGGACAGACCCAGTGGGTTGTGTCTGTTACATGGTGTCTATAGGACAGGCTCAGTGGGTTGTGCCTGTTACATGGTGTCTATAGGACAGGCCCAGTGGGTTGTGTCTGTTACATGGTGTCTACAGGACAGGCCCAGTGGGTGGTGTCTGTTACATGGTGTCTATAGGACAGGCCCAGTGGGTGGTGTCTGTTACATGGTGTCTATAGGACAGGCCCAGTGGGTGCTGTCTGTTACATGGTGTCTATAGGACAGGCCCAGTGGGTGGTGTCTGTTACATGGTGTCTATAGGACAGGCCCAGTGGGTGGTGTCTGTTACATGGTGTCTATAGGACAGGCCCAGTGGGTGCTGTCTGTTACATGGTGTCTATAGGACAGACCCAGTGGGTTGTGTCTGTTACATGGTGTCTATAGGACAGGCTCAGTGGGTTGTGTCTGTTACATGGCGTCTATAGGACAGACCCAGTGGGTTGTGTCTGTTACATGGTGTCTATAGGACAGGCTCAGTGGGTTGTGCCTGTTACATGGTGTCTATAGGACAGGCCCAGTGGGTTGTGTCTGTTACATGGTGTCTACAGGACAGGCCCAGTGGGTGGTGTCTGTTACATGGTGTCTATAGGACAGGCCCAGTGGGTGGTGTCTGTTACATGGTGTCTATAGGACAGTGTAGGGTAGGTAGGGTCAGTGTAGGGTAGGTAGGGTTAGTGTAGGGGTAGGTAGGGTTTGTGTAGGGGTAGGTAGGTTTAGTGTAGGGGTAGGTAGGGTTAGTGTAGGGGTAGGTAGGGTTAGTGTAGGGTAGGTAGGGTTAGTGTAGGGGTAGGGTTAATGTCGGTTAGGCAGTGTCAGAAAATCTAGCTCCAGATTATGTCCTGGTCTAGGTAGTTTGTCATAATATAATAGCGAAAGCAGATCTAGCTGGTATATTATAATAGAGACAGTAGATATTGCTGGTCTGTCATAATATAATAGAGACAGTAGATTTATAATTGTCACGCCCTGGTCTTTGTATTCTGTGTTTTCTTTATTATTTTGGTTAGGCCAGGGTGTGACATGGGTTTATTTTGTGGTGTGTTTTTGTATTTGGGGTTTTAGTAGGTATTGGGATTGTGGCTTAGTAGGGTTGTCTAGCATAGTCTATGGCTGTCTGAATTGGTTCTCAATCAGAGGCAGGTGATTATCGTTGTCTCTGATAGGGAACCATATTTAGGCAGCCATATTCTTTGAGTGTTTGGTGGGTGATAGTTCCTGTCTCTGTGTTAGTTGTCACCAGATAGGCTGTATAGATTTTCACATTCCGTTTGTTGTTTTTGTATTGTCGTGTTTCATCATTATTAAACATGTATGAAAATTACCACGCTGCATTTTGGTCCGACTCTCCTTCTTCGTCAGAGGAGGAGTTAGAAGAAAACCGTAACAATAATAGTGACAGTAGATCTAGCTGGTCTGTAATAATATAATAGAGACAGTAGATCTAGCTGGTCTGTAATAATATAATAGAGACAGTAGATCTAGCTGGTCTGTAATAATATAATAGAGACAGTAGATCTAGCTGGTCTGTCATATTATAAAAGAGACAGTAGATCTAGCTGGTCTGTAATAATATAATAGAGACAGTAGATCTAGCTGGTCTGTAATAATATAATAGAGACAGTAGATCTAGCTGGTCTGTAATAATATAATAGAGACAGTAGATCTAGCTGGTCTGTAATAATATAATAGAGACAGTAGATCTAGCTGGTCTGTAATAATATAATAGAGACAGTAGATCTAGCTGGTCTGTAATAATATAATAGAGACAGTAGATCTAGCTGGTCTGTAATAATATAATAGAGACAGTAGATCTAGCTGGTCTGTAATAATATAATAGAGATAGATCTAGCTGGTCTGTAATAATATAATAGAGACAGTAGATCTAGCTGGTCTGTAATAATATAATAGAGACAGTAGATCTAGCTGGTCTGTAATAATATAATAGAGACAGTAGATCTAGCTGGTCTGTAATAATATAATAGAGACAGTAGATCTAGCTGGTCTGTAATAATATAATAGAGACAGTAGATCTAGCTGGTCTGTAATAATATAATAGAGACAGTAGATCTAGCTGGTCTGTCATATTATAAAAGAGACAGTAGATCTAGCTGGTCTGTAATAATATAATAGAGACAGTAGATCTAGCTGGTCTGTAATAATATAATAGAGACAGTAGATCTAGCTGGTCTGTAATAATATAATAGAGACAGTAGATCTAGCTGGTCTGTAATAATATAATAGAGACAGTAGATCTAGCTGGTCTGTAATAATATAATAGAGACAGTAGATCTAGCTGGTCTGTAATAATATAATAGAGACAGTAGATCTAGCTGGTCTGTAATAATATAATAGAGACAGTAGATCTAGCTGGTCTGTAATAATATAATAGAGATAGTTGATCTAGCTGGTCTGTAATAATATAATAGAGACAGTAGATCTAGCTGGTCTGTCATAATATAATAGAGACAGTAGATCTAGCTGGTCTGTAATAATATAATAGAGACAGTTGATCTAGCTGGTCTGTCATAATATAATAGACACAGTAGATATAGCTGGTCTGTCATAATATAATAGAGAGAGTAGATCTAGCTGGTCTGTAATAATATAATAGAGAGAGTAGATCTAGCTGGTCTGTAATAATATAATAGAGAGTAGATCTAGCTGGTCTGTAATAATATAATAGAGACAGTAGATCTAGCTGGTCTGTAATAATATAATAGAGACAGTAGATCTAGCTGGTCTGTAATAATATAATAGAGACAGTAGATCTAGCTGGTCTGTAATAATATAATAGTGACAGTAGATCTAGCTGGTCTGTAATAATATAATAGAGACAGTAGATCTAGCTGGTCTGTCATAATATATTAGAGACAGTAGATCTAGCTGGTCTGTAATAATATAATAGAGACAGTAGATCTAGCTGGTCTGTAATAATATAATAGAGACAGTAGATCTAGCTGGTCTGTAATAATATATTAGAGACAGTAGATCTAGCTGGTCTGTAATAATATATTAGAGACAGTAGATCTAGCTGGTCTGTAATAATATAATAGAGACAGTAGATCTAGCTGGTCTGTAATAATATAATAGAGACAGTAGATCTAGCTGGTCTGTAATAATATAATAGTGACAGTAGATCTAGCTGGTCTGTAATAATATAATAGAGACAGTAGATCTAGCTGGTCTGTCATAATATATTAGAGACAGTAGATCTAGCTGGTCTGTAATAATATAATAGAGACAGTTGATCTAGCTGGTGTGTTATAATATAATAGAGACAGTAGATCTAGCTGGTCTGTAATAATATAATAGAGACATTAGATCTACCTGGTCTGACATAATATAATAGATACAGTAGATCTAGCTGGTCTGACATAATATATTAGAGACAGTAGATCTAGCTGGTCTGTCATACTATTTTAGAGACAGTAGATCTACCTGGTCTGTCATAATATAATAGTGACAGTAGATCTAGCTGGTCTCTCATAATATAATAGTGACAGTAGATCTACCTGGTCTGACATAATGTAATAGAGACAGTAGATCTAGCTGGTCTGTCATAATATAATAGTGACAGTAGATCTACCTGGTCTGACATAATATAATAGATACAGTAGATCTAGCTGGTCTGACATAATATAATAGTGACAGTAGATCTAGCTGGTCTGTCATAATATAATAGAGACAGTGTATCTAGCTCAAGATTATGTCCTGGTCCATCATAATATAATAGAGACAGTGTATCTAGCTCAAGATTATGTCCTGGTCTGTCAAAATGTAAAAGAGACAGTAGATCTATCTCCAGACAGAGAGACAGGGAGGGAGACAGTGAGAGAGACAGTGAGGGAGGGAGGGAGACAGGGAGACAGGGAGGGAGACAGGGAGTGAGGGAGAGAGACAGTGGGGGAGGGAGAGAGGGAGGGAGGGAGTGAGACAGTGAGGGAGGGAGTGAGGGAGGGAGTGAGATAGTGAGGGAGGGAGGGAGACAGTGAGTGAGGGAGGGAGGGAGGGAGTGAGATAGTGAGGGAGGGAGTGAGGGAGGGAGTGAGACAGTGAGTGAGGGAGGGAGGGAGATAGTGAAGGAGGGAGTGAGGGAGGAAGACAGTGAGGGAGTGAGTGAGATAGTGAGGGAGGGAGACAGTGAGGGAGGGAGTGAGATAGTGAGGGAGTGAGACAGTGAGGGAGGGAGTGAGATAGTGAGGGAGGGAGACAGTGAGGGAGGGAGGGAGATAGTAAGGGAGGTGCAGAACAATTGGATATCCTTTATGGACCCTTCTTTACAAAGACAAGGACTGGAGACTGATATGAACCAATGAAGAGACCAGGAAGACATTATACTATTATAGAACAGGTGATGAATATAGATAAATGTACTCACCTCCACCTTGTCCGAGGCTACAGTATACCAGTGAACTCAACAGCACTGAAACACACAGTGAGAACTATCACTATGGTGCATGATGTAAACACTGAAACACACAGAGAGAACTATCACTATGGTACATGATGTAAACACTGAAACACACAGAGAGAACTATCACTATGGTACATGATGGAAACACTGAAACACACAGAGAGAACTATCACTATGGTACATGATACAAAGCAAACTACAAACTAACATGACTCAGTTACAGCTAATATGACCCCACTATGGAAAGGGGAGACTCTCAGCTACAAACTAATATGACCCCACTATGGAAAGGGGAGACTCTCAGCTACAAACTAATATGACCCCACTATGGAAAGAGGAGACTCAGCTACAAACTAATATGACCCCATGATGGAAAGAGGAGACTCTCAGCTACAAACTAATATGACCCCACTATGGAAAGGGGAGACTCTCAGCTACAAACTAATATGACCCCACTATGGAAAGGGGAGACTCTCAGCTACAAACTAATATGACCCCACTATGGAAAGAGGAGACTCTCAGATACAAACTAATATGACCCCACTATGGAAAGAGGAGACTCTCAGCTACAAACTAATATGACCCCACTATGGAAAGGGGAGACTCTCAGCTACAAACTAATATGACCCCACTATGGAAAGGGGAGACTCTCAGATACAAACTAATATGACCCCACTATGGAAAGAGGAGACTCTCAGCTACAAACTAATATGACCCCACTATGGAAAGGGGAGACTCTCAGCTACAAACTAATATGACCCCACTATGGAAAGGGGAGAATCTACGACCACCACAAGTGTCAAGGGACTCGTCTGAAGGTCAATTATTATATTTCCTTAGCTTTCTTATAACTCGGAGAGGATAGACTCTTCAAAACCATATAGATATTAAACCATATAGATATTAAACTATACAGATATTAAACTATACAGATATTAAACTATACAGATATTAAACTATATAGATATTAAACCATACAGATATTAAACTATACAGATATTAAACTATACAGATATTAAACTATACAGATATTAAACTATATAGATATTAAACTATATAGATATTAAACTATATAGATATTAAACTATATAGATATTAAACTATACAGATATTAAACTATATAGATATTAAACTATATAGATATTAAACTATATAGATATTAAACTATATAGATATTAAACTATCAGATTTTAAACTATATAGATATTAAACTATATTGATATTAAACCATAAAGATATTAAACTATATAGATACAAAACCATATAGATTTTAAACCACATATATATATATATTAAACCATTTAGATAATATTCAACTCACAGAGTTGAAGACAGGTTCGTTCCATCTCCATGTGTCGATCACTAACTGTATCTAAATTCTAATGACTTGTAGCCTGTCCATCCCCCCACCCACCTCTCCTCTCTACCCATCTACACTTCCTTCTTGAGAAGGAGAGAGAGAGATGGCTTTATTCTTTTGGAAATTCTGTGAGTGTGATGTTTACTGTTCATCTTTATTGTTTATTTCACTTTTGTATCTACCTCAATTGCTTTGTTAACATGTTTTTCCCATGCCAATAAAGCCGATTGAATTGATAGATAGATACAGAGAGAGAGGGGAGAGAGGGGAAAGAGAGAGTGAGGGAGATAGATACATACAGAAAGAGAGTGGGGAGAGAGAGAGAGAGAGAGAGAGAGAGAGAGAGAGAGAGAGAGAGAGGGAGATATATACAGAGAGAGAGAGAGAGAGAAAGAAAGAAAGAGCGCGACAGAGAGAGAGAGAAAGAGATGGAGACAAAGAGACACAGCTGCATGTGAGCTCACACATTTTCAGCATGTTCTTACAAAAAGATAGACTTAGAGTTAGATAAACTTGAATTTTTCCACAAGGATATATATAGGACACTACCCTCCATAATATAACATTGACTCCAAATCAAACCTCCAAATCTACAACCTGATTTTGGACAAAACTACCTGGAAGTATTCCTACAACCAAAGATTCTTATTTCCAAGATTTACAGCAAATAGTCTGGCAAACAACCAACAGAAACCTGAAACACCATCCAACCTGGAACTGAGTGAGTCATCTTTAGTCTGAAGTCCAACCTGGAACTGAGTGAGTCATGTTTAGCTACCAAGCTTGTTAGGACAGCTACCAAGCTTGTTAGGACAGCTACCAAGCTTGTTAGGACAGCTACCAAGCTTGTTAGGACAGCTACCAAGCTTGCTAGGACAGCTACCAAGCTTGCTAGGACAGCTACCAAGCTTGCTACAGTGGTTCTTCCTGTAAAAGTTGTGTCAAACTGCAGCACACCTTGCGGGCTGCCTCAGAATTCTATAGCATGTCATTTAATTATTTAGTACGTTTTAAGTTCGTCGGCGTACACATCACAGACAAAATGAATTGGTCCACCCACACAGACAGCGTTGTGAAGAAGGCGCAGCAGCCCCTCCGGAGGCTGAAGAAATTCGGCTTGTCACCAAAAGCACTCACAAACTTCTACAGATGCACAATCGAGAGCATCTTGTCGGGCTTGTAGTGAGGTCTGCACAATGCATCACCGGGGGCAAACTACCTGCCCTCCAGGACACCTACACCACCCGATGTCACAGGAAGGACATAAAGATCATCAAGGACATCAACCACCCGATCCACTGCCTGTTCACCCTGCTATCATCCAGAAGGCGAGGTCAGTACAGGTGCATCAAAGCGGGGACCAAGAGACTGAAAAACAGCTTCTATCTCAAGGCCTCTTAGAGACCACTGAGACGCCAGCGTCTCACCTAGCCAACAGGAAATGGAAATGCGCAACGCCAAATGCTAATAGTACTTGATAAAACTCAAACTTTCATTAAAACACACATGCAGGGTACTCAATTAAAGCTACACTCGTTGTGAATCTAGCCAACATGTCAGATTTTTTAAATGCTTTTCGGCGAAAGCATGAGAAGCTATTATCAGATAGCATGCACCCCCCGAAATACCTGAACGAGATGTAAACAAAAGAATTAGCGTAGCCGGCGCTACACAAAACGCAGAAATATAAAACATTCATTACCTTTGACGAGCTTCTTTGTTGGCACTCCAATATGTCCAATAAACATCACAATTGGGTCTTTTTTTCGATTAATTCCGTCCATGTATACCCAAAATGTCCATTTATGAAGCCTGTCTGATCCAGAAAAAAAACAGCTTTCCAAAACGCAATGTCATTTTTTTAAATTAAAAAAGTTGCCTATAAACTTTGCCAAAACACTTCAAACTACTTTTGTAATCCAACTTTAGGTATTTGTAAACGTTAATAATCAATCAAATTGATCACGGGGCGATCTGTATTCAATAGCAGCAAGTCTTGAAATCATGGGCGATATTCTCTCTTTCATAACTTCCCACGGTGTACCCTCTGACAGGAAGTGCCTATTTCTCATTTCACCAAGGATTCACTTCAACCCAATTCCCAACACTGGCGACATCGTGTGGAAGCTGTAGGAACTGTAAACTGGGTGCTATCTATTTTCCCTTGCCATAGACAATACAGGGACCTCGCGGAGGGATATTTTTTGTTTGTTTTGTGAACAGTTTTTCCTTGGGGTTTTGCACACACGTTCTGTTATAGTCACAGACATGATTTAACCAGTTTTAGAAACTTCAGAGTGTTTTCTATCCACACATACTAATCACATGCATATACTATATTCCTGGCATGAGTAGCAGGCCATTGAAATTTTGCACGATTTTTAACAAAAAGTTTAAAAAATGCACCCGATCTTTAAGAGCATTAGACCTCACACTAAAGGCTTCAGTCATACAAAAGGTAAACTTAAATCCGAACTGGTTGGAGATTATAAGAGTACATGGCCATAAAGGCTAGATTCATTTTTCAAGCTGTTCAAACATTTATAGATGACCAGCAGGGTCAAATAATATAAATAGTGCTTTTAGAGGGTGCAACCTTAGTAATAAATGTCAGTTGGCTTTTCATAGCCGAGCATTAAGAGGTCAAGAGAGAGAGAGAGAGAGAGAGAGAGAGAGAGAGAGAGAGCTGCATGTGAGCTGAGAGAGTACCGAAACACACACAGTGATGTGTGGAATACAGCAATAAGAATGACCATTTAATATGCAGATCACCTCCTATTACCCTTCCCAGAGTTTAAAGAATGGTCTGTGTTCAATGATTAGTGACATTGTGGCATTTAAGGCATGTGGCCAACTATTTCACCACAGTTTCACTCTGCTCTGAGACAAGCATGGGGACTGGTCTTGATAAATAAATGAGATTTTTATTTTTCACTGAATCTCTGTTTAGGTATTGGTTAGACTACAATTAGGGTGTGGAAATGTTAGGATTATTTTGCTCTTAGTACTGTAGCCTACTCCCGACCGTCACGTTGTACAGCGCCATAGGGGTTTTGAAACCCTGCAGGTTTCATTTTTTATTTTCTTGGAATAGAAACACCATAATATTAATCAAATGAATTAATTTAAATTTCTTAAAATCATTCCCATATACTATGTTCTTACAAAAAAAGGTTTTAAATTCTCTAGTACAGACAATATTTTAAAAAATCTACTGCTTCTCAAAGATGCCCTCTGGTGGTGACACTAACTAAAAGTAACAATGGCTGACACTTAAATCAAATCAAATCAAATTGTATTTGTCACATACACATGGTTAGCAGATGTCAATGCGAGTGTAGCGAAATGCTTGTGCTTCTAGTTCCGACAATGCAGTAATAACCAACGAGTAATCTAACCTAACAATTCCAAAACTACTACCTTATACACACAAGTGTAAAGGGATGAAGAATATGTACATAAAGATATATGAATGAGTGATGGTACAGAACGGCATAGGCAAGATACAGTAGATGGTATCAAGTACAGTATATACATGTGACATGAGTAATGTAGGGTATGTAAACAAAGTGGCATAGTTTAAAGTGGCTAGTGATACATGTATTACATAAAGATGCAGTAGATGGTATAGAGTACAGTATATACATATGAGATGAGTAATGTAGGGTATGTAAACATTATATTAGGTGGCATTGTTTAAAGTAGGTAGTGATACATTTTTTTACATCCATTTCCATCAATTTCCATTATTAAAGTGAGCTGGAGTTGAGTCAGTGTGTTGGCAGCAGCCACTCAATGTTAGTGGTGGCTGTTTAAAATGTAAAAATATTTAAATAATTTCTACCCTCTGATCTCATATTCATTATATAAATAGGCCCATGTGCTCCTCCATCAGATGAACCGCACTAAAGCGATTTTATTAAAGTTTGTAATATTGTCATTCCTTCCAGAAGGGAGAGCAGGCCATGTCCAGACTTTCTCTGTGACCTCAAGTACTCACTAACTCTGTATTCAATGATTTTTCTGGGCTCCATCAGTCATGGACAGAAACTTCTGAGGCACATTATTAATAATGATGAACACCTGGAGGTTCACTTTTAAGCTACATTTTTATTTTATTTAACCAGGCAAGTCAGTTAAGAACAAATTCTTAATTTCAATGACGGCCTAGGAACAGTGCGTTAACTGCCTGTTCAGGGGCAGAACAACAGATTTGTACCATGTCAGCTCGGGGGTTTGAACTTGCAACCTTGCGGTTACTAGTACAACACTCTAACCACTAGGCTAACCTCCCACCCAGGATCCAGCTCAGTTGGTATTCTGTGTCCACTCGTGGTCTCTCTCTTCGGTTACACATCCATGGAAGAGCAGAACAGCATAACGGTCCGGGTGGCCCTTGCTGTGCCTGGTGAGCAGTTCGTCAAGTTCTGTTGTCAGTAGAGGAATGGAAATGTCAGGGTGAACCTGACGATCTTGCCACATATGAGCAGAATGGTACCGCCCTGAGCCCCCATTGATTACAGTGATAGAAACAGTCAGATCAATTAAGCATTAAAAATGACTACAACACACAAAAGCTGAGTACAGAAACACATGTTAAGAATCTAGCAAAACTAACTGCTTTCTTGGGAACAATGCATTCTCCACGGATGGTTGTCGGCATGGTTGTATGCTCTGCAAAAACACATTCACGTCTTTAGTACACAATTATCGATTTTATTACACGCATTGATAGGCTATATACATTTTTTTTTCATTTTTTTAAGAGTACAAGGACAGAGAGCTGTTTGGCATCTGTGTTGGCTCTAAGACCATTTAACACTTGAACTAAGGCTGTTTCTGTGCTGTGGTGGGCACCAAAACTAGATAGGATTTTTTTTAAACAGTTGGCAATTTAAAAAAAAATGTAGCTGTTGGAACACCAACTAATCCAGAACTCTGCTTAAGAGATGGCAGATTGGCCGATAATGTCTTAGAGCTGAGGAATCTAGATTCATTTTCTTCAGAAGGGGTTTCACCATAACAGATTTTAGTGCAGCGGGGAAAGTGTCTGTGAACAGGGAGGGATAAACAATAGCTTGCACTTCTTCTTCAAAACAGGTTTTAATTGCATATCTGAAGGTGGTGGGGATAGGATGGAGAAGGCAGGAAGAAGGTGGTGGGGATAGGATGGAGAAGGCAGGTAGAAGGTTAAGTTGTTGTGATGTCACTTTCCTGAACATGTCTGTGTCGACCAAGGGAAAAAAATCCATAGTACCTTTGTGTGGTAGGCTGGTACACATATCATCAGACTTCATCAGACTTCTAGTCAGGTCTTGACTGATACCCAGTCTAATGTTGAATCTTATCTCTGAAATATGCTGCATTTAGATGTGTAGAATTCACATAGGTTTGCGGGGGTAGGATTTTCATTCAGTATTACCCTGAGCTGTGGGCAACAAGGTAGTATAAATCCATAATGGTGATCAGATAAAGCAACATCAAAAATAGAGGATATGTCAATAGAAAACCCCTTGGTAATAACCAGGTCCAGAGTATGGCTGTGGTTATGGGTGGGCCCAGTAGAAAACCCCTTGGTTATAACCAGGTCCAGAGTATGGCTGTGGTTATGGGTGGGCCCAGTAGAAAGCCCCTTGGTAATAACCAGGTCCAGAGTATGGCTGTGGTTATGGGTGGGCCCAGTAGAAAGCCCCTTGGTAATAACCAGGTCCAGAGTATGGCTGTGGTTATGGGTGGGCCCAGTAGAAAGCCCCTTGGTAATAACCAGGTCCAGAGTATGGCTGTGGTTATGGGTGGGCCCAGTAGAAAGCCCCTTGGTAATAACCAGGTCCAGAATATGGCTGTGGTTATGTGTGGGCCCAGTAGAAAGCCCCTTGGTAATAACCAGGTCCAGAGAATGGCTGTGGTTATGGGTGGGCCCAGTAGAAAACCCCTTGGTAATAACCAGGTCCAGAGTATGGCTGTGGTTATGGGTGGGCCCTGTAGAAAGCCCCTTGGTAATAACCAGGTCCAGAGTATGGCTGTGGTTATGGGTGGACCCAGTAGAAAGCCCCTTGGTAATAACCAGGTCCAGAGTATGGCTGTGGTTATGGGTGGACCCAGTAGAAAGCCCCTTGATAATAACCAGGTCCAGAGTATGGCTGTGGTTATGGGTGGTCCCAGTAGAAAGCCCCTTGGCAATAACCAGGTCTAGAGTATGGCTGTGGTTATGGGTGGGCCCAGTAGAAAACCCCTTGGTAATGACCAGGTCCAGAGTATGGCTGTGGTTATGGGTGGGTCCAGTAGAAAGCCCCTTGGTAATAACCAGGTCCAGAGTATGGCTGTGGTTATGGGTGGGCCCAGTAGAAAGCCCCTTGGTAATAACCAGGTCCAGAGTATGGCTGTGGTTATGGGTGGGCCCAGTAGAAAACCCCTTGGTAATAACCAGGTCCAGAGTATGGCTGTGGTTATGGGTGTGCCCAGTAGAAAACCCCTTGGTAATAACCGGGTCCAGAGTATGGCTGTGGTTATGGGTGGGTCCAGTAGAAAGCCCCTTGGTAGTAACCAGGTCCAGAGTATGACTGTGGTTATGGGTGGGCCCAGTAGAAAGCCCCTTGGTAATAACCAGGTCCAGAGTATGGCTGTGGTTATGGGTGGGCCCAGTAGAAAACCCCTTGGTAATAACCAGGTCCAGAGTATGGCTGTGGTTATGGGTGGGCCCTGTAGAAAGCCCCTTGGTAATAACCAGGTCCAGAGTATGGCTGTGGTTATGGGTGGACCCAGTAGAAAGCCCCTTGGTAATAACCAGGTCCAGAGTATGGCTGTGGTTATGGGTGGACCCAGTAGAAAGCCCCTTGATAATAACCAGGTCCAGAGTATGGCTGTGGTTATGGGTGGTCCCAGTAGAAAGCCCCTTGGCAATAACCAGGTCTAGAGTATGGCTGTGGTTATGGGTGGGCCCAGTAGAAAACCCCTTGGTAATGACCAGGTCCAGAGTATGGCTGTGGTTATGGGTGGGTCCAGTAGAAAGCCCCTTGGTAATAACCAGGTCCAGAGTATGGCTGTGGTTATGGGTGGGCCCAGTAGAAAGCCCCTTGGTAATAACCAGGTCCAGAGTATGGCTGTGGTTATGGGTGGGCCCAGTAGAAAACCCCTTGGTAATAACCAGGTCCAGAGTATGGCTGTGGTTATGGGTGTGCCCAGTAGAAAACCCCTTGGTAATAACCAGGTCCAGAGTATGGCTGTGGTTATGGGTGGGCCCAGTAGAAAACCCATTGGTAATAACCAGGTCCAGAGTATGGCTGTGGTTATGGGTGGGCCCAGTAGAAAGCCCCTTGGTAATAACCAGGTCCAGAGTATGGCTGTGGTTATGGTTGGGCCCAGTAGAAAACCCCTTGGTAATAACCAGGTCCAGAGTATGGCTGTGGTTATGGGTGGTCCCAGAAAGCCCCTTGGTAATAACTAGGTCCAGAGTATGGCTGTGGTTATGGGTGTGCCCAGTAGAAAGCCCCTTGGTAATAACAAGGTCCAGAGTATGGCTGTGGTTATGGGGGCTGACATTTAAACAGTATAACATGATGCTCTGGTCTGGTGGCTGACATTTAAACAGTATAACATGATGCTCTGGTCTGGTGGCTGACATTTAAACAGTATAACATTATGCTCTTGTCTGGTGGCTGACATTTAAACAGTATAACATGATGCTCTGGTCTGGTGACTCCATTTTGTTGATCCCTGCCTACAGACAGAAACTAAAACAAGAAGCTCCCACGCTGAGGTCTGTCCAACGCTGGTCCGACCAAGCTGACTCCACACTCCAAGACTGCTTCCATCACGTGGACTGGGAGATGTTTCGTATTGCGTCAGACAACAACATTGACGAATACGCTGATACGGTGTGCGAGTTCATTAGAACGTGCGTTGAAGATGTCGTTCCCATAGCAACGATTAAAACATTCCCTAACCAGAAACCGTGGATTGATGGCAGCATTCGTGTGAAACTGAAGGCACGAACCACTGCTTTTAATCAGGGCAAGGTGTCTGGTAACATGACTGAATACAAACAGTGCAGCTATTCCCTCCGCAAGGCTATCAAACAAGCTAAGCGCCAGTACAGAGACAAAGTAGAATCTCAATTCAACGGCTCAGACACAAGAGGTATGTGGCAGGGTCTACAGTCAATCACGGACTACAGGAAGAAACCCAGCCCAGTCACGGACCAGGATGTCTTGCTCCCAGGCAGACTAAATAACTTTTGCCCGCTTTGAGGACAATACAGTGCCACTGACACGGCCTGCAACGGAAACATGCGGTCTCTCCTTCACTGCAGCCGAAGTGAGTAAGACATTTAAACGTGTTAACCCTCGCAAGGCTGCAGGCCCAGACGGCATCCCCAGCCGCGCCCTCAGAGCATGCGCAGACCAGCTGGCCGGTGTGTTTACGGACATATTCAATCAATCCCTATACCAGTCTGCTGTTCCCACATGCTTCAAGAGGGCCACCATTGTTCCTGTTCCCAAGAAAGCTAAGGTAACTGAGCTAAACGACTACCGCCCCGTAGCACTCACATCCGTCATCATGAAGTGCTTTGAGAGACTAGTCAAGGACCATATCACCTCCACCCTACCTGACACCCTTGACCCACTCCAATTTGCTTACCGCCCAAATAGGTCCACAGACGATGCAATCTCAACCACACTGCACACTGCCCTAACCCATCTGGACAAGAGGAATACCTATGTGAGAATGCTGTTCATCGACTACAGCTCGGCATTCAACACCATACTACCCTCCAAGCTCGTCATCAAGCTCGAGACCCTGGGTCTCGACCCCGCCCTGTGCAACTGGGTACTGGACTTCCTGACGGGCCGCCCCAGGTGGTGAGGGTAGGCAACAACATCTCCTCCCCGCTGATCCTCAACACTGGGGCCCCACAAGGGTGCGTTCTGAGCCCTCTCCTGTACTCCCTGTTCACCCACGACTGCGTGGCCATGCACGCCTCCAACTCAATCATCAAGTTTGCGGACGACACAACAGTGGTAGGCTTGATTACCAACAACGACGAGACGGCCTACAGGGAGGAGGTGAGGGCCCTCGGAGTGTGGTGTCAGGAAAATAACCTCACACTCAACGTCAACAAAACTAAGGAGATGATTGTGGACTTCAGGAAACAGCAGAGGGAACACCCCCATCCACATCGATGGAACAGTAGTGGAGAGGGTAGCAAGTTTTAAGTTCCTCGGCATACACATCACAGACAAACTGAATTGGTCCACTCACACAGACAGCATTGTGAGGAAGGCGCAGCAGCGCCTCTTCAACCTCAGGAGGCTGAAGAAATTCGGCTTGTCACCAAAAGCACTCACAAACTTCTACAGATGCACAATCGAGAGCATCCTGGCGGGCTGTATCACCGCCTGGTATGGCAACTGCACCGCCCTCAACCGTAAGGCTCTCCAGAGGGTAGTGAGGTCTGCACAACGCATCACCGGGGGCAAACTACCTGCCCTCCAGGACACCTACACCACCCGATGCTACAGGAAGGCCATAAAGATCATCAAGGACATCAACCACCCGAGCCACTGCCTGTTCACCCCGCTGCCATCCAGAAGGCGAGGTCAGTACAGGTGCATCAAAGCTGGGACCGAGAGACTGAAAAACAGCTTCTATCTCAAGGCCATCAGACTGTTAAACAGCCACCACTAACATTGAGTGGCTACTGCCAACACACTGTCAATGACACTGACTCTACTCCAGCCACTTTAATCATGGGAATCGATGGGAAATGATGTAAATATATCACTAGCCACTTTAAACAATGCTACCTTATATAATGTTACTTACCCTACATTGTTCATCTCATATGCATACGTTGATACTGTACTCTATATCATCGACTGCATCCTTAAGTAATACATGTATCACTAGCCACTTTAACTATGCCACTTGGTTTACATACTTATCTCATATGTATATACTGTACTCGATATCATCTACTGTATCTTGCCTATGCTGCTCTGTACCATCACTCATTCATATATCCTTATGTACATATTCTTTATCCCCTTACACTGTGTATGACAGTAGTTTTTTTTTGAATTGTTAGTTAGATTACTTGCTCGTTATTACTGCATTGTCGGAACTAGAAGCACAAGCATTTCGCTACACTCGCATTAACATCTGCTAACCATGTGTATGTGACAAATAAAATTTGATTTGATTGATTTGATTTGATTTGGTGGCTGACATTTAAACAGTATAACATGATGCTCTGGTCTGATGGCTGACATTTAACCAGTATAACATGATGCTCTGGTCTGGTGGCTGACATTTAAACAGTATAGCATGATGCTCTGGTGTCTGACATTTAAACAGTATAACATGATGCTCTGGTCTGGTGTCTGACATTTAAACAGTATAACATGATGCTCTGTCTGGTGGCTGACATTTAAACAGTGTAACATGATGCTCTGGTCTGGTGGCTGACATTTAAACAGTATAGCATGATGCTCTGGTTGCTGACATTTAAACAGTATAACATGATGCTCTGGTCTGGTGGCTGACATTTAAACAGTATAACATGATGCTCTGGTGTCTGACATTTAAACAGTATAACATGATGCTCTGGTCTGATGGCTGACATTTAAACAGTATAACATGATCCTCAAAAGACCCAAAGTCACAAAATTAAACATACTACTGACCTACCTTCAGGCCTACCTTCACCAGCTCAACTTATTGTGGGAAGCTTGTGGAAGGCTACCCGAAACATTTGACCCCAGTTAAAGAATTTAAAGGCAATGCTACCAAATACTAATTGAGTGTATGTAAACTTCTGACCCACTGGGAATTTGATGAAAGAAATACAAGCTGAAATTAATCATTCTCTCTACTATTATTCGGACATTTCACATTCTTCAAATAAAGTGGTGATCCTAAATGACATAAGACAGGGAATTTTACTGCGATTAAATGTCAGGAATTGTGAAAAACTGAGTTTAAATATTTTTGGCTCAAGTGTATGTGAACTTCCGACTTCAGCTGCACGTATTCTGTGTGATGTACATTCAGAGTTCTAAACACTTAAAACACCAGTCAAACACCTGGTTGAATCAGTCATTATAATTGGACTGTATGTTGGGGTTTTATAAATGTATATAACTACACATTAAACACTGGGACCTGTTGGGTGTATAAATGTATCTAACTACACATTAAACACTGAGACCTGTTGGGGTGTATAAATGTATCTAACTACACATTAAACACTGGGACCTGTTGGGGTCTATAACTGTTCCTGTGGTGTTGGAGGTCTTCACTGTAGTAGACTGGATCAGCTCCTCTGTCCCTCACTCATCTCTCTCTCCTCTCTCTTTACCTAGTGACCCTGTTCATCAGAACGTCATGGTGGATGGAAAAAGATGCTCTCTTCAGCTGCGGTGAATAACCACAACCCTGTCAGTCCATCTCTTTACTTCTCCTTTCTCTTATATTCTCTCTCCCTCCTTCCCTTTTCGTAACCAACTGCGGCCTTGACCTCCAACAGTATCAGCAACACAGAGGTGTGAAGTTTCCACAACAGAGAGAGTCAGTTTATCATGTACTTCTCTTTAGACGCTGCAGCCTTGACCTCCATCAACAGAGTTAGAGTTAGTTTATCATGAGAACATACAGACACCACTGACTGGAACTATCAACAACAAGAGTTGGTTTATCATGATAACATACAGACACCACTGACTGGAACCAGCTGACAGTATCAGTTGTAAAGGACAGTTGTAGTGTTTTGTCCACAATGAATGATGTAAAGACTTCATTACTACTAGCAGAAGGAAAGTTGTAGTGTTTTGTCCATGATGAATGATGTAAAGGCTTCAATGTGTTTTTATATTGAGCTACTCTGTTATATTCTGTTTGTTCATGTGAAATTGGAAAGTGTATTTTTCTATAATGTCGTTGTGTGTGTATATCTTGAGCAACACCGTCGTATGGCTGCCAACTTGCCAAATAAAGCTTCCTAAAATGTGTTAGAAAATGTGTCAGTTTGTCACGTCACTTAGAAGTCTTTCATGAGTTTGGAGTAATAATATGTTCCACTACTGAAGACATTGTCTCTAATCTAGTGGAGGAATAACATGTTCCACTACTGAAGACATTGGTCTCTAATCTAGTGGAGGAATAATATGTTCCACTACTGAAGACATTGGTCTCTAATCTAGTGGAGGAATAACATGTTCCACTACTGAAGACATTGTCTCTAATCTAGTGGAGTAATAATATGTTCCACTACTGAAGACATTGGTCTCTAATCTAGTGGAGTAATAACATGTTCCACTACTGAAGACATTGTCTCTAATCTAGTGGAGTAATAACATGTTCCACTACTGAAGACATTGTCTCTAATCTAGTGGAGTAATAACATGTTCCACTACTGAAGACATTGTCTCTAATCTAGTGGAGTAATAACATGTTCCACTACTGAAGACATTGTCTCTAATCTAGTGGAGTAATAACATGTTCCACTACTGAAGACATTGTCTCTAATCTAGTGGAGTAATAACATGTTCCACTACTGAAGACATTGTCTCTAATCTAGTGGAGTAATAACATGTTCCACTACTGAAGACATTGTCTCTAATCTAGTGGAGTAATAACATGTTCCACTACTGAAGACATTGTCTCTAATCTAGTGGAGTAATAACATGTTCCACTACTGAAGACATTGTCTCTAATCTAGTGGAGTAATAACATGTTCCACTACTGAAGACATTGTCTCTAATCTAGTGGAGTAATAACATGTTCCACTACTGAAGACATTGTCTCTAATCTAGTGGAGTAATAACATGTTCCACTACTGAAGACATTGTCTCTAATCTAGTGGAGTAATAACATGTTCCACTACTGAAGACATTGTCTCTAATCTAGTGTAGTAATAACATGTTCCACTACTGAAGACATTGTCTCTAATCTAGTGGAGTAATTACATGTTCCACTACTGAAGACATTGTCTCTAATCTAGTGGAGTAATAACATGTTCCACTACTGAAGACATTGTCTCTAATCTAGTGGAGTAATAACATGTTCCACTACTGAAGACATTGTCTCTAATCTAGTGGAGTAATAACATGTTCCACTACTGGAGATCTGGGTTGTGCCTTCAGATTTCTAGAAAATGAATGACTAAGGAAGTATGTTTCACTTCTCTTTTGACTTCTCTAACCCCAAACCCCGGCCTGGTCTGATTGGTCTGTTTTGCAAGCATTCCCCGAAGTCTTGCGATATTGTGCCTCTGGGTTTAGACATTTCTGGTGGGTATCAGCAGCAACAGAGCAGGTTTGAATCCTAGGCAACCTGCTTACACATTGTTTGAAGTACAATAGACCAACATAGCTAACGTAGTAGGTCAAAGCTGTGTGCTGGAAAACCTTGGTAGAGCATGGGTGTAGAAGGCATTGTGGTGCTCGTGTGAATTTATTTTATTTTTCGGGCTAAAGACCAATGCCTACTTCCCACTTTAAACATATTTTATTTTTTGTAATTAAATACAGAGCCTTCAGAAAGTATTCATACCCCTTGACTTATTCTGCATTTTCTTGTGTTCCAGACTGAATTCAAAATGTATTATTTCTCACCCACCCCACAATGATATCACAATACCCCATAATGATATCACAATACCCCACAATGACATCACAATACCCCATAATGATATCACAATACCCCACAGTGACATCACAATACCCCATAATGACATCACAATACCCCATAATGACATCACAATACCCCATAATGACATCACAATATCTCACAATGACATCACAATATCTCACAATGACATCACAATACCCCATAATGACATCACAATATCGCACAATGACATCACAATACCCCATAATGACATCACAATACCCCATAATGATATCACAATATCTCACAATGACATCACAATACCCCACAATGACATCACAATACCCCATAATGACATCACAATATCTCATAATGACATCACAATACCCCATAATGACATCACAATATCTCACAATGGCATCACAATACCCCATAATGACATCACAATATCTCACAATGACATCACAATACCCCATAATGACATCACAATACCCCATAATGATATCACAATATCGCACAATGACATCACAATACCCCATAATGACATCACAATACCCCATAATGATATCACAATATCTCACAATGACATCACAATACCCCACAATGACATCACAATACCCCATAATGACATCACAATATCTCATAATGACATCACAATACCCCATAATGACATCACAATATCTCACAATGACATCACAATACCCCATAATGACATCACAATATCTCACAATGGCATCACAATACCCCATAATGACATCACAATATCTCACAATGACATCACAATACCCCATAATGACATCACAATACCCCATAATGATATCACAATATCGCACAATGACATCACAATACCCCATAATGACATCACAATACCCCATAATGATATCACAATATCTCACAATGACATCACAATACCCCACAATGACATCACAATACCCCATAATGACATCACAATATCTCATAATGACATCACAATACCCCATAATGACATCACAATATCTCACAATGAGATCACAATACCCCATGATGACATCACAATATCTCACAATGACATCACAATAACCCACAATGACATCACAAAACCCCATAATGACATCACAATATCTCACAATGACATCACAATAACCCACAATGACATCATAATACCCCACAATGACTTCACAATACCCCACAATGACATCACAATACCCCAAAATGACATCACAATACCCCATAATGACATCACAATACCCCATAGTGACATCACAATATCTCACAATGACATCACAATATCTCACAATGACATCACAATACCCCATAATGACATCACAATATCTCACAATGACATCACGATATCTCACAATGACATCACAATACCCCATAATGACATCACAATATCTCACAATGACATCACAATACCCCATAATGATATCACAATATCTCACAATGACATCACAATACCCCATAGTGATATCACAATATCTCACAATGACATCACAATACCCCATAGTGACATCACAATATCTCACAATGACATCACAATATCTCACAATGACATCACAATACCCCATAATGACATCACAATATCTCACAATGACATCACAAAACCCCACAATGACATCACAATACCCCATAATGATACCACAATATCTCAAAATGACATCACAAAACCCCACAATGACATCACAATACCCCACAATGACATCACAATACCCCATAATGACATCACAATACCCCCATAATGATATCACAATATCTCACAATGACATCACAATACCCCACAATGACATCACAATACCCCATAATGACATCACAATATCTCATAATGACATCACAATACCCCATAATGACATCACAATATCTCACAATGACATTACAATACCCCATAATGACATCACAATATCTCACAATGACATCACCATACCCCATAATGACATCACAATACCCCATAATGACATCACAATATCTCACAATGACATCACAATACCCCATAATGACATCACAATATCTCACAATGACATCACAATACCCCATAATGACATCACAATACCCCATAATGACATCACAATATCTCACAATGACATCACAATACCCCATAATGACATCACAATACCCCATAATGATATCACAATATCTCACAATGACATCACAATACCCCACAATGACATCACAATACCCCATAATGACATCACAATATCTCATAATGACATCACAATACCCCATAATGACATCACAATATCTCACAATGACATCACAATACCCCATAATGACATCACAATATCTCACAATGACATCACAATACCCCATAATGACATCACAATACCCCATAATGATATCACAATATCTCATAATGACATCACAATACCCCATAATGACATCACAATATCTCACAATGACATCACAATACCCCATAATGACATCACAATATCTCACAATGACATCACAATACCCCATAATGACATCACAATACCCCATAATGATATCACAATATCTCACAATGACATCACAATACCCCATGATGACATCACAATATCTCACAATGATATCACAATACCCCATAATGACATCACAATACCCCATAGTGACATCACAATATCCCATAGTGACATCACAATATCTCACAATGATACATCTCACAATGACATCACAATACCCCATAATGACATCACAATATCTCACAATGGCATCACAATACCCCATAATGATATCACAATATCTCACAATGACATCACAATACCCCATAATGACATCACAATATCTCACAATGACATCACAATACCCCATAATGACATCACAATACCCCATAATGATATCACAATATCTCACAATGACATCACAATACCCCATGATGACATCACAATATCTCACAATGACATCACAATAACCCACAATGACATTCCAAAACCCCACAATGACATCACAATACCCCACAATGACATCACAATACCCCATAATGACATCACAATACCCCATAATGATATCACAATATCTCACAATGACATCACAATACCCCATAGTGATATCACAATATCTCACAATGACATCACAATGTCTCACAATGACATCACAATATCTCACAATGACATCACAATATCTCACAATGACATCACAATACCCCATAATGACATCACAATATCTCACAATGACATCACAAAACCCCACAATGACATCACAATACCCCATAATGATACCACAATATCTCAAAATGACATCACAAAACCCCACAATGACATCACAATACCCCACAATGACATCACAATACCCCATAATGACATCACAATACCCCATAATGATATCACAATATCTCACAATGACATCACAATACCCCACAATGACATCACAATACCCCATAATGACATCACAATATCTCATAATGACATCACAATACCCCATAATGACATCACAATATCTCACAATGACATTACAATACCCCATAATGACATCACAATATCTCACAATGACATCACAATACCCCATAATGACATCACAATACCCCATAATGACATCACAATATCTCACAATGACATCACAATACCCCATAATGACATCACAATATCTCACAATGACATCACAATACCCCATAATGACATCACAATACCCCATAATGACATCACAATATCTCACAATGACATCACAATACCCCATAATGACATCACAATACCCCATAATGATATCACAATATCTCACAATGACATCACAATACCCCACAATGACATCACAATACCCCATAATGACATCACAATATCTCATAATGACATCACAATACCCCATAATGACATCACAATATCTCACAATGACATCACAATACCCCATAATGACATCACAATATCTCACAATGACATCACAATACCCCATAATGACATCACAATACCCCATAATGATATCACAATATCTCATAATGACATCACAATACCCCATAATGACATCACAATATCTCACAATGACATCACAATACCCCATAATGACATCACAATATCTCACAATGACATCACAATACCCCATAATGACATCACAATACCCCATAATGATATCACAATATCTCACAATGACATCACAATACCCCATGATGACATCACAATATCTCACAATGACATCACAATACCCCATAATGACATCACAATACCCCAATGACATCACAATATCCCATAGTGACATCACAATATCTCACAATGATATCACGATATCTCACAATGACATCACAATACCCCATAATGACATCACAATATCTCACAATGGCATCACAATACCCCATAATGATATCACAATATCTCACAATGACATCACAATACCCCATAATGACATCACAATATCTCACAATGACATCACAATACCCCATAATGACATCACAATACCCCATAATGATATCACAATATCTCACAATGACATCACAATACCCCATGATGACATCACAATATCTCACAATGACATCACAATAACCCACAATGACATTCCAAAACCCCACAATGACATCACAATACCCCACAATGACATCACAATACCCCATAATGACATCACAATACCCCATAATGATATCACAATATCTCACAATGACATCACAATACCCCATAGTGATATCACAATATCTCACAATGACATCACAATGTCTCACAATGACATCACAATACCCCATAATGACATCACAATATCTCACAATGACATCACAATACCCCATAGTGACATCACAATATCTCACAATGACATCACGATATCTCACAATGACATCACAAAACCCCACAATGACATCACAAAACCCCACAATGACATCACAATACCCCATAATGATACCACAATATCTCACAATGACATCACAAAACCCCACAATGACATCACAATACCCCACAATGACATCACAATACCCCATGATGACACAATATCTCACAATGACATCACAAAACCCCACAATGACATCACAATACCCCACAATGACATCACAATACCCCATGATGACACAATATCTCACAATGACATCACAATACCCCATAATGATACCACAATATCTCAAAATGACATCACAAAACCCCACAATGACATCACAATACCCCACAATGACATCACAATACCCCATAATGACATCACAATACCCCATAATGATATCACAATATCTCACAATGACATCACAATACCCCACAATGACATCACAATACCCCATAATGACATCACAATATCTCACAATGACATCACAATACCCCATAATGACATCACAATACCCCATAATGATATCACAATATCTCACAATGACATCACAATACCCCATAATGACATCACAATACCCCATAATGACATCACAATATCTCACAATGACATTACAATACCCCATAATGACATCACAATATCTCACAATGACATCACAATACCCCATAATGACATCACAATACCCCATAATGACATCACAATATCTCACAATGACATCACAATACCCCATAATGACATCACAATATCTCACAATGACATCACAATACCCCATAATGACATCACAATACCCCATAATGACATCACAATATCTCACAATGACATCACAATACCCCATAATGACATCACAATACCCCATAATGATATCACAATATCTCACAATGACATCACAATACCCCACAATGACATCACAATACCCCATAATGACATCACAATATCTCATAATGACATCACAATACCCCATAATGACATCACAATATCTCACAATGACATCACAATACCCCATAATGACATCACAATATCTCACAATGACATCACAATACCCCATAATGACATCACAATACCCCATAATGATATCACAATATCTCATAATGACATCACAATACCCCATAATGACATCACAATATCTCACAATGACATCACAATACCCCATAATGACATCACAATATCTCACAATGACATCACAATACCCCATAATGACATCACAATACCCCATAATGATATCACAATATCTCACAATGACATCACAATACCCCATGATGACATCACAATATCTCACAATGACATCACAATACCCCATAATGACATCACAATACCCCATAGTGACATCACAATATCCCATAGTGACATCACAATATCTCACAATGATATCACGATATCTCACAATGACATCACAATACCCCATAATGACATCACAATATCTCACAATGGCATCACAATACCCCATAATGATATCACAATATCTCACAATGACATCACAATACCCCATAATGACATCACAATATCTCACAATGACATCACAATACCCCATAATGACATCACAATACCCCATAATGATATCACAATATCTCACAATGACATCACAATACCCCATGATAACATCACAATATCTCACAATGACATCACAATAACCCACAATGACATTCCAAAACCCCACAATGACATCACAATATCACAATGACATCACAATACCCCATAATGACATCACAATACCCCATAATGATATCACAATATCTCACAATGACATCACAATACCCCATAGTGACATCACAATATCTCACAATGACATCACAATGTCTCACAATGACATCACAATACCCCATAATGACATCACAGTATCTCACAATGACATCACGATATCTCACAATGACATCACAATACCCCATAATGACATCACAATATCTCACAATGACATCACAATACCCCATAGTGACATCACAATATCTCACAATGACATCACGATATCTCACAATGACATCACAAAACCCCACAATGACATCACAAAACCCCACAATGACATCACAATACCCCATAATGATACCACAATATCTCACAATGACATCACAAAACCCCACAATGACATCACAATACCCCACAATGACATCACAATACCCCATGATGACACAATATCTCACAATGACATCACAAAACCCCACAATGACATCACAATACCCCACAATGACATCACAATACCCCATGATGACACAATATCTCACAATGACATCACAATACCCCATAGTGACATCACAATATCTCACAATGACATCACGATATCTCACAATGACATCACAATACCCCATAATGACATCACAATATCTCACAATGACATCACAATACCCCACAATGACTTCACAATACCCCACAATGACATCACAATATCTCACAATGACATCACAATACCCCATAATGACATCACAATACCCCATAATGATATCACAATATCTCACAATGACATCACAATACCCCATGATGACATCACAATATCTCACAATGACATCACAATAACCCACAATGACATCACAAAACCCCATAATGACATCACAATACCCCACAATGACATCACAATACCCCATGATGACATCACAATATCTCACAATGACATCACAATACCCCATAATGACATCACAATACCCCATAGTGCCATCACAATATCCCATAGTGACATCACAATATCTCACAATGACATCACAATATCTCACAATGACATCACAATACCCCATAATGACATCACAATATCTCACAATGACATCACGATATCTCACAATGACATCACAATACCCCATAATGACATCACAATATCTCACAATGACATCACAATACCCCATAATGACATCACAATATCTCACAATGACATCACAATACCCCATAATGATATCACAATATCTCACAATGACATCACAATACCCCATAGTGATATCACAATATCTCACAATGACATCACAATATCTCACAATGACATCACAATACCCCATAATGACATCACAATATCTCACAATGACATCACAATACCCCATAATGACATCACAATATCTCACAATGACATCACAAAACCCCACAATGACATCACAATACCCCATAATGATACCACAATATCTCACAATGACATCACAAAACCCCACAATGACATCACAATACCCCACAATGACATCACAATACCCCATAATGACATCACAATACCCCATAATGATATCACAATATCTCACAATGACATCACAATACCCCACAATGACATCACAATACCCCATAATGACATCACAATATCTCATAATGACATCACAATACCCCATAATGACATCACAATATCTCACAATGACATCACAATACCCCATAATGACATCACAATATCTCACAATGACATCACAATACCCCATAATGACATCACAATACCCCATAATGACATCACAATATCTCACAATGACATCACAATACCCCATAATGACATCACAATATCTCACAATGACATCACAATACCCCATAATGACATCACAATACCCCATAATGACATCACAATATCTCACAATGACATCACAATACCCCATAATGACATCACAATACCCCATAATGATATCACAATATCTCACAATGACATCACAATACCCCATAATGACATCACAATATCTCACAATGACATCACAATACCCCATAATGACATCACAATATCTCACAATGACATCACAATACCCCATAATGACATCACAATACCCCATAATGATATCACAATATCTCACAATGACATCACAATACCCCATGATGACATCACAATATCTCACAATGAAATCACAATAACCCACAATGACATCACAAAACCCCATAATGACATCACAATACCCCACAATGACATCACAATACCACACAATGACATCACAATACCCCAAAATGACATCACAATACCCCATAATGACATCACAATACCCCATAATGACATCACAATATCTCACAATGACATCACAATATCTCACAATGACATCACAATACCCCATAATGACATCACAATATCTCACAATGACATCACGATATCTCACAATGACATCACAATACCCCATAATGACATCACAATATCTCACAATGACATCACAATACCCCATAATGATATCACAATATCTCACAATGACATCACAATACCCCATAGTGATATCACAATATCTCACAATGACATCACAATACCCCATAGTGACATCACAATATCTCACAATGACATCACGATATCTCACAATGACATCACAATACCCCATAATGACATCACAATATCTCACAATGACATCACAATACCCCATAATGACATCACAATATCTCACAATGACATCACAAAACCCCACAATGACATCACAATACCCCATAATGATACCACAATATCTCATAATGACATCACAAAACCCCACAATGACATCACAATACCCCACAATGACATCACAATACCCCATGATGACACAATATCTCACAATGACATCACAATACCCCATAATGATATCACAATATCTCACAATGACATCACAATACCCCACAATGACATCACAATACCCCACAATGACATCACAATACCCCATAATGATATCACAATATCTCAAAATGACATCACAATACCCCATAATGACATCACAATATCTCACAATGACATCACAATACCCCATAATGATACCACAATATCTCACAATGACATCACAAAACCCCACAATGACATCACAATACCCCACAATGACATCACAATACCCCATGATGACACAATATCTCACAATGACATCACAAAACCCCACAATGACATCACAATACCCCATAATGATATCACAATACCCCATGATGACACAATATCTCACAATGACATCACAATACCCCATAATGATATCACAATATCTCACAATGACATCACAATACCCCACAATGACATCACAATACCCCATAATGATATCACAATATCTCACAATGACATCACAATACCCCACAATGACATCACAATACCCCACAATGACATCACAATATCTCACAATGACATCACAATACCCCATAATGACATCACAATACCCCATAATGATATCACAATATCTCACAATGACATCACAATACCCCATGATGACATCACAATATCTCACAATGACATCACAATAACCCACAATGACATCACAAAACCCCATAATGACATCACAATACCCCACAATGACATCACAATACCCCACAATGACATCACAATACCCCAAAAAGACATCACAATACCCCATAATGACATCACAATACCCCATAGTGCCATCACAATATCCCATAGTGACATCACAATATCTCACAATGACATCACAATATCTCACAATGACATCACAATACCCCATAATGACATCACAATATCTCACAATGACATCACGATATCTCACAATGACATCACAATACCCCATAATGATATCACAATATCTCACAATGACATCACAATACCCCATAGTGATATCACAATATCTCACAATGACATCACAATACCCCATAGTGACATCACAATATCTCACAATGACATCACGATATCTCACAATGACATCACAATACCCCATAATGACATCACAATATCTCACAATGACATCACAATACCCCATAATGACATCACAATATCTCACAATGACATCACAAAACCCCACAATGACATCACAATACCCCATAATGATACCACAATATCTCACAATGACATCACAAAACCCCACAATGACATCACAATACCCCACAATGACATCACAATACCCCATAATGACATCACAATACCCCATAATGATATCACAATATCTCACAATGACATCACAATACCCCACAATGACATCACAATACCCCATAATGACATCACAATATCTCATAATGACATCACAATACCCCATAATGACATCACAATATCTCACAATGACATCACAATACCCCATAATGACATCACAATATCTCACAATGACATCACAATACCCCATAATGACATCACAATACCCCATAATGACATCACAATATCTCACAATGACATCACAATACCCCATAATGACATCACAATATCTCACAATGACATCACAATACCCCATAATGACATCACAATACCCCATAATGACATCACAATATCTCACAATGACATCACAATACCCCATAATGACATCACAATACCCCATAATGATATCACAATATCTCACAATGACATCACAATACCCCATAATGACATCACAATATCTCACAATGACATCACAATACCCCATAATGACATCACAATATCTCACAATGACATCACAATACCCCATAATGACATCACAATACCCCATAATGATATCACAATATCTCACAATGACATCACAATACCCCATGATGACATCACAATATCTCACAATGACATCACAATAACCCACAATGACATCACAAAACCCCATAATGACATCACAATACCCCACAATGACATCACAATACCCCACAATGACATCACAATACCCCAAAATGACATCACAATACCCCATAATGACATCACAATACCCCATAATGACATCACAATATCTCACAATGACATCACAATATCTCACAATGACATCACAATACCCCATAATGACATCACAATATCTCACAATGACATCACAATACCCCATAATGATATCACAATATCTCACAATGACATCACAATACCCCATAGTGATATCACAATATCTCACAATGACATCACAATACCCCATAGTGACATCACAATATCTCACAATGACATCACGATATCTCACAATGACATCACAATACCCCATAATGACATCATAATATCTCACAATGACATCACAATACCCCATAATGACATCACAATATCTCACAATGACATCACAATACCCCATAATGACATCACAATACCCCATAATGACATCACAATATCTCACAATGACATCACAATACCCCATAATGACATCACAATACCCCATAATGACATCACAATACCCCATAATGACATCACAATACCCCATAATGACATCACAATATCTCACAATGACATCACAATACCCCATAATGACATCACAATACCCCATAATGATATCACAATATCTCACAATGACATCACAATACCCCATAATGACATCACAATATCTCACAATGACATCACAATACCCCATAATGACATCACAATATCTCACAATGACATCACAATACCCCATAATGACATCACAATACCCCATAATGATATCACAATATCTCACAATGACATCACAATACCCCATGATGACATCACAATATCTCACAATGACATCACAATAACCCACAATGACATCACAAAACCCCATAATGACATCACAATACCCCACAATGACATCACAATACCCCACAATGACATCACAATACCCCAAAATGACATCACAATACCCCATAATGACATCACAATACCCCATAATGACATCACAATATCTCACAATGACATCACAATATCTCACAATGACATCACAATACCCCATAATGACATCACAATATCTCACAATGACATCACGATATCTCACAATGACATCACAATACCCCATAATGACATCACAATATCTCACAATGACATCACAATACCCCATAATGATATCACAATATCTCACAATGACATCACAATACCCCATAGTGATATCACAATATCTCACAATGACATCACAATACCCCATAGTGACATCACAATATCTCACAATGACATCACGATATCTCACAATGACATCACAATACCCCATAATGACATCACAATATCTCACAATGACATCACAATACCCCATAATGACATCACAATATCTCACAATGACATCACAAAACCCCACAATGACATCACAATACCCCATAATGATACCACAATATCTCATAATGACATCACAAAACCCCACAATGACATCACAATACCCCACAATGACATCACAATACCCCATGATGACACAATATCTCACAATGACATCACAATACCCCATAATGATATCACAATATCTCACAATGACATCACAATACCCCACAATGACATCACAATACCCCACAATGACATCACAATACCCCATAATGATATCACAATATCTCACAATGACATCACAATACCCCACAATGACTTCACAATATCTCACAATGACATCACAATACCCCATAATGACATCACAATACCCCATAATGATATCACAATATCTCACAATGACATCACAATACCCCATGATGACATCACAATATCTCACAATGACATCACAATAACCCACAATGACATTCCAAAACCCCACAATGACATCACAATACCCCACAATGACATCACAATACCCCATAATGACATCACAATACCCCATAATGATATCACAATATCTCACAATGACATCACAATACCCCATATGACATCACAATATCTCACAATGACATCACAATGTCTCACAATGACATCACAATACCCCATAATGACATCACAGTATCTCACAATGACATCACAATATCTCACAATGACATCACAATACCCCATAATGACATCACAATATCTCACAATGACATCACAATACCCCATAATGACATCACAATATCTCACAATGACATCACGATATCTCACAATGACATCACAAACCCCACAATGACATCACAAAACCCCACAATGACATCACAATACCCCATAATGATATCACAATATCTCACAATGACATCACAAAACCCCACAATGACATCACAATACCCCACAATGACATCACAATACCCCATGATGACACAATATCTCACAATGACATCACAATACCCCACAATGACATCACAATACCCCACAATGACATCACAATACCCCCCATGACATCACAATATCTCACAATGACATCACAATACCCCATAATGATATCACAATATCTCACAATGACATCACAATACCCCACAATGACATCACAATACCCCATAATGACATCACAATATCTCACAATGACATCACAAAACCCCACAATGACATCACAATACCCCACAATGACATCACAATACCCCATAATGACATCACAATACCCCATAATGACATCACAATAGCCCATAATGATATCACAATATCTCACAATGACATCACAAAACCCCACAATGACATCACAATATCTCACAATGACATCACAATACCCCACAATGACATCACAATACCCCATGATGACACAATATCTCACAATGACATCACAATACCCCATAATGATATCACAATACCCCAATGACATCACAATACCCCATAATGACATCACAATATCCCCAATGACATCACAATATCCCATAATGACATCACAATATCTCACAATGACATCACAATATCTCACAATGACATCACAATACCCCATAGTGATATCACAATATCTCACAATGACATCACAATACCCCATAATGACATCACAATATCTCACAATGACATCACAATATCTCACAATGACATCACAATACCCCATAATGATATCACAATATCTCACAATGACATCACAATACCCCATAATGACATCACAATATCTCACAATGATATCACAAAACCCCACAATGACATCACAATACCCCATAATGATATCACAATATCTCACAATGACATCACAATACCCCACAATGACATCACAAAACCCCACAATGACATCACAAAACCCCATAATGACATCACAATACCCCATAATGATATCACAATATCTCACAATGACATCACAATACCCCACAATGACATCACAATACCCCATAATGACATCACAATATCTCATAATGACATCACAATACCCCATAATGACATCACAATATCTCACAATGACATCACAATACCCCATAATGACATCACAATATCTCACAATGACATCACAATACCCCATAATGACATCACAATACCCCATAATGACATCACAATATCTCACAATGACATCACAATACCCCATAATGACATCACAATATCTCACAATGACATCACAATACCCCATAATGACATCACAATACCCCATAATGACATCACAATATCTCACAATGACATCACAATACCCCATAATGACATCACAATACCCCATAATGATATCACAATATCTCACAATGACATCACAATACCCCATAATGACATCACAATATCTCACAATGACATCACAATACCCCATAATGACATCACAATATCTCACAATGACATCACAATACCCCATAATGACATCACAATACCCCATAATGATATCACAATATCTCACAATGACATCACAATACCCCATGATGACATCACAATATCTCACAATGACATCACAATAACCCACAATGACATCACAAAACCCCATAATGACATCACAATACCCCACAATGACATCACAATACCCCACAATGACATCACAATACCCCAAAATGACATCACAATACCCCATAATGACATCACAATACCCCATAATGACATCACAATATCTCACAATGACATCACAATATCTCACAATGACATCACAATACCCCATAATGACATCACAATATCTCACAATGACATCACGATATCTCACAATGACATCACAATACCCCATAATGACATCACAATATCTCACAATGACATCACAATACCCCATAATGATATCACAATATCTCACAATGACATCACAATACCCCATAGTGATATCACAATATCTCACAATGACATCACAATACCCCATAGTGACATCACAATATCTCACAATGACATCACGATATCTCACAATGACATCACAATACCCCATAATGACATCATAATATCTCACAATGACATCACAATACCCCATAATGACATCACAATATCTCACAATGACATCACAAAACCCCACAATGACATCACAATACCCCATAATGATACCACAATATCTCATAATGACATCACAAAACCCCACAATGACATCACAATACCCCACAATGACATCACAATACCCCATGATGACACAATATCTCACAATGACATCACAATACCCCATAATGATATCACAATATCTCACAATGACATCACAATACCCCACAATGACATCACAATACCCCACAATGACATCACAATACCCCATAATGATATCACAATATCTCACAATGACATCACAATACCCCATAATGACATCACAATATCTCACAATGACATCACAATACCCCATAGTGACATCACAATATCTCACAATGACATCACGATATCTCACAATGACATCACAAAACCCCACAATGACATCACAAAACCCCACAATGACATCACAATACCCCATAATGATACCACAATATCTCACAATGACATCACAAAACCCCACAATGACATCACAATACCCCACAATGACATCACAATACCCCATGATGACACAATATCTCACAATGACATCACAAAACCCCACAATGACATCACAATACCCCACAATGACATCACAATACCCCATGATGACACAATATCTCACAATGACATCACAATACCCCATAATGATATCACAATATCTCACAATGACATCACAATACCCCACAATGACATCACAATACCCCATAATGATATCACAATATCTCACAATGACATCACAATACCCCACAATGACTTCACAATACCCCACAATGACATCACAATATCTCACAATGACATCACAATACCCCATAATGACATCACAATACCCCATAATGATATCACAATATCTCACAATGACATCACAATACCCCATGATGACATCACAATATCTCACAATGACATCACAATAACCCACAATGACATCACAAAACCCCATAATGACATCACAATACCCCACAATGACATCACAATACCCCACAATGACATCACAATACCCCAAAAAGACATCACAATACCCCATAATGACATCACAATACCCCATAGTGCCATCACAATATCCCATAGTGACATCACAATATCTCACAATGACATCACAATATCTCACAATGACATCACAATACCCCATAATGACATCACAATATCTCACAATGACATCACGATATCTCACAATGACATCACAATACCCCATAATGACATCACAATATCTCACAATGGCATCACAATACCCCATAATGATATCACAATATCTCACAATGACATCACAATACCCCATAGTGATATCACAATATCTCACAATGACATCACAATACCCCCATAGTGACATCACAATATCTCACAATGACATCACGATATCTCACAATGACATCACAATACCCCATAATGACATCACAATATCTCACAATGACATCACAATACCCCATAATGACATCACAATATCTCACAATGACATCACAAAACCCCACAATGACATCACAATACCCCATAATGATACCACAATATCTCACAATGACATCACAAAACCCCACAATGACATCACAATACCCCACAATGACATCACAATACCCCATAATGACATCACAATACCCCATAATGATATCACAATATCTCACAATGACATCACAATACCCCACAATGACATCACAATACCCCATAATGACATCACAATATCTCATAATGACATCACAATACCCCATAATGACATCACAATATCTCACAATGACATCACAATACCCCATAATGACATCACAATATCTCACAATGACATCACAATACCCCATAATGACATCACAATACCCCATAATGACATCACAATATCTCACAATGACATCACAATACCCCATAATGACATCACAATATCTCACAATGACATCACAATACCCCATAATGACATCACAATACCCCATAATGACATCACAATATCTCACAATGACATCACAATACCCCATAATGACATCACAATACCCCATAATGATATCACAATATCTCACAATGACATCACAATACCCCATAATGACATCACAATATCTCACAATGACATCACAATACCCCATAATGACATCACAATATCTCACAATGACATCACAATACCCCATAATGACATCACAATACCCCATAATGATATCACAATATCTCACAATGACATCACAATACCCCATGATGACATCACAATATCTCACAATGACATCACAATAACCCATAATGACATCACAAAACCCCATAATGACATCACAATACCCCACAATGACATCACAATACCCCACAATGACATCACAATACCCCTCAAAATGACATCACAATACCCCATAATGACATCACAATACCCCATAATGACATCACAATATCTCACAATGACATCACAATATCTCACAATGACATCACAATACCCCATAATGACATCACAATATCTCACAATGACATCACGATATCTCACAATGACATCACAATACCCCATAATGACATCACAATATCTCACAATGACATCACAATACCCCATAATGATATCACAATATCTCACAATGACATCACAATACCCCATAGTGATATCACAATATCTCACAATGACATCACAATACCCCATAGTGACATCACAATATCTCACAATGACATCACGATATCTCACAATGACATCACAATACCCCATAATGACATCATAATATCTCACAATGACATCACAATACCCCATAATGACATCACAATATCTCACAATGACATCACAAAACCCCACAATGACATCACAATACCCCATAATGATACCACAATATCTCATAATGACATCACAAAACCCCACAATGACATCACAATACCCCACAATGACATCACAATACCCCATGATGACACAATATCTCACAATGACATCACAATACCCCATAATGATATCACAATATCTCACAATGACATCACAATACCCCACAATGACATCACAATACCCCACAATGACATCACAATACCCCATAATGATATCACAATATCTCACAATGACATCACAATACCCCACAATGACTTCACAATACCCCACAATGACATCACAATACCCCACAATGACATCACAATACCCCACAATGACATCACAATACATACACAATGGAGTTATATGTTTGCCTGAAGGACTTTCCTTTTTTACTTTATTAAATACACCAATCAAGTACTGCTGTGTCTGCCTCATCTTCTGGGTTCTGCTGACTATTCGTGGTTCAGTTGGTTAAGTGACTGTTTCTCACTCCGGAGACCCGGGTTCGCTACCGGGTCCTGACAGAAACACAGAGCCAGAAATGAACCCAGAGGCAGCCAGTTCCCAGGACCTTGTTGCCATGCTGTCCCACCACGAGGAGACTGTCCAACGCCACGAAGCCTCTCTGGTTCAGCAAGAGGCCTTAATGGCTAGACATTCTCATCTTCTGTCGGAGATGCTGACTTCCATAAAGCAGATATCTGATCAACTTACCCCGGCAACAGCTCCCGCCCCAGTACCTCAGATTCACATACCCGTGGCAGTTAACCCCTGGCTGAACCTCGTCTTCCACCTCCCCAACGGTTCTCAGGTGATCCGAGTGCTTGTAAAGGGTTTTTCACCCAATGTTCTCTCTCCTTGAGCAGCAACCCTCGTCGTTTCCCACCGACCGGTCCAAGATCGCATACATCATCACCCTGCTGTCGGAAAAAGCCCTGGCCTGGGCTACTGCTGTGTGGGATGCCCATAGTCCCTGCTGTGCCAGCTACTCTGCCTTTGCTGAGGAATTCAAACGAGTGTTTCAAGGCCCTAGCAGTGGTCCTGACTCAGCCAAACAGCTCCTGACTCTCCACCAAGGTCAGCGCAGCGTGACGGACTATGCCATCCAGTTCCGCACGGTGGCAGCAGCGAGTGGCTGGAACGACGAGGCGCTCACGGTGTGCTTTCTGAAGGGCCTCCAAGATGAACTGGCCAATCGGGAACCACCGGACAATCTCGAGTCCCTGATCAAGTTGGCCTCACGCATTGACCAGCGTCTGAGAGAGAGAGAACTCAACCGTAGACCTCTAGCCCCTATCAGTCCCAGCTCCGAGTCCCCACCTTTATCCTCGCTGGCTCCACCGGAACCCATGCTGATTGGACGCATCTCCTCGGGCTGAGAGAGACCGCCGGATGAGGGAGCAACGCTGTCTATATTGCGGCAAACCGGGCCATTTCCGTTCCACGTGTCCCGGGCTCCAGGGAAACGCTCTGTCCCGTGCAGACCGTGGGGGAACTGTAACGGGAAACATAACCTCCTCCCATCCATCCAACTCCCGTCTGCACATTCCAGTCACCCTTTCCTGGGACAACCACAAGCTTCACCTTCAAGCCTTGGTAGACTCTGGAGCCGCAGGTAACTTCATGGATGGTGTCTGGGCGAAGGAGAATGGCGTCCCCTCTGAACCTCTAAGTGACCCCATGAGGGTTACTACATTGGATGGAAGTCCTTTGGGATCTGGACTTGTCACTCATGTCACTACCTCCTTAAAACTTTCAGTTTCCCAACACCAGGAATTGATGAACTGATCTCCTGTTCGAGTTCCCTCTCATCCTTGGATACCCCTGGCTTCACAGCCATAACCCTCACATCGACTGGTCTGTGGGCACTATCAAGCAGTGGGGTCCTACGTGCCAAGCTACTTGTATTTTCCCGAGTTCCCCGAGTTCTACTTCCGAGTCTTTAGAATCCATCGAACTGTCCCGAGTTCCCGAGTGTTACCATGACCTCAAACTGGTATTTAGCAAACAGAGGGCCACCGTGCTACCACCCCATAGACCTGATTGCCCCATCGACCTGTTTCCGGGCACTTGCCCCCCAGGGGTCGGATCTTTCCCTATCTCCTCCCGAACGAGCTGCTATGGATACCTACATCAAGGAAGCTCTGGAAGCAGGCCTCAGTTTTCCATTTGCTCTGTGTTTGGAGCAGGGTTTTTCTTTTGTGGCCGAAAAAGACTGTGGATTACGTTTTTGTTACCGGGGACTCAATGCCATAACCGTCCGTTTTACCCGCTACCCCTTATGGTTTTTTCGAGCTACCTACCAGGAAGCAGTTGTTTTCACTAAGCTTGACCTGCGGAGGATTACCATCTTGTGCGGATCAGACCTGGTGACGTTGTGGAAGAGTTACACGCCTACTGGTCACTGAAGTGATTTCCTTCGGCCTGAAAACACCCCCAGTACTGCTGTGTCTGCCTCATCTTCTGGGTTCTGCCGACTATTCGTGGTTCAGTTGGTTAAGTGACTGTTTCTCTCTCCGGAGACCCGGGTTCGTTACCGGGTCCTGACAAGAATTTCTGGGAAAGTCTCTAAGAGCTGTGAGTCTTTCTGGGTAAGTCTCTAAGAGCTGTAAGTATTTCTATGTAAGTCTCTAAGAGCTGTAAGTATTTCTGTCTCTAATAGCTGTGAGAATTTCTGGGTAAGTCTCTAAGAGCTGTGAGTATATATGGGTAAGTCTCTAAGAGCGGTAAGTATTTCTGGGTAAGTCTCTAAGAGCTGTGAGAATTTCTGGGTAAGTCTCTAAGAGCGGTAAGTATTTCTGGGTAAGTCTCAAAGAGCTTTGCAAACCTGGAAGTCTTGTCATAGATTTTCAAGCTGATTCCAGTCAAAACTGTAACTAGGGACTCAGGAACATTCAATATCGTCTTTGAAAGCAACTGACTGATTAAAACAGGTATTTTCAACAGGTCCAGTCTGTGTTAATATCCTCTCTCAGCTGGTCCAGTCTCTGTTAATGTGACTATACTCTCTCAGCTGGTCCAGTCTATGTTAATATCCTCTCTCAGCTGGTCCAGTCTGTGTTAATGTGACTATCCTCTCTCAGCTGGTCCAGGCTGTGTTAATATGACTAATATGACGATCACTGTATCACTAACCCTAATGTACACACTGAGGTAGGTCCAGATCACTGTACCACGAACCCCAATGTACAGACTGAGGTAGGTCCAGATCACTGTACCACGAACCCCAATGTACAGACTGAGGTAGGTCCAGATCACAGTATCACTAACCATAATGTACAGACTGAGGTAGGTCCAGATCACTGTATCACTAACCCTAATACACAGACTGAGGTAGGTCCAGATCACTGTATCACTAACCCTAACCCTAATTTACAGAATGAGGTAGGTCCAGATCACTGTGTCACTAACCCTAATGTACAGACTGAGGTAGGTCCAGATCACATATTCACTAACCCTAATGTACAGACTGAGGTAGGTCCAGATCACTGTATCACTAACCCTAATGTACAGACTGAGGTCGAATACAATTGTATTAGTCACACTTACAGCTTACTTACTATCCAAAGGTGCAGTTTCAAGAAAATACGGAGAGAATAAGAGATAAAAGTAACAAGTAATTATAGAGCAGCAGTAAAAAATATTACAATACAGGGGTGTGCCTGTACAGAGTCAATGTGCACCGGTTAGTTGAGGTAGTATGTACAGTTGAAATCGGAAGTTTACATACACTTAGGCTGGATTCATTCACCACTCAACAGATTTCTTGTTTAACAAACTATAGTTTTGGCAGTCAGTTAGGACATCTACTTTGTGAAGGACACAAGTAATTTTTCCAATAATTGTTTACAGACATATTATTTCACTTATAATTCACTGTATCACAATTCCAGTGGGTCTGAAGTTTACATAAACTAAGTTAACTGTGCCTTTAAACAGCTTGGAAAATTCCAGAAAATTATGTCATGGCTTTAGAAGCTTCTGAATGGCTAATTGACATCAATTGAGTCAATTGGAGGTATACCTGTGGATGTATTTCAAGGCCTACCTACAAACTCAGTGCCTCTTTGCTTGACATCATGGGAAAATCAAAAGAAATCAGACAAGATCTCAGAAGAAATTATATACTTACACAAGTCTGGTTCATCCATGGGGGTAATTTCCAAACGCCTGAAGGCACCACGTTCATCTGTACAAATATAAATACGCAAGTTTAAACACCATGGGACCACACAGCCGTCATACCGCTCAGGAAGGAGACACATTCTGTCTCCTAGAGATGAACATACTTTGGCGTGAAAAGTGCAAATCAATCCCAGAACAACAGCAAAGACCTTGTGAAGATATTGGAGGAAACAGGTACAAAAGTAACTATATCCACAGTAAAACAAATCCTACTGCTCTCTCATTTCTAATGGCCTTGTTATATATGATGCTCCTCATTTCTAATGGCCTTGTTATATATGATGCTCTCTCATTTAAATGGCCTTGTTATATATGATGCTCTCTCATTTCCAATGGCCTTGTTATATATGATGCTCTCTCATTTCTAATGGTCTTGTTGTATATGATGCTCTCTCATTTCTAATGGCCTTGTCGTATATGATGCTCTCTCATTTCTAATGGCCTTGTTATATATGATGCTCTCTCATTTCTAATGGCCTTGTTATATATGATGCTCTCTCATTTCTAATGGCCTTGTTATATATGATGCTCTCTCATTTCTAATGGCCTTGTTATATATGATGCTCTCTCATTTCTAATGGCCTTGTTATATATGATGCTCTCTCATTTCTAATGGCCTTGTTATATATGATGCTCTCTCATTTCTAATGGCCTTTGTTGTATATGATGCTCTCTCATTTCTAATGGCCTTGTTATATATGATGCTCTCTCATTTATAATGGCCTTGCTTATATATGATGCTCTCTCATTTATAATGGCCTTGTTATATATGATGCTCTCTCTGTCCTTGGAAATAACCAGGTCCAGAGTATGGCTGTGGTAATGGGTGGGCCCAGTAGAAATCCCCTTGGTAATAACCAGGTCCAGAGTATGGCTGTTGTCATGGGTGGGCCCAGTCGAAAGCCCCTTGGTAATAACCAGGTCCAGAGTATGGCTGTGGTTATGGTTGGGCCCAGTAGAAAGCCCCTTGGTAATAACCAGGTCCAGAGTATGGCTGTGGTTATGGGTGGGCCCAGTAGAAAGCCCCTTGATAATAACCAGGTCCAGAGTATGGCTGTGGTTATGGCTGGGCCCAGTAGAAAGCCCCTTGGTAATAACCAGGTCCAGAGTATGGCTGTGGTTATGGGTGGGCCCAGGAGAAAGCCCCTTGGTAATAACCAGGTCCAGTGTATGGCTGTGGTAATGGGTGGGCCCAGTAGAAAGCCCCTTGGTTATGCCCAGGTCCAGTGTATGGCTGTGGTTATGGTTGGGCCCAGGAGAAAGCCCCTTGGTAATAATCAGGTCCAGAGTATGGATGTGGTTATCGGTATCGGTGGGCCCAGTAGAAAGCCCCTTGGTAATAACCAGGTCCAGTGTATGGCTGTGGTTATGGGTGGGCCCAGTAGAAAGCCCCTTGGTAATGACCAGGTCCAGAGTATGGCTGTGGTTATGGGTGGGCCCAGGAGAAAGCCCCTTGGTAATAACCAGGTCCAGAGTATGGCTGTGGTTATGGGTGGGCCCAGTAGAAAGCCCCTTGGTAATAACCATGTCCAGAGTATGGCTGTGGTTATGGGTGGGCCCTGTAGAAAGCCTCTTGGTAATAACCAGGTCTAGAGTATGGCTGTTGTTATGGGTGGGCCCAGTAGAAATCCCCTTATGGGTGGGCCCAGTAGAAATCCCCTTGGTAATAACCAGGTCCAGAGTATGTCTGTGGTTATGGGTGGGCTCAGTAATATGTTTGATAAAGTCCCTAGAGCTAAAATGATTCAGAAATTCAATGGTCAGTCTCTTTGTCAACATGAATATTAAAATCACCCAACAACAATGATTTTAATAATAGTTCTCAAGGTCAATAGACTATAGTTCAGAGAAATCAGTAAAGATAATGGGATATACAGGGTTATGGCCAACACTGGTGGCTGAAATGTAAACAGTATAACATGATGCACTGGTGGATGAAATGTAAACAGTATAACATGATGTACTGGTGGATGAAATGTAAAGAGTATAATATGATGCTCTGGTGGATGAAATGTAAACAGTATAACATGATGCACTGGTGGATGAAATGTAAACAGTATAACATGATGCACTGGTGGATGAAATGTAAACAGTATAACATGATGCTCTGGTCTGGTGGCTGACATTTACACAGTATAACATGATGCTCTGGTCTGGTGTCTGACATGTAAACATTATAACATGATGCTCTGGTCTGGTGTCTGACATTTAAACAGTATAACATGATGCTCTGGTCTGGTGGCTGACATTTAAACAGTATAACATGATGCTCTGGTCTGGTGGCTGACATTTAAACAGTATAACATGATGCTCTGGTCTAGTGGCTGACATTTAAACAGTATAACATGATGCTCTGGTCTGGTGGCTGACATTTAAACAGTATAACATGATGCTCTGGTCTGGTGGCTGACATTTAAACAGTATAACAATGATGTGCTGGTCTGGTGGCTGACATTTAAACAGTATAGCATGATGCCCTGGCCTGGTGGCTGACATTTAAACAGTATAACATGATGCTTTGGTCTGGTGGCTGACATTTAAACAGTATAGCATGATACTCAAAAGACCCAAAGTCACCAAATGAAACTTCCTTACAACTGACAGCATTAGTAAAAATAGAGGCTGTACAGAGCAAGAGATCTGTGGCTGTTTGAGGTTGGAGCTCTTTGTGAACAACATCACCCACACCCCCTCCCCTTTGTTGACTGCTGCAGCAGGGTCTATTTTAGTCTCCATGGGAACCAACGTATTCTGTGTGATGTACATTCAGAGTTCTAAACACTTAAAACACCAGTCAAACACCTGGTTGAATCAGTCATTATAATTAGCCTGTATGTTGGTGTGTATAAATGTATCTAACTACACATTAAACACTGAGACCTGTTGGGTTGTATAAATGTATCTAACTACACATTAAACACTGAGACCTGTTGGGGTCTATAACTGTTCCTGTGGTGTTGGAGGTCTTCACTGTAGTAGACTGGATCAGCTCCTCTGTCCCTCACTCATCTCTCTCTCCTCTCTCTTTACCTAGTGACCCTGTTCATCAGAACGTCATGGTGGATGGAAAAATATGCTCTCTTCAGCTGCGGTGAATAACCACAACCCTGTCAGTCCATCTCTTTACTTCTCCTTTCTCTTCTCTTCTCTCGCCCTCCTTCCCTTTTCACACCAACACACTTATCTTTAGACGCTGCAGCCTTGACCGCCATCAACAGCAACAGAGAGGTGTGAAGTTTCCACAACAGAGTTAGAGTTTGTTTATCATGTACTTCTCTTTAGATGCTGCGGCCTTGACCTCCATCAACAGAGTTGGAGTTAGTTTATCTCTGGGGTAGCCTAGTGGTTAGAGCATTGGACTAGTAACCGCAAGGTTGCAAGTTCAAATCCCTGAGCTGACAAGGTACAAAATCTGTCGTTCTGCCCCTGAACAGGCTGTTCCTAGGCCGTCATTGAAAATAAGAATTTGTTCTTAACTGACTTGCCTAGTAAAATAAAGGTAAAAAATTAAATTAAATTTTTAAAAAACACCACTGACTGGAACCATCAAAAACAAGACTTGGTTTATCATGAGAACATACAGACACCACTGACTGGAACTATCAACAACAAGAGTTGGTTTATCATGAGAACATACAGACTGGAACTATCAACAACAAGAGTTAGTTTATCATGAGAACATACAGACACCACTGACTGGAACTATCAACAACAAGAGTTGGTTTATCATGAGAACATACAGACACCACTGACTGGAACCAGCTGACAGTATCAGTTGTAAAGGCTTCATTACTACTAACAGAAGGAAAGTTGTAGTGTTATGTCCATGATTAATGATTGTAAAGTCTTCAATATGTTTTATATAGTAATTGTTTATGTCCAATTGGATATTTCTATAATGTAATTGTGTGTGTTTATCTTGAGCAACACCAGTTTATGGTGCCAACTTACCAAATAAAGCTTCCTAGACCTAGTGGTTCTATGTGTTGTATCCTGATTTAACCACTAGATGGCAGTGTTCCATGTGTTGTATCCTGATCTGTCCACTAGATGGCAGTGGCTATTGTTCTGTCACTCAGGGGGACAATACGTCACCTCAAAATCTACAGGGAGAGCTAGAAAGTTCAAGCCCCTTGGGTGCTGCCATAGATTTACATTAGAAGTGCCCATCCAAGAAGGCTCAAGGTCACTGGCCGTAGACAAATTAAATTCCCGCTATATCTACCGTAGCTTTGATTGGACTGATCATTTCAACATCGTACTTTTCAAAATCTAATTCCAAGTCGAGAGCTCCGACCGGAAGATCACTGACATCATGTTTTTTTTTCAGTTCCCAGAAAGCACCGTAAATCCAGAGAATGACACAAGAACCGCCGCGCCACCTCCAAACATGTATTGTATGCTGCTGCATAATGATGTAATATGCCAGGTAGATATGTAGCTGTAGCTAAGAAAGTAATACTAAGTGTATGTTGTGTAGTAGCCCATGTGCCTCACCCTAATAATTTGGTCCCTTTCCCCTTCATACACGTCAAATAACACAATTTGACATGTGCCTCACCCTAATCCTAATCCCCGTGAGTATTAGCTAGGTAGCCACTTGTTGTTCGCCTTTTGGAAATGAATTTCAGTTAATGAAAATAAATTGCTAGCCAGCTACTTAACCCTGTTGTCCAAAGCTAACGTTATAAGCAGCCAGCTAGCTTCATCTGGCTAGTGAGGCTCGACCGGACCGGGTTATGTGTTGTGAAGGAAGCCACAATAAGGATTAGGCACAATAGTGGAATTTGCTGTTTGCCTTCAAAATAAAATTACCTCTTTGAAATTGATGCAGAGGGTTACAATTGGTGGAATCATGCAAAATTTAGACTAGATAATGTTAACAAGGTTGGAATGTGAACCAATGAAATGGGGAATCAGTCTACTCGGTGACACCCACGGAACACAACTGTGAAGAGTTTACACAAATACTAGCGTTGTAGCTCTTATCGCGGGACTGTGACTGTTTGAAAAAACCTCCCCAGACAGCCTAATGTGTGTATTGACATTCATATTGCAATGTACAGCTTTACCTAAGGACTGGGGATCAATGAAATTGAGTGTCAGTCTACTCAATACCCAATATCTTTTTTCTCAATGTGTTTTTCCTCTGGAATAGTGTTCAATACAGATAGGTTGACAAGACATGAAGCTCAATTCAGTTGTTTCAGAGTCCCACAAAACTTTTTTACTTAACTAGGCAAATCAGTTAAGAGCAAATTCTTATTTACAATGACACCTTACCAGTGACCAGTGGGTTAACTTCCTTGTTCAGGGGCAGAGCGACAGATTTTTACATTGTCAGCTCGGGGATTTGATCCAGCAACCTTTATGGTTACTGGCTCAATGCTTTAACCACTGGGCTACCTGCCACCTCAATAAGAACTACGCTGTTCTCTGGGTGTCACTGAGTAGACTGATACCCCATGTCATTGATCTACAATCCATAGGTAAGGCTGTACAGTGAAATAAGTATCATAATAATAATAATATAAGCCCCCAATGCAATTCTGAAGTCTAATACATCCAGAGTAAATTCAACAGATTTTTGTCAAATTAACAAATTATTTCATTTGGTTGATTTTATATCACATTCCAACCTTGTTTAGTATACTATTTGTATTAATTTGCATCACAGTCAATGACATACTTTTATTTTGAAGGCTAAACACAAAGTCCACTATTGTGGCTAATCCTTATTGTGGCTAGCTTCACATAGATGGGTCCGACCAACATTAATCAAATAAGAACTGTCTTATAAATTAGGTTTATTTTAGATGATGACACCTAGCTAGATAGTTGGCTAGCTAACTGTAGCTACTAAAACAGATGTTAGCTAGCTAACTGTAGCTACTAAAACAGATGTTAGCTAGCTAACTGTAGCTACTAAAACAGATGTTAGCTAGCTAACTGTAGCTACTAAAACAGATGTTAGCTAGCTAACTGTAGCTACTAAAACAGATGTTAGCTAGCTAACTGTAGCTACTGAAACAGATGTTAGCTAGCTAACTGTAGCTACTGAAACAGATGTTAGCTAGCTAACTGTAGCTACTGAAACAGATGTTAGCTAGCTAACTGTAGCTACTGAAACAGATGTTAGCTAGCTAACTGTAGCTACTGAAACAGATGTTAGCTAGCTAACTGTAGCTACTGAAACAGATGTTAGCTAGCTAACTGTAGCTACTGAAACAGATGTTAGCTAGCTAACTGTAGCTACTGAAAGGAACAGATCTAGGGAAGGTGACCAAAACATTTCTGCAGCATTGAAGGTCCCCAAGAACACAGTGGCCTCCATCATTCCATAAATGGAAGAAGTTTGGAACCACAAAGACTCTTCTTAGAGCTGGCAGCCTGGCCAAACTGAGCAATTGGGAGAGAAGGGCCTTGGTCAGGGAGGTGGCCAAGAACCCAATGGTCACTCTGACAGAACTCCAGAGTTCCTCTGTGGAGAAGCGGGAAACTTCCAGAAGGACAACCATCTCTGCAGCCTTCCACCAATCAGGCCTTTATGGTAGAATGGCCAGACGGAAGCCACTCCTCAGTAAAATGCACATGACAGCCCTCTTTGAGTTTGCCAAAAGGCACCTAAAGACTCTCAGACCATGAGAATCAAGATTCTCTCGTTTGATGAATAAGAGTTAACTCTCTGGCCTGAATGCCAAAAGTCATGTCTGGAGGAAATCTGGCACCATCCCTATGGTGAAGCATTGTGGTGGCAGCATCATGCTGGGGGGATGTTTTTCAGTGGCAGGGACTGGGAGACTAGTCAGGATCGAGGGACAGATGAACGGAGCAATTACAGACAGATCCTTGATGAAAACCAACATTGTCATCGTTATAGTGCAATTTATGTATTATTTAGTGTTGTGTTGTGTCGTGGCTTTGTTGGCATGAATTACACTCATTTTATGTTGCTGCATGATACTTATCTAATGATTCAGGAATAATTCAATATTAGAGATATACTCAAGATATATATATATATATCTTTCAGCATGACAATGATCCCAAACATACCGCCCGGGCAACGAAGGAGTGGCTTCGTAAGAAGCATTTCAAGGTCCTGGAGTGGCCTAGCCAGTCTCCAGATCTCAACCCCATAGAAAATCTTTGGAGGGAGTTGAAAGTCCGTGTTGCCCAGCAACAGCCCCAAAACATCACTGCTCTAGAGGAGATCTGCAGGGAGGAATGGGCCAAAATACCAGCAACAGTGTGTGAAAACCTTGTGAAGACTTACAGAAAACGTTTGACCTCTGTCATTGCCAACAAAGGGCATATAACAAAGTATTGAGATAAACTTTTGTTATTGACCAAATACTGGTTTTCTGGATTTTTTAGAAGATACTTAGAATTTAGAAGATACTCAAGGCCCTGGGGGCTGTAAGGGGGAACCTGGAATGGAGCATTTAGAAGATACTCAAGGCCCTGGGGGCTGTAGGGGGAACCTGGAATGGAGTATTTAGAAGATACTCAAGGCCCTGGGGGCTGTAGGGGGAACCTGGAATGGAGCATTCAGAACAAATTCACAAACAGGATACATGATTGAGAAAAGTAATTTATTTAATTCTACATACATACATAATTCTACATAATTCTACAAAGACAAAAGCAAAATCTTACCTAGATCATTTATTTAAAAATAATGGTTTTGCACAAAATAACCACAATAAAACAATAGGCCTAAATTAGTTTAATGTATAAATCAAATCAAATAATGATGAATTACTATAGAGAACAAAATTGGAAAATAAAGAAAATAATTATAATAATTGAATTCTCCTCTCCTGTATGTTTTCTATCTCTGTAACATGTAACGGTATAACATTATACTGAACCTGTAACAATAATGCCGGAACCACAACACCTATCAGTTGATCTGTATAGACATGAGAAGTGAAGGCATTTACAATGTATCAACCATAATGCTACACAGTATATGACCAGTATATGACTGATGTTAAAGGACAGCTGCTGAATGAATAATACAACACACATTATATTAAAACACATTCCAATCAGAATAATACATGTATCAGTTAATAGATCACATTTGATCAAATGCCACTATTGTTCCAGCAGGTGGAGCTACAATGTAACAACATACAGCATTGTGACTCACAGTTCTATATTAGAATTCCATGAGTTCCATTCTGATGGTTGTTATGGTGATCAGGTGATCTCAGCCTCACCCTTCTTCAACACGATCACCTGTTCAACACAGAAGTAGTTCATCAGTGTGGCCATGTATTTACTTATCCAATACAGAACCACTAAGAAATGTAAATCATATCAGATGATTTACTAGTCAATACTGTGCTACTTAGAATCCTTTCATATTACTTCCAATGGGACTCCTGCTTATGTACAGTTCTGCCTTATCAATACCAGGGCAATTTACAAATGATCAATACCAGGGCAATTTACCATTTATCAATACCGGGGCTATATACTATTCATCAATACCAGGGCTATTTACCATTTATCAATACCTGGGTTATTTACTCCTTATCAATACCAGGGCAATTTACTAATTATCAATACCAGGGCTATTTACCATTTATCAATACCATGGCCATTTACTATTGATGAATACCAGGACTATTTGCTATTTATCAATACCAGGGCTATTAACTATTTATCAATACCAGGGCTATTAACCTTTTATCAATACCAGGGCTATTTACTATTTAGCAATACCAGGGCTATTTACTATTTTGCAATACCAGGGCTATTTACTATTTAGCAATACCAGGGCTATTAACTGTTTATCAATACCAGGGCTATTAACTATTTATCAATACCAGAGCTATTTACTAAACAAGGGCTATAACAGTTATCAAAACTTTAAACATGGCTCAATAGGAG
>NC_056438.1:1303443-1453127 GCF_018296145.1 Oncorhynchus tshawytscha | reverse complement strand
ATAGTAGTGGTAGTGTCTGGTTATAGTAGTGGTAGTGACTGGTTATAGTTGTGGTAGTGACTGGTTATAGTTATAGTAGTGGTAATGACTGGTTATAGTAGTGGTAGTGACTGGTTATAGTAGTGGTAGTGTCTGGTTATAGTTATAGTAGTGGTAGTGACTGGTTATAGTTATAGTAATGGTAGTGACTGGTTATAGTAGTGGTAGTGACTGGTTATAGTAATGGTAGTGACTGGTTATAGTAGTGGTAGTGACTGGTTATAGTAGTGGTAGTGACTGGTAATAGTTATAGTAGTAGTAGTGACTGGTTATAGTAGTGGTAGTGACTGGTTATAGTTATAGTAGTGGTGGTAGTGTCTGGTTATAGTAGTGGTAGTGACTGGTTATAGTAATAGTAGTGGTAGTGACTGGTTATAGTAATGGTAGTGGTAGTGTCTGGTTATAGTAGTGGTAGTGACTGGTTATAGTAATGTAGTGGTAGTGTCTGGTTATAGTAGTGGTAGTGACTGGTTATAGTAATAGTAGTGGTAGTGACTGGTTATAGTAATGGTAGTGGTAGTGTCTGGTTATAGTTATAGTAGTGACTGGTTATAGTTATAGTAGTGGTAGTGACTGGTTATAGTTATAGTAGTGGTAGTGTCTGGTTATAGTAGTGGTAGTGACTGGTTATAGTAATGGTAGTGGTAGTGTCTGGTTATAGTTATAGTAGTGACTGGTTATAGTTATAGTAGTGGTAGTGACTGGTTATAGTTATAGTAGTGGTAGTGACTGGTTATAGTAGTGGTAGTGACTGGTTATAGTTATAGTAGTGGTAGTGACTGGTTATAGTAGTGGTAGTGACTGGTTATAGTAGTGGTAGTGACTGGTTATAGTAGTGGTAGTGACTGGTTATAGTAGTGGTAGTGACTGGTTATAGTAGTGGTAGTGACTGGTTATAGTAATGGTAGTGGTAGTGACTGGTTATAGTAATGGTAGTGGTAGTGACTGGTTATAGTAATGGTAGTGGTAGTGACTGGTTATAGTTATAGTAGTGGTAGTGTCTGGTTATAGTTATAGTAGTGGTAGTGACTGGTTATAGTTATAGTAGTGGTAGTGACTGGTTATAGTAGTGGTAGTGACTGGTTATAGTTATAGTAGTAGTAGTGACTGGTTATAGTAGTGGTGGTAGTGTCTGGTTATAGTAGTGGTAGTGACTGGTTATAGTTATAGTAGTGGTAGTGACTGGTTATAGTAATGGTAGTGGTAGTGTCTGGTTATAGTTATAGTACTGACTGGTTATAGTAGTGGTAGTGACTGGTTATAGTTATAGTAGTGGTAGTGACTGGTTATAGTAGTGGTAGTGACTGGTTATAGTAGTGGTAGTGACTGGTTATAGTTATAGTAGTGGTAGTGACTGGTTATAGTAGTGGTAGTGTCTGGTTATAGTAATAGTAGTGGTAGTGACTGGTTATAGTTATAGTAGTGGTAGTGACTGGTTATAGTAGTGGTAGTGTCTGGTTATAGTTATAGTAGTGGTAGTGTCTGGTTATAGTTATAGTAGTGGTAGTGACTGGTTATAGTAGTGGTAGTGACTGGTTATAGTAGTGGTAGTGACTGGTTATATTTATAGTAGTGGTAGTGTCTGGTTATAGTTGTGGTAGTGACTGGTTATAGTTATAGTAGTGGTAGTGACTGGTTATAGTTATAGTAGTGGTAGTGACTGGTTATAGTTATAGTAATGGTAGTGACTGGTTATAGTAGTGGTAGTGACTGGTTATAGTAGTGGTAGTGACTGGTTATATTTATAGTAGTGGTAGTGACTGGTTATAGTAGTGGTAGTGACTGGTTATATTTATAGTAGTGGTAGTGTCTGGTTATAGTTATAGTAGTGGTAGTGACTGGTTATAGTTATAGTAGTGGTAGTGACTGGTTATAGTAGTAGTAGTGACTGGTTAAACTAGTGGTAGTGACTGGTTATAGTTGTGGTAGTGACTGGTTATTGTTATAGTAGTGGTAGTGACTGGTTATAGTAGTGGTAGTGTCTGGTTATAGTAGTGGTAGTGACTGGTTATAGTTATAGTAGTGACTGGTTATAGTAGTGGTAGTGACTGGTTATAGTAAATCAAATCAAATTTTATTTGTCACATACACATGGTTAGCAGATGTTAATGCGAGTGTAGCGAAATGCTTGTGCTTCTAGTTCCGACAATGCAGTAATAACGAGCAAGTAATCTAACTAACAATTCCAAAAAAACTACTGTCATACACCGTGTAAGGGGATAAAGAATATGTACATAAGGATATATGAATGAGTGATGGTACAGAGCAGCATAGGCAAGATACAGTAGATGATATCGAGTACAGTATATACATATGAGATAAGTATGTAAACCAAGTGGCATAGTTAAAGTGGCTAGTGATACATGTATTACATAAGGATGCAGTTGATGATATAGAGTACAGTATCAACGTATGCATATGAGATGAACAATGTAGGGTAAGTAACATTATATAAGGTAGCATTGTTTAAAGTGGCTAGTGATATATTTACATCATTTCCCATCAATTCCCATGATTAAAGTGGCTGGAGTAGAGTCAGTGTCATTGACAGTGTGTTGGCAGTAGCCACTCAATGTTAGTGGTGGCTGTTTAACAGTCTGATGGCCTTGAGATAGAAGCTGTTTTTCAGTCTCTCGGTCCCAGCTTTGATGCACCTGTACTGACCTCGCCTTCTGGATGGCAGCGGGGTGAACAGGCAGTGGCTCGGGTGGTTGATGTCCTTGATGATCTTTATGGCCTTCCTGTAGCATCGGGTGGTGTAGGTGTCCTGGAGGGCAGGTAGTTTGCCCCCGGTGATGCGTTGTGCAGACCTCACTACCCTCTGGAGAGCCTTACGGTTGAGGGCGGTGCAGTTGCCATACCAGGCGGTGATACAGCCCGCCAGGATGCTCTCGATTGTGCATCTGTAGAAGTTTGTGAGTGCTTTTGGTGACAAGCCAAATTTCTTCAGCCTCCTGAGGTTGAAGAGGCGCTGCTGCGCCTTCCTCACGATGCTGTCTGTGTGAGTGGACCAATTCAGTTTGTCTGTGATGTGTATGCCGAGGAACTTAAAACTTGCTACCCTCTCCACTACTGTTCCATCGATGTGTGGATGGGGGTGTTCCCTCTGCTGTTTCCTGAAGTCCACAATCATCTCCTTAGTTTTGTTGACGTTGAGTGTGAGGTTATTTTCCTGACACCACACTCCGAGGGCCCCTCACCTCCTCCCTGTAGGCCGTCTCGTCGTTGTTGGTAATCAAGCCTACCACTGTTGTGTCGTCCGCAAACTTGATGATTGAGTTGGAGGCGTGCATGGCCACGCAGTCGTGGGTGAACAGGGAGTACAGGAGAGGGCTCAGAACTCACCCTTGTGGGGCCCCAGTGTTGAGGATCAGCGGGGAGGAGATGTTGTTGCCTACCCTCACCACCTGGGGGCGGCCCGTCAGGAAGTCCAGTACCCAGTTGCACAGGGCGGGGTCGAGACCCAGGGTCTCGAGCTTGATGACGAGCTTGGAGGGTACTATGGTGTTGAATGCCGAGCTGTAGTCGATGAACAGCATTCTCACATAGGTATTCCTCTTGTCCAGATGGGTTAGGGCAGTGTGCAGTGTGGTTGAGATTGCATCGTCTGTGGACCTATTTGGGCGGTAAGCAAATTGGAGTGGGTCAAGGGTGTCAGGTAGGGTGGAGGTGATATGGTCCTTGACTAGTCTCTCAAAGCACTTCATGATGACGGATGTGAGTGCTACGGGCGGTAGTCGTTTAGCTCAGTTACCTTAGCTTTCTTGGGAACAGGAACAATGGTGGCCCTCTTGAAGCATGTGGGAACAGCAGACTGGTATAGGGATTGATTGAATATGTCCGTAAACACACCGGCCAGCTGGTCTGCGCATGCTCTGAGGGCGCGGCTGGGGATGCCGTCTGGGCCTGCAGCCTTGCGAGGGTTAACACGTTTAAATGTCTTACTCACTTCGGCTGCAGTGAAGGAGAGACCGCATGTTTCCGTTGCAGGCCGTGTCAGTGGCACTGTATTGTCCTCAAAGCGGGCAAAAAGTTATTTAGTCTGCCTGGGAGCAAGACATCCTGGTCCGTGACTGGGCTGGGTTTCTTCCTGTAGTCCGTGATTGACTGTAGACCCTGCCACATACCTCTTGTGTCTGAGCCGTTGAATTGAGATTCTACTTTGTCTCTGTACTGGCGCTTAGCTTGTTTGATAGCCTTGCGGAAGGAATAGCTGCACTGTTTGTATTCAGTCATGTTACCAGACACCTTGCCCTGATTAAAAGCAGTGGTTCGTGCCTTCAGTTTCACACGAATGCTGCCATCAATCCACGGTTTCTGGTTAGGGAATGTTTTAATCGTTGCTATGGGAACGACATCTTCAACGCACGTTCTAATGAACTCGCACACCGTATCAGCGTATTCGTCAATGTTGTTGTCTGACGCAATACGAAACATCTCCCAGTCCACGTGATGGAAGCAGTCTTGGAGTGTGGAGTCAGCTTGGTCGGACCAGCGTTGGACAGACCTCAGCGTGGGAGCTTCTTGTTTTAGTTTCTGTCTGTAGGCAGGGATCAACAAAATGGAGTCGTGGTCAGCTTTTCCGAAAGGGGGCGGGGCAGGGCCTTATATGCGTCGCGGAAGTTAGAGTAACAATGATCCAGGGTCTTTCCACCCCTGGTTGCGCAATCGATATGCTGATAAAATTTAGGGAGTCTTGTTTTCAGATTAGCCTTGTTAAAATCCCCAGCTACAATGAATGCAGCCTCCGGATAAATCGTTTCCAGTTTGCAGAGAGTTAAATAAAGTTCGTTCAGAGCCATCGATGTGTCTGCTTGGGGGGGGATATATACGGCTGTGATTATAATCGAAGAGAATTCTCTTGGTAGATAATGCGGTCTACATTTGATTGTGAGGAATTCTAAATCAGGTGAACAGAAGGATTTGAGTTCCTGTATGTAGTGGTAGTGTCTGGTTAAAGTTATAGTAGTGGTAGTGACTGGTTATAGTAGTGGTGGTGACTGGTTATAGTTATAGTAGTGACTGGTTATAGTTATAGTAGTGGTAGTGACTGGTTATAGTAGTGGTAGTGTCTGGTTATAGTAGTGGTAGTGACTGGTTACAGTTATAGTAGTGGTAGTGACTGGTTATAGTAGTGGTAGTGTATGGTTATAGTTATAGTAGTGGTAGTGTCTGGTTATAGTTATAGCCGTGGTTGTGACTGGTTATAGTAGTGGTAGTGACTGGTTATAGTAGTGGTAGTGACTGGTTATAGTTATAGTAGTGGTAGTGACTGGTTATAGTAGTGGTAGTGACTGGTTATAGTTATAGTAGTGGTAGTGACTGGTTATAGTTATAGTAGTGGTAGTGTCTGGTTATAGTTATAGTAGTGGTTGTGACTGGTTATAGTAGTGGTAGTGACTGGTTATAGTTATAGTAGTGACTGGGTATAGTAGTGGTAGTGACTGGTTATAGTAGTGGTAGTGACTGGTTATAGTTATAGTAGTGGTAGTGACTGGTTATCGTTATAGTAGTGACTGGTTATAGTTATAGTAGTGGTAGTGATTGGTTATAGTAGTGGTAGTGTCTGGTTATAGTAATAGTAGTGGTAGTGTCTGGTTATAGTTATAGTAGTGGTAGTGTCTGGTTATAGTAATAGTAGCGGCAGTGACTGGTTATAGTTATAGTAGTGGTAGTGTCTGGTTAAAGTTATAGTAGTGGTAGTGACTGGTTATAGTAGTGGTAGTGTCTGATTAAAGTTATAGTAGTGGTAGTGACTGGTTATAGTAGTGGTAGTGACTGGTTATAGTAGTGGTAGTGACTGGTTATAGTTATAGTAGTGGTAGTAGACTGGTTATAGTTATAGTAGTGACTGGTTATAGTAGTGGTAGTGACTGGTTATAGTAGTGGTAGTGGTAGTGTCTGGTTATAGTTATAGTATTGGTAGTGACTGGTTATAGTGGTGGTAGTGACTGGTTATAGTTATAGTAGTGACTGGTTATAGTAGTGGTAGTGGTAGTGTCTGGTTATAGTTATAGTAGTGGTTGACTGGTTATAGTAGTGGTAGTGACTGGTTATAGTTATAGTAGTGGTAGTGACTGGTTATAGTTATAGTAGTGGTAGTGACTGGTTATAGTTATAGTAGTGGTAGTGACTGGTTATAGTAGTGGTAGTGACTGGTTATAGTTATAGTAGTGGTAGTGACTGGTTATAGTAGTGGTAGTGACTGGTTATAGTAGTGGTAGTGACTGGTTATAGTAATAGTAGTGGTAGTGACTGGTTATAGTAATAGTAGTGGTAGTGACTGGTTATAGTTATAGTAGTGGTAGTGACTGGTTATAAGAGTGGTAGTGACTGGTTATAGTTATAGTGGTGGTAGTGACTGGTTATAGTAGTGGTAGTGTCTGGTTATAGTAGTGGTAGTGACTGGTTACAGTTATAGTAGTGGTAGTGTCTGGTTATAGTTATAGCCGTGGTTGTGACTGGTTATAGTAGTGGTAGTGACTGGTTATAGTCGTGGTAGTGACTGGTTATAGTTATAGTAGTGGTAGTGACTGGTTATAGTAGTGGTAGTGACTGGTTATAGTAGTGGTAGTGACTGGTTATAGTAGTGGTAGTGTCTGGTTATAGTAGTGGTAGTGACTGGTTATAGTTATAGTAGTGGTAGTGACTGGTTATAGTTATAGTAGTGGTAGTGTCTGGTTATAGTTATAGTAGTGGTTGTGACTGGTTATAATAGTGGTAGTGACTGGTTGTAGTAATGGTAGTGACTGGTTATAGTTATAGTAGTGACTGGATATAGTAGTGGTAGTGACTGGTTATAGTAGTGGTAGTGACTGGTTATAGTTATAGTAGTGGTAGTGACTGGTTATAGTTATAGTAGTGACTGGGTATAGTAGTGGTAGTGACTGGTTATCGTTATAGTAGTGACTTGTTATAGTTATAGTAGTGGTAGTGATTGGTTATAGTAGTGGTAGTAACTGGTTATAGTAGTGGTAGTGTCTGGTTATAGTAATAGTAGCGGCAGTGACTGGTTATAGTTATAGTAGTGGTAGTGTCTGGTTAAAGTTAAAGTAGTGGTAGTGACTGGTTATAGTAGTGGTAGTGTCTGGTTAAAGTTATAGTAGTGGTAGTGACTGGTTATAGTTATAGTCGTGGTAGTAGACTGGTTATAGTAGTGACTGGTTATAGTAGTGGTAGTGACTGGTTATAGTAGTGTTAGTGGTAGTGTCTGGTTATAGTTATAGTAGTGGTAGTGACTGGTTATAGTAGTGGTAGTGGTAGTGTCTGGTTATAGTTATAGTAGTGGTAGTGACTGGTTATAGTAGTGGTAGTGACTGGTTATAGTTATAGTAGTGACTGGTTATAGTAGTGGTAGTGGTAGTGTCTGGTGATTGTTATAGTAGTGGTAGTGACTGGTTATAGTAGTGGTAGTGACTGGTTATAGTTATAGTAGTGGTAGTGACTGGTTATAGTTATAGTAGTGGTAGTGACTGGTTATAGTAGTGGTAGTGACTGGTTATAGTTATAGTAGTGGTAGTGACTGGTTATAGTAGTGGTAGTGACTGGTTATAGTAGTGGTAGTGACTGGTTATAGTAGTGGTAGTGACTGGTTATAGTAGTGGTAGTGACTGGTTATAGTAGTGGTAGTGACTGGTTATAGTAGTGCTAGTGACTGGTTATAGTAGTGGTAGTGACTGGTTATAGTTATAGTAGTGGTAGTGACTGGTTATAGTTATAGTAGTGGAATTGACTGGTTATAGTTATAGTAGTGGTAGTGACTGGTTATAGTAGTGGTAGTGGTAGTGACTGGTTATAGTTATAGTAGTGGTAGTGACTGGTTATAGTAGTGGTAGTGGTAGTGACTGGTTATAGTTATAGTAGTGGTAGTGACTGGTTATAGTTATAGTAGTGGAATTGACTGGTTATAGTTATAGTAGTGGTAGTGACTGGTTATAGTAGTGGTAGTGGTAGTGACTGGTTATAGTTATAGTAGTGGTAGTGACTGGTTATAGTAGTGGTAGTGGTAGTGACTGGTTATAGTTATAGTAGTGGTAGTGACTGGTTATAGTTATAGTAGTGGAATTGACTGGTTATAGTTATAGTAGTGGTAGTGACTGGTTATAGTTATAGTAGTGGTAGTGACTGGTTATAGTTATAGTAGTGGAATTGACTGGTTATAGTTATAGTAGTGGTAGTGTCTGGTTGTAGTTATAGTAGTGGTAGTGACTGGTTATAGTAGTGGTAGTGACTGGTTATAGTAGTGGTAGTGACTGGTTATAGTTATAGTAGTGGTAGTGACTGGTTATTGTAATGGTAGTGACTGGTTATAGTAGTGGTAGTGACTGGTTATAGTAGTGGTAGTGACTGGTTATAGTAGTGGTAGTGACTGGTTATAGTAGTGGTAGTGACTGGTTATAGTAGTGGTAGTGACTGGTTATAGTAGTGGTAGTGTCTGGTTATAGTAGTGGTAGTGACTGGTTATAGTAATAGTAGTGGTAGTGACTGGTTATAGTTATAGAAGTGGTAGTGACTGGTTATAGTTATAGTAGTGACTGGATATAGTAGTGGTAGTGACTGGTTATAGTAGTGGTAGTGACTGGTTATAGTTATAGTAGTGGTAGTGACTGGTTATAGTTATAGTAGTGACTGGGTATAGTAGTGGTAGTGACTGGTTATCGTTATAGTAGTGACTTGTTATAGTTATAGTAGTGGTAGTGATTGGTTATAGTAGTGGTAGTGACTGGTTATAGTAGTGGTAGTGACTGGTTATAGTTATAGTAGTGGTAGTGACTGGTTATAGTTATAGTAGTGGTAGTGACTGGTTATAGTAGTGGTAGTGTCTGGTTATAGTAATAGTAGCGGCAGTGTCTGGTTATAGTTATAGTAGTGGTAGTGACTGGTTATAGTAATAGTAGTGGTAGTGACTGGTTAAAGTTAAAGTAGTGGTAGTGACTGGTTATAGTAGTGGTAGTGTCTGGTTAAAGTTATAGTAGTGGTAGTGACTGGTTATAGTAGTGGTAGTGTCTGGTTATAGTAGTGGTAGTGACTGGTTATAGTTATAGTAGTGGTAGTAGACTGGTTATAGTAGTGACTGGTTATAGTAGTGGTAGTGACTGGTTATAGTAGTGTTAGTGGTAGTGTCTGGTTATAGTTATAGTAGTGGTAGTGACTGGTTATAGTAGTGGTAGTGGTAGTGTCTGGTTATAGTTATAGTAGTGGTAGTGACTGGTTATAGTAGTGGTAGTGACTGGTTATAGTAGTGGTAGTGACTGGTTATAGTTATAGTAGTGGTAGTGACTGGTTATAGTTATAGTAGTGGTAGTGACTGGTTATAGTAGTGGTAGTGACTGGTTATAGTTATAGTAGTGGTAGTGACTGGTTATAGTAGTGGTAGTGACTGGTTATAGTAGTGGTAGTGGTAGTGTCTGGTTATAGTTATAGTAGTGGTAAAAATCAAATCAAATCAAATCAAATCAAATTTATTTGTCACATACACATGGTTAGCAGATGTTAATGCGAGTGTAGCGAAATGCTTGTGCTTCTAGTTCCGACAATGCAGTAATAACGAGCAAGTAATCTAACTAACAATTCCAAAAAAAAACTACTGTCATACACAGTGTAAGGGGATAAAGAATATGTACATAAGGATATATGAATGAGTGATGGTACAGAGCAGCATAGGCAAGATACAGTAGATGATATCGAGTACAGTATATACATATGAGATAAGTATGTAAACCAAGTGGCATAGTTAAAGTGGCTAGTGATACATGTATTACATAAGGATGCAGTCGATGATATAGAGTACAGTATCAACGTATGCATATGAGATGAACAATGTAGGGTAAGTAACATTATATAAGGTAGCATTGTTTAAAGTGGCTAGTGATATATTTACATCATTTCCCATCGATTCCCATGATTAAAGTGGCTGGAGTAGAGTCAGTGTCATTGACAGTGTGTTGGCAGTAGCCACTCAATGTTAGTGGTGGCTGTTTAACAGTCTGATGGCCTTGAGATAGAAGCTGTTTTTCAGTCTCTCGGTCCCAGCTTTGATGCACCCAGCTTTGATGGTAGTGACTGGTTATAGTAGTGGTAGTGACTGGTTATAGTAGTGGTAGTGGTAGTGTCTGGTTATAGTTATAGTAGTGGTAGTGACTGGTTATAGTAGTGGTAGTGACTGGTTATAGTAGTAGTAGTGGTAGTGTCTGGTTATAGTAGTGGTAGTGACTGGTTATTGTAATGGTAGTGACTGGTTATAGTAGTGGTAGTGACTGGTTATAGTAGTGGTAGTGACTGGTTATAGTAGTGGTAGTGACTGGTTATAGTAGTGGTAGTGTCTGGTTATAGTTATAGTAGTGGTAGTGTCTGGTTGTAGTTATAGTAGTGGTAGTGACTGGTTGTAGTTATAGTAGTGGTAGTGACTGGTTATAGTAGTGGTAGTGACTGGTTATAGTTATAGTAGTGGAATTGACTGGTTATAGTTATAGTAGTGGTAGTGACTGGTTATAGTAGTGGTAGTGTCTGGTTATAGTTATAGTAGTGGTAGTGTCTGGTTGTAGTTATAGTAGTGGTTGTGACTGGTTATAGTAGTGGTTGTGACTGGTTATAGTAGTGGTAGTGACTGGTTATAGTAGTGGTAGTGACTGGTTATAGTAGTGGTAGTGACTGGTTATAGTAGTGGTAGTGACTGGTTATAGTTATAGTAGTGGTAGTGACTGGTTATAGTAGTGGTAGTGACTGGTTATAGTTATAGTAGTGGTAGTGACTGGTTATAGTTATAGTAGTGGTAGTGACTGGTTATAATAGTGGTAGTGTCTGGTTATAGTAGTGGTAGTGTCTGGTTATAGTAGTGGTAGTGATTGGTTATAGTAGTGGTAGTGTCTGCAGAAATAGTGGTAGTGACTGGTTATAGTAGTGGTAGTGTCTGGTTATAGTAGTGGTAGTGTCTGGTTATAGTAGTGGTAGTGATTGGTTATAGTAGTGGTAATGACTGGTTATAGTAATGGTAGTGGTAGTGACTGGTTATAGTTATAGTAGTGGTAGTGACTGGTTATAGTTATAGTAGTGGTAGTGACTGGTTATAATAGTGGTAGTGACTGGTTATAATAGTGGTAGTGTCTGGTTATAGTAGTGGTAGTGTCTGGTTATAGTAGTGGTAGTGACTGGTTATAGTAGTGGTAGTGACTGGTTATAGTTATAGTAGTGGTAGTGACTGGTTATAATATTGGTAGTGACTGGTTATAGTAGTGGTAGTGTCTGGTTATAGTAGTGGTAGTGACTGGTTATAGTTACAGTAGTGGTAGTGTCTGGTTATAGTAGTGGTAGTGACTGGTTATAGTAGTGGTAGTGTCTGGTTATAGTAGTGGTAGTGTCTGGTTATAGTAGTGGTAGTGATTGGTTATAGTAGTGGTAGTGGTAGTGTCTGCAGAAATAATGGTAGTGACTGGTTATAGTAGTTATAGTTATGGTTGTTTCTCCACCATGTACAGTAAACTTTTACCTGACCATGTCATGAGATCAGGAAAAACTCCAGGACCCAGTAAAGATGTGCGAATTTTGCCACTCAACTTTTGAACCTGTGGTGCCACCTTCTGTAAAGAGCAGGGTTTCGTTTCATCCCAGCACTAATCACATAATCTGACAGAGATGAACGGTCTTCAGGTCCGTTGATGGAATTCTGCTGGCACGCCGCGCCCCCCTCGGCTGTACTCCACTGGACGCGCTGCGCTTTAAATAGCAGGTGTTTGAAAACTGTTCATGCTCAGCCTGTCACCACTGTAGGTCTGCCTGCTCCCTCTCTCTTTAACTCCGTCAAAACACACGCGATGTCAGCCGCCAGCACCGAGACGAGCGCCCAGTTGCCCGCGTCCGCCAGCCGGGTGTTCTTCCAGCCGCCGGCCGGGGTTGGGTGCGCTGGGCCCGGCCCCATTCCGCGGGATGACCCGGTCCAGAGGAAGCAGGGAAAAGTGACGGTGAAGTACGACAGGAAGGAGCTGCGGAAGAGACTGATACTGGAGGAGTGGATCATTGAACAACTCAGCGATCTGTACGACTGTGAGGTGAGGAGAGGAGGTTTTATTGGCGCTTTGGGTCGGTTATTCTTGGAGGATTCGGGATAAATCATTAATTGGCAAGATAATCAGTGTTTAAAATGTTATCTTTAGTGTTTGGAGTGTGTTTTGGTATGTTTGCAGTGGTGGTGCGTAATGCCCGGGGAAGGGGACATGGAGGTGGTTTGGTTAACTGTGTAAATCCGCGGGTCACGCCGGTCTATTCTCCCCTCTCTCCCCGGCTACATTGTCTCTCCCCTGGGCAGGCAGCTTCCAAGAGAGGGTCGCACAGAACAGATGAACCACTGGGCAGAAACGGTTTGAATCAACGTTTCCACGTTATTTCAACCAAATATGTTATTAATTTTAGGGCATTTCGTAATTTTTCCACCGAACCTTTAACCTAAATCCAATGACATTGTGACATTTGTTGAGTTCACGTTGAATTCACGTTAGTTGACAACCCAACCAAATGTAGACATTCAACTGAAGTCTGTGCCTAGTGGGGAATGACTGTTTTGAGGTCGTAAAACACACCACACAGCTGCGCTTTAAGCATCTCTTTTTGTAGCCGAGTCCCATCTCCTTTAACCGCTGCGTTCACAGTCGGCTCTAGAGGGCTGATTTGTTAATAGGCCTACAGACAGACAAACATTGTCTGACACTATTTTTTCTTTCCGGGAAAGCCATTAAATAATCTGCGCCCTTTACCAGAATACACAATCTGTTTCATTAATTCATAATATCGACCCGAATAGCTTGTGTTTTCTATTGATTCAGAATAATGCTTGAAGGAAAGGGAAACTGCTGGTCTAGATAATGATTGGTTGTCTGGTATGTGAGTCCATTCATGTTACCATCTGCCTGTGATGTGTCGATTCGGGAATATTCTTAACCCTTCTGATCACAGGCAAGTCTGTGTCTTTCCCTGAGAGATGGTATTGACAGAGACATTGGAATGCGTTCTCACGCGCTCTGCGGTGGTCGGTACATAATTTAACATTTGAAGAGCTGAGAGCTTCTCCATAGTGCTGGGTGATCTATATCATGCAGGATGCTGCTAGAGAGGAGAGGACAGAGCAGTGGGTTAACCAATGACAGGAGACAGGGAGGGCAGTGGGTTAACCAATGAGATGAGGAGGACAGGGCAGTGGGTTAACCAATGAGATGAGGAGGACAGGGCAGTGGGTTAACCAATGAGATGATGAGGAGAGGGCAGTGGGTTAACCAATGACGTGAGGAGGAGAGGGTAGTGGGTTAACCAATGAGATGAGGAGAGCAGGGCAGTGGGCTAACCAATGAGATGAGAGCAAGGCAGTGGGCTAACCAATGAGAGGAGGAGAGCAGGGCAGTGGGCTAACCAATGAGATGAGGAGAGCAGGGCAGTGGGCTAACCAATGAGATGAAAGCAGGGCAGTGGGCTAACCAATGAGATGAGGAGCAGGGGGGCAGTGCTCCTGTGACAACAATTGTGGACCCTCTTGTGGCCCCCTAAATGTGGAGTATGAAATCATTTTTACATAACTAATTTCTGCTATCGTTCTTTCTTTAGATCTGTTATTAATGTAACTGGCCCCTCTAACAGTACAACTGCCCCCCCCAGTTGAAATGGTCTAGAACCGCCACTGGCTGTATCCCAAAGCATTGGTCTCTCGCTCATCCCTGGCAACAATGTGACGAACATGTTCTCTATTGAAACATCCCCCTGATACCTGCATGATGAAGACTGAGCACTTCTGAACTGACAGTTCTAATGATCTGTAGCCATGCCAGTCCCTCCTGGCTGTAGCTGGTTATCCCTGGTCTGTAGCCATGCCAGACCCTCCTGGCTGTAGCTGGTTATCCCTGGTCTGTAGCCATGCCAGACCCTCCTGGCTGTAGCTGGTTATCCCTGGTCTGTAGCCATGCCAGACCCTCCTGGCCGTAGCTGGTTATCCCAGGTCTGTAACCATGCCAGTCCCTCCTGGCTGTAGATGGTTATCCCTGGTCTGTAGCCATGCCAGGCCCTCCTGGCCTTAGCTGGTTATCCCTGGTCTGTAGCCATTCCAGTCCCTCCTGGCTGTAGCTGACTTCATGGAGTCGTTCTGTACTGCATCCATTTTAAGGGACTAACTAAACAACAACTTTTGCTTTTAAAACGACCAATGTGGCATCGATATGAGTCAGACATTTATTCTAGTGTCTAAATGGACTAAAGTCTCAGTCTCGTCCCAAAACGGAGATTTTCAAGATGATGGGAAGAAATTGAACGTCATGGAATGGAAGGTACTGTACTCGTTCTCCTTGGGTTGGGTTTATTTGAATCCTACCCACAGCTGTCAGCACCCAGATAATCATCAATTCAGAGTGTAGCTGCACGCGACCTGACCGTATTACCCATGAATCATTTGGTTTTGCATTTGATTTCTCTGTGGGACTAGTTGACATTTGATTTCCCTGTGGGACTAGTTGACATTTGATTTCCCTGTGGGACTAGTTCACATTTGATTTCCCTGTGGGACTAGTTCACATTTGATTTCCCTGTGGGACTAGTTGACATTTGATTTCCCTGTGGGACTAGTTGACATTTGATTTCCCTGTGGGACTAGTTGACATTTGATTTCCCTGTGGGACTAGTTGACATTTGATTTCCCTGTGGGACTAGTTGACATTTGATTTCCCTGTGGGACTAGTTGACATTTGATTTCCCTGTGGGACTAGTTGACATTTGATTTCCCTGTGGGACTAGTTGACGACCCTCAGTAAATTATACAATGTACACGGGACAATATTTTAAAATGTTAGTAGCTCCAAATGTCAATGACCTAACAACCTCAAAGTAAATATAAATTGAAGAAAGTCATCTATGTATATTAAAAGCATTTAATGAGACGACTAAAAGATGTGCAACATGAAAATATTGTCTCATTTACTTTTTATAAAAAATGTACAGTCCCTAACTATCCCCAGAGATAGGTTACCCTTAGCCAAAGGATGCACACCAGCCAGCTGAAGCTAATTGGCGATAGAAGTTGGCTAATACTAGTTAGCCTAGGAGACTTCAATATACAACACCTGGTTAGACTGTCTTTCAAGTTATCTAGAAGGGTGGAGTGACTGTTCTCTTTTTTTTTAATGTAGCTTGCGCATGTTTTGCTGAATCGGCAACGCTTTGCGGTCCGTCTCTGTATCGGTTTCATATGAAAACCTGATACTAGTGTGCAGAACAGAGCAGTGTGTGTTTAATATAGTAGAGAAAGGGTCACTTCACATTCAGGGACATGTATTTACGTTTCCTGTAACTCAGGCACAGATAGGGTGACAGGCAGACCAGGGTGTGTTGGTGTGCATGTGTCGGTGTGCATGACAGTTCATTAAACCCAATCACAATGTACCCACCTTATTCGTCTGTCGTCATGGAAATTAAGAATATCGTAACCCGTTTATATGATAAAAAAAATAATAATAATCTGAACTTTTCATTCTATGGTATGTTATCCAGAGCACAATACTATTGTAGTACTCTCTAGTGTACTAACAGAGGCAAGAAGACTATAATGACCTAACAAACAGAAATGAACAGAGTGCTATTTGTCAAACATAATCCTCTTGTTGCCCTCCCTCTGTCCACTTTCTGTCACCTTCCCATTCCTCTCCCTCTCCTCTCCCATACCACTCCCTCCTCTCCTCTCCCTCTCATCTCTCATACCTCTACCTCTCCTCTCTCATACCTCTCCCTCTCCTCTCTCAAACCTCTCTCTCTCTCTCTCTCCCTCTCCTCTCTCATACCTCTCCCTCTCCTCTCTCATATCTCTCCTTCTCCTCTCTCATACCTCTCCCTCTCCTCTCTCATACCTCTCCCTCTCCTCTCTCATACCTCTCTCTCTCTCTCATACCTCTATCTCTCCTCTCCCTCTCCTCTCTCATCCCTCTTCTCCTCTCCTCTCTCTCTCTCATACCTCTATCTCTCCTCTCTCATACCTCTCTCTCTCTCATACCTCTCCCTCTCCTCTCTCATTCCTCTATCTCTCCTCTCCCTCTCCTCTCTCATCCCTCTTCTCCTCTCCTCTCACTCTCCTCTCATACCTCTCTCTCTCTCTCTCTCTCTCTCATACCTCTCCCTCTCCTCTCTCATTCCTCTATCTCTCCTCTCCCTCTCCTCTCTCATCCCTCTATCTCTCCTCTCCCTCTCCTCTCTCATCCCTCCTCTCCTCTCCCTCTCCTCTCTCATACCTCTTCTCCTCTCATCTCCCTCTCCTCTCTCATACCTCTCTCTCTCTCTCTCTCTCTCTCTCTCTCTCTCTCATACCTCTCTCATACCTCTCTCTCTCCCCTCTCTGTATATTGTCTCTCTCTGGGCATAGTATTACATAATAAGTGATGAATTTATCTCCTGTCTCTTGTGGGACTCTGCTTTTTTCAGTGAACACAGAGGGGAAGAGAGAGAGTGCGATCTCCCCAACATTACTCCTCTCTAGCTCAGTGTTGTCTGTCTGTGTGGAGCTCAGACCCTGTTCTCGATGGTCTGTGTGTTCAGTAGCCTACTGTGTTGAGCTGTGTGTGTGTTCAGTAGCCTACTGTGTTGTGCTGTGTGTGTGTTCAGTAGCCTACTGTGTTGTGTGTGTGTGTTCAGTAGCCTACTGTGTTGAGCTGTGTGTGTGTTCAGTAGCCTGTTGTGTGTGTGTTCAGTAGCCTACTGTGTTGAGCTGTGTGTGTGTTCAGTAGCCTACTGTGTTGTGCTGTGTGTGTGTTCAGTAGCCTACTGTGTTGAGCTGTGTGTGTGTTCAGTAGCCTACTGTGTTGAGCTGTGTGTGTGTTCAGTAGCCTACTGTGTTGTGCTGTGTGTGTGTTCAGTAGCCTACTGTGTTGTGTGTGTGTTCAGTAGCCTACTGTGTTGAGCTGTGTGTGTGTTCAGTAGCCTACTGTGTTGTGTGTGTGTTCAGTAGCCTACTGTGTTGAGCTGTGTGTGTTCAGTAGCCTACTGTGTTGAGCTGTGTGTGTGTTCAGTAGCCTACTGTGTTGAGCTGTGTGTGTGTTCAGTAGCCTACTGTGTTGAGCTGTGTGTGTTCAGTAGCCTACTGTGTTGAGCTGTGTGTCTGTTCAGTAGCCTACTGTGTTGAGCTGTGTGTGTTCAGTAGCCTACTGTGTTGAGCTGTGTGTGTGTTCAGTAGCCTACTGTGTTGAGCTGTGTGTGTTCAGTAGCCTACTGTGTTGAGCTGTGTGTCTGTTCAGTAGCCTACTGTGTTGAGCTGTGTGTGTGTTCAGTAGCCTACTGTGAGCTGTGTGTGTGTTCAGTAGCCTACTGTGTTGAGCTGTGTGTGTGTTCAGTAGTCTACTGTGTTGAGCTGTGTGTGTGTTCAGTAGTCTACTGTGTTGAGCTGTGTGTGTGTTCAGTAGCCTACTGTGTTGAGCTGTGTGTGTGTTCAGTAGCCTACTGTGTTGAGGTGTGTGTGTGTTCAGTAGCCTACTGCGTTGTGCTGTGTGTGTGTTCAGTAGTCTACTGTGTTGAGCTGTGTGTGTGTTCAGTAGCCTACTGTGTTGAGCTGTGTGTGTGTTCAGTAGCCTACTGTGTTGAGCTGTGTGTGTTCAGTAGCCTACTGTGTTGAGCTGTGTGTGTGTTCAGTAGCCTACTGTGTTGAGCTGTGTGTGTGTTCAGTAGCCTACTGTGTTGAGCTGTGTGTGTGTTCAGTAGCCTACTGCGTTGTGCTGTGTGTGTGTTCAGTAGTCTACTGTGTTGAGCTGTGTGTGTGTTCAGTAGCCTACTGTGTTGAGCTGTGTGTGTGTTCAGTAGCCTACTGTGTTGAGCTGTGTGTGTGTTCAGTGCTGAGGTTAAGGTTAGTTGCCCAGCCTACTTCTAGAAAAGAGTCTGTATGGTTGAGAAGACAGGTTGTATGGTGATGGATCAATATGGTGAGAGAGAGTCAGTCTGATGTTGGCGTTAGTGCTGCTCAAGCCTTTCCCCTCTGTGTGACACACACACACACACACACACACACACACACACACACACACACACACACACACACATCTGCGATCTGGGTCATTGTGTTTGGCATCCTACATCATCATTGTTCATAACAACACATAGCTGTCTGTCTGTCCGTCCGTCCGCCCGCCCACCCGCATTAGCGTTATATTACTACATTAGTATTATGGTACCACATTAGTATTATGGTACTACATTAGTATTAATGGTACTACATTAGTATTATGGTACTACATTAGTATTATGGTACTACATTAGTATTAATGATACTACATTAGTATTATGGTACTACATTAGTATTAATGGTACTACATTAGCATTATGGTACTACATTAGTATTAATGGTACTACATTAGTGTTATGGTACTACATAAGTATTAATAAGTACTACATTAGTATTAATGGTACTACATTAGCATTATGGTACTACATTAGTATTATGGTACTACATTAGTATTATGTACTACATTAGTGTTATGGTACTACATTAGTATTCATGGTACTACATTAGTATTAATGGTACTACATTAGTATTATGTACTACATTAGTATTATGGTACTACAACCGGAAGGTTGCAAGTTCAAACCCCTGAGCTGACAAGGTACAAATCTGTCGTTCTGCCCCTGAACAGGCAGTTAACCCACTGTTCCTAGGCCGTCATTGAAAATAAGAATTTGTCCTTAACTGACTTGCCTAGTAAAATAAAGGTAAAAAATATAGTATTATGGTACTACATTAGTCTTATGGTACTACATTAGTCTTATGGTACTACATTAGTTATTATATCTACTATTGTTGTCGCTGTTGTTTTGATATTTGTTACGTGTATCACTTGGCAACATTGACCTTGCCCTTCATGCCACTACAGAATATTGAGTTTGAGAGAGGAGAGGGAGGGGAGAGGGAGGGGAGAGTAGGGGGAGGGGGAGGGCAGAGGGCTGGGAGAGGAGGGAGAGGGGAGAGGAGGGGGAGAGGGCGGGGAGAGGGTGGGGAGAGTAGGGGGAGGGGAGAGGGAGGGGAGAGGGCGGGGAGATTAGGGGAGGGGAGAGGGAGGGGAGAGGGCGGGGAGATTAGGGGAGGGGAGAGGGAGGGGAGAGGGCGGGGAGATGAGGGGAGGGGAGAGGGCGGGGAGATGAGGGGGAGGGGAGAGGGCGGGGAGAGGAAGGAAAGGAGGGGGAGGGGAGAGGGCGACTGGGGTGGTGTTTATTCCAACGCTGCCAGAGGCTTGCGGCTATCAAGAATGATGCTTACGGTGACCAGAGATTATCAGAAGAATTATCAGGATAAACAGATGGGACCATTAACGTAACGTAACGTTGAACTCCTAAAGCCATCAGCTAAATCAAACATTCAGAAAGTATTCAGATCAATCTATGGATTTCACATGACTAGGCAGGGGCATGGGAGGGGCTGGGAAGGCAGGGCCATGGGAGGTGCTGGGAAGGCAGGGCCATGGGAGGTGCTGGGAAGGCAGGGGCATGGGAGGGGCTGGGAAGGCAAAGTCATGGGAGGGACTGGGAAGGCAGGGCGATGAGGAATTGAAAAACTGTATGGTTGAATTGAGATGGGGCAACAGGAGTGGCTAGTAAGTCTGGCTGCACATCTGATTGGCTGACTTAGTGCAAATTGAGATATTATGTGACTAAACTCAACAAAAAGAAGAAGAAACTGTAAAAGATGGCATATTCATTTGATGTTGCCAATTATTTTAATGTATTCAATTTTAATATTCTGTCTTTGGCAAGGTGGGCAAACTTATGCAGGAAATGCGAACAACGAACAGTGAGCCATCGTACTGACAATTTAGATTACAAATAATAATAATAATGAAAAAATAATTGTACGTTTTGAATTTGAGTCTTATTATCAATTTCTTTCAACCAATCAGTGAATTGTGTCAGTGCAGTACATGTTGAGTGCCCTTCTCTATAAGCATGCTGAGAGTCTGTTGTTCATTTGTTTACAGAGAAATTGCATTGTATTTGGTCAAACAAACTACAAAATGTGTTTTTCCAACAGTTTTCTGGTGGAGGACTTTGGCTTCCCGCTAGGCCTGAGGACAAAGACTTTCCTCTAGGCTCAGATTAAAGATGTGACAGATAGGAGTGGCTATAGAGTCAGCTACCATCCTCAGTAGGAGTGGCTATAGAGTCAGCTATCATCCTCAGTAGCTTTCCATCTAAGTTGTCAAGGCCAGGAGGTTTGTCATTATTGATGGATAACAATAATTTTCCCACCTCTCCCACACTAACTTTACTCAGAGGGTTATTTTAAATGGAAGCTTCTCTAATGTCAAACAAATTAAATCAAATTTACAGTGAAATGCTTACTTATAAGCCCTTAACCAATTATGATTTACTAAATAAACTATACTAAAGTAAAAAATGAGCACAAATAACAATAACGAGGCTATATACAGGGGGCACCGGTACAGAGTCAATGTGGAGGCTATATACAGGGGGTACCGGTACAGATGTGGTTAGTTGAGGTAATTGAGGTAATATTTACATGTAGGTAGAGTTAACCCTATCGGCTGTCTCCTCGTTGTCGGTGATCAGGCCTACCACTGTTGTCATCAGCAAACTTAATGATGGTGTTGGAGTCGTGCTTGGCCACGCAGTCATGGGTGAACAGGGGTGTACAGGAGGGGGCTAATCACGCACCCCTGAAGGACCCCCATGTTGAGGATCAGCGTGGCAGATGTGTTGTTGCCTGGGGGGCGGCCTGGCAGGATGTCCTTGTGAATGTCGACCTGTTTAAAAAGGTCTTGCTCACATTGGCTACTGAGAGGATGATCACACAGTCGTCCGGAACAGCTGGGGCTCTCATGCATGCTTCAGTCTCGCTTGCCTCGAAGCATAAAAGGCATTCTAGCTCATCTGGAAGGCTTGCATCACTGGGCAGCTCACCCTGCCATGTCCAACGGGCATCAGAGCCGTGTAAGTAGGATTCAATCTTAGACTTGTATTAACGCTTTTGCCTGTTTGATGGTTCGTTTGAGGGCAGAGAGGGATTTAGTGTCCCGCTCCTCTAGCCTTTTGCTCGGTGCGGATGTTGCCTGTAATCCATGGCTTCTGTTTGGGATATGTACATACGGTCACTGTGGGGGATGACGTCGTCAATGTTCTTATTGATGAAGCCGGTGACTGAGGACTCCTCAACGCCATTGGATGAATCCTGGAACATATTCCAGTCTGTGCTAAACAGTCCTGTAACGTAGCATCATAGAGTCATCTGACCACTTCCGTATTGAGCGAGCCACTGGTACTTCCTGCTTTAGTTTTTCTTGTAAGCAAGAATGGGGAGGATAGATTTATGGTCAGATTTGCCAAATGGAGGGTGGGGGATGTGTCTCTGTGTGTGGAGTAAAGGGGGTCTAGATTTTTCCCCCTCTGTTTGCACGTGACATGCTGGTAGAAGTTAGGTAAAATAGATTAAAGTTTGCCTGCCTTAAAGTCCCCGGCCAATAGGAGCACCGCTTCTGGGTGAGCATTTTCTTGTTTGTTTATGACCTTATACAGCTGATTGAGTGGCCGGAAGACCTAGCCAATCCATGTCGTCGTTCAGCCACTACTAGGTGAGAAATAAGATATTACAGTTTTTAATATCCCGTTGGTAGGATAGTCTCGAACGGAGATCATCCAGTTTATTCTCCAGTGATTGCATGTTGTCCGATAGAACGGATAGTAGAGGCGGGTTACCCACTCGCCGACGAGGCACCCTGATCTCTGCCCCATGTACTTCTGTCTTTTCTTCACGCGAATGACGGGGAGTTGGGCCTGTTCTCCGGATAGCAGTATATCCTTCTCGTCTGACTCATTAAAGGAAAATATTTGTCCAGTTCGAGGTGAGTAATCGCTGTTCTGATATCCAGAAGCTCTTTTCGGTCATAAGAGTGGGTAGCAGCAACATTATCGGTAGGGTTATGCATTACAGTTAGCAGTGTGGTTAGGGTTAGGCATGAGGTTAGCAGTGTGGTTAGGGTTAGGCATGAGGTTAGCAGTGTGGTTAGGGTTAGGCATGAGGTTAGCAGTGTGGTTAGGGTTAGGCATGAGGTTAGCAGTGTGGTTAGGGTTAGGCATGAGGTTAGCAGTGTGGTTAGAGTTAGGCATGAGGTTAGCAGTGTGGTTAGGGTTAGGCATGAGGTTAGCAGTGTGGTTAGGGTTAGGCATGAGGTTAGCACTGTGGTTAGGGTTAGGCATGAGGTTAGCAGTGTGGTTAGGGTTTGGTATTTTTTTTAATTTAAATTTATTATGTTCCCCTCACCCTACCACCCCTCCCCTCACCCTACCACCCCTCCCCTAATTACAGTAAACTAATGAACAACAACACTTAGGCTTCTACTTCCAGCGTATACATATTATACAGTCTGGTTTTCAGAGCTTGACTATAAGTCCTAGCTTCTATCTCTCTCTCTCTCTGTCTGTGTCTCCTTGTCAACAACACACCTCCTCCCCCTCTTTTCCTCTGTTAGAACCAGATCCACACTATCATGTGAAGCTCAATGTTAGACAAACGGAGAACAGATCATGAAAATGAAGCTGATGCGTTGGTCAATATGTTATACAGCACTGTGAAGACTGTCCTCTACTGTGGCTATAGTCTATTGATTGAACACTGAATCCCCTATGTCCTTGAAGGTTTGGGAAAAGCCAACTGACATTTACTCCTGAAGTGTTGAACTGCTGCACCCAATGTAGTTATAATTTGACCCTACTGGTTATCTATGTTTGACCATCTTGAAGAACGATCTGTCCTAAATGGCAATGCCCTCCTATAATCTCTACTCGGTACAGCCAGCAGAGGACTGGTCACCCCTCAGAGCCTGGTTTCTCTCTACCCAGTACAGCCAGTAGTGGACTGGTCATCCCTCAGAGCCTGGTTCCTCTGGTCTACCCAGTACAGCCAGTAGAGGGTCACCCCAGCCAGTAGAGCTGGTCACCCTCAGAGCCAGTGGTTCCTCTCTACCCAGTGGTTCCTCTCTACCCAGTACAGCCAGTAGAGGACTGGTCTGGTCACCCCTCAGAAGCCTGGTTCCTGGTTCCTCTACCCAGTACAGACAGTAGAGGACTGGTCACCCCTCAGAGCCTGGTTCCTCTCTACCCAGTACAGCCAGTAGAGGACTGGTCACCCTCAGAGCCTGGTTCCTCTGGTCTACCCAGTACAGCCAGTAGAGGACTGGTCACCCTCAGAGCCTGGTTCCTCTGGTCTACCCAGTACAGCCAGTAGAGGTCTGGTCAACCCTCAGAGCCTAGTTCCTCTGGTCTACCCAGTACAGCCAGTAGAGGACTGGTCACCCCTCAGAGCCTGGTTCCTCTGGTCTACCCAGTACAGCCAGTAGAGGACTGGTCACCCCTCAGAGCCTGGTTCCTCTCTACCCAGTACAGCCAGTAGAGGACTGGTCACCCCTCAGAGCCTGGTTCCTCTGGTCTACCCAGTACAGCCAGTAGAGGACTGGTCACCCCTCAGAGCCTGGTTCCTCTGGTCTACCCAGTACAGCCAGTAGAGGACTGGTCACCCCTCAGAGCCTGGTTCCTCTGGTCTACCCAGTACAGCCAGTAGAGGACTGGTCACCCCTCAGAGCCTGGTTCCTCTCTACCCAGTACAGCCAGTAGAGGACTGGTCACCCCTCAGAGCCTGGTTCCTCTGGTCTACCCAGTACAGCCAGTAGAGGACTGGTCACCCCTCAGAGCCTGGTTCCTCTCTACCCAGTACAGCCAGTAGAGGTCTGGTCACCCCTCAGAGCCTGGTTCCTCTGGTCTACCCAGTACAGCCAGTAGAGGACTGGTCACCCCTCAGAGCCTGGTTCCTCTCTACCCAGAACAGCCAGTAGAGGACTGGTCACCCCAGAGCCTCAGTAGCCTGGTTCCTCAGAGCCTGGTCTACCCAGTACAGCCAGTAGAGGACTGGTCACCCTCAGAGCCTGGTTCCTCTGGTCTACCCAGTACAGCCAGTAGAGGTCTGGTCACCCTCAGAGCCTGGTTCCTCTGGTCTACCCAGTACAGCCAGTAGAGGACTGGTCACCCCTCAGAGCCTGGTTCCTCTCTACCCAGTACAGCCAGTAGAGGACTGGTCACCCCTCAGAGCCTGGTTCCTCTGGTCTACCCAGTACAGCCAGTAGAGGACTGGTCACCCCTCAGAGCCTGGTTCCTCTCTACCCAGTACAGTCAGTAGAGGACAGGTCACCCCTCAGAGCCTGGTTCCTCTGGTCTACCCAGTACAGTCAGTAGAGGACTGGTCACCCCTCAGAGCCTGGTTCCTCTGGTCAGCCAGTAGAGGACTGGTCACCAGTACAGCCAGTAGAGAGACTGGTCACCCCTCAGAGCCTGGTTCCTCTCTACCCAGTACAGCCAGTAGAGGACTGGTCACCCCTCAGAGCCTGGTTCCTCTGGTCTACCCAGTACAGCCAGTAGAGGACTGGTCACCCTCAGAGCCTGGTTCCTCTCTACCCAGTAGAGCAGTAGAGGACTGGTCACCACGCAGAGCCTGGTTCCTCTCTACCCAGTACAGCCAGTAGAGGACTGGTCACCCCTCAGAGCCTGGTTCCTCTGGTCTACCCAGTAGAGCCAGTAGAGGACTGGTCACCCGCAGAGCCTGGTTCCTCTCTACCCAGTACAGCCAGTAGAGGACTGGTCACCCCTCAGAGCCTGGTTCCTCTGGTCTACCCAGTAGAGCCAGTAGAGGACTGGTCACCCCGCAGAGCCTGGTTCCTCTATACCCAGTACAGTCAGTAGAGGACTGGTCACCTATCAGAGCCTGGTGCCTCTGGTCTACCCAGTACAGCCAGTAGAGGACTGGTCACCCCTCAGAGCCTGGTTCCTCTCTACCCAGTACAGCCAGTAGAGGACTGGTCACCCCTCAGAGCCTGGTTCCTCTGGTCTACCCAGTACAGCCAGTAGAGGACTGGTCATCCCTCAGAGCCTGGTTCCTCTCCACCCAGTACAGCCAGTAGAGGACTGGTCACCCCTCAGAGCCTGGTTCCTCTCTACCCAGTACAGCCAGTAGAGGACTGGTCACCCCTTAGAGCCTGGTTCCTCTGGTCTACCCAGTACAGCCAGTAGAGGACTGGTCACCCCTCAGAGCCTGGTTCCTCTGGTCTACCCAGTACAGCCAGTAGAGGACTGGTCACCCCTCAGAGCCTGGTTCCTCTCTAGGTAGAGGACTGGTCACCCCTCAGAGCCTGGTTCCTCTGGTCTACCCAGTACAGCCAGTAGAGGACTGGTCACCTATCAGAGCCTGGTTCCTCTGGTCTACCCAGTACAGCCAGTAGAGGACTGGTCACCCCTCAGAGCCTGGTTCCTCTCTACCCAGTACAGCCAGTAGAGGACTGGTCACCCCTCAGAACCTGGTTCCTCTGGTCTACCCTGTACAGCCAGTAGAGGACTGGTCACACCTCAGAGCCTGGTTCCTCTCTACCCAGTACAGCCAGTAGAGGACTGGTCACCACGCAGAGCCTGGTTCCTTTCTACCCAGTACAGCCAGTAGAGGACTGGTCACCCCTCAGAACCTGGTTCCTCTGGTCTACCCAGTAGAGCCAGTAGAGGACTGGTCATCACGCAGAGCCTGGTTCCTCTCTACCCAGTACAGCCAGTAGAGGACTTGTCACCCCTCAGAACCTGGTTCCTCTGGTCTACCCAGTAGAGCCAGTAGAGGACTGGTCACCACGCAGAGCCTGGTTCCTCTCTACCCAGTACAGCCAGTAGAGGACTGGTCACCCCTCAGAACCTGGTTCCTCTGGTCTACCCAGTAGAGCCAGTAGAGGACTGGTCACCACGCAGAGCCTGGTTCCTTTATACCCAGTACAGTCAGTAGAGGACTGGTCACCTATCAGAGCCTGGTGCCTCTGGTATACCCAGTACAGTCAGTAGAGGACTGGTCACCCCTCAAAGCCTGGTTGCTCTCTACCCAGTACAGCCAGTAGAGGCATGGTCACCCCTCAGCCTGGTTCCTCTCTACCCAGTACACACAGTAGAGGACTGGTCATCCCTCAGAGCCTGGTTCCTCTCCACACAGTACAGCCAGTAGAGGCATGGTCACCCCTCAGAGCCTGGTTCCTCTCTACCCAGTACACCCAGTAGAGGACTGGTCACCTCTTAGAGCCTGGTTCCTCTGGTCTACCCAGTACAGCCAGTAGAGGACTGGTCACCTCTCAGAGCCTGGTTCCTCTGGTCTACCCAGTACAGCCAGTAGAGGACTGGTCACCCCTCAGAGCCTGGTTCCTCTCTACACAGTAGAGGACTGGTCACCCCTCAGAGCCTGGTTCCTCTGGTCTACCCAGTTCAGCCAGTAGAGGACTGGTCACCCCTCAGAGCCTGGTTCCTCTGGTCTACCCAGTACAGCCAGTAGAGGACTGGTCACCCCTCAGCCTGGTTCCTCTCTACCCAGTACACACAGTAGAGGACTGGTCATCCCTCAGAGCCTGGTTCCTCTCCACACAGTACAGCCAGTAGAGGCATGGTCACCCCTCAGAGCCTGGTTCCTCTCTACCCAGTACACCCAGTAGAGGACTGGTCACCTCTTAGAGCCTGGTTCCTCTGGTCTACCCAGTACAGCCAGTAGAGGACTGGTCACCTCTTAGAGCCTGGTTCCTCTGGTCTACCCAGTACAGCCAGTAGAGGACTGGTCACCCTCAGAGCCTGGTTCCTCTCTACACAGTAGAGGACTGGTCACCCCTCAGAGCCTGGTTCCTCTCTACCCAGTACAGCCAGTAGAGGACTGGTCACCCCTCAGAGCCTGGCTCCTCTGGTCTACCCAGTACCGCCAGTAGAGGACTGGTCACCCCTCAGAGCCTGGTTCCTCTGGTCTACCCAGTACAGCCAGTAGAGGACTGGTCACCCCTCAGAGCCTGGTTCCTCTCTACCCAGTACAGTCAGTAGAGGACTGGTCACCCCTCAGAGCCTGGTTCCTCTGGTCTACACAGTACAGCCAGTAGAGGACTGGTCACCCCTCAGAGCCTGGTTCCTCTCTACCCAGTACAGTCAGTAGAGAACTGGTCACCCCTCAGAGCCTGGTTCCTCTCTACCCAGTACAGTCAGTAGAGAACTGGTCACCCCTCAGAGCCTGGTTCCTCTGGTCTACACAGTACAGCCAGTAGAGGATTGGTCACCCCTCAGAGCCTGGTTCCTCTCTACCCAGTACAGTCAGTAGAGGACTGGTCACCCCTCAGAACCTGGTTCCTCTCTACCCAGTACAGCCAGTAGAGGACTGGTCACCCCTCAGAACCTGGTTCCTCTGGTCTACCCAGTAGAGCCAGTAGAGGACTGGTCACCACGCAGAGCCTGGTTACTCTCTACCCAGTACAGTCAGTAGAGGACTGGTCACCTATCAGAGCCTGGTGCCTCTGGTCTACCCAGTACAGTCAGTAGAGGACTGGTCACCTATCAGAGCCTGGTTCCTCTCTACCCAGTACAGCCAGTAGAGGAATGGTCACCCCTCAGAGCCTGGTTCCTATCTACCCAGTACAACCAGCAGAGGACTGGTCACCCCTCAGAGCCTGGTTCCTCTGGTCTACCCAGTACAGCCAGTAGAGGACTGGTCACCCCTCAGAACCTGGTTCCTCTGGTCTACCCTGTACAGCCAGTAGAGGACTGGTCACCACGCAGAGCCTGGTTCCTTTCTACCCAGTACAGCAAGTAGAGGACTGGTCACCCCTCAGAACCTGGTTCCTCTGGTCTACCCAGTAGAGCCAGTAGAGGACTGGTCATCATTCAGAGCCTGGTTCCTCTCTACCCAGTACAGCCAGTAGAGGACTGGTCACCCCTCAGAACCTGGTTCCTCTGGTCTACCCAGTAGAGCCAGTAGAGGACTGGTCACCACGCAGAGCCTGGTTCCTTTATACCCAGTACAGTCAGTAGAGGACTGGTCACCTATCAGAGCCTGGTGCCTCTGGTATACCCAGTACAGTCAGTAGAGGACTGGTCACCCCTCAAAGCCTGGTTGCTCTCTACCCAGTATAGCCAGTAGAGGCATGGTCACCCCTCAGCCTGGTTCCTCTCTACCCAGTACACACAGTAGAGGACTGGTCACCCCTCAGAGCCTGGTTCCTCTCTACACAGTAGAGGACTTGTCACCCCTCAGAGCCTGGTTCCTCTGGTCTACCCAGTTCAGCCAGTAGAGGACTGGTTACCTATCAGAGCCTGGTGCCTCTGGTATACCCAGTACAGCCAGTAGAGGACTGGTCACCACGCAGAGCCTGGTTCCTCTCTACCCAGTACAGCCAGTAGAGGACTGGTTACCCCTCAGAGCCTGGTTCCTCTCTACACAGTACAGTCAGTAGAGGACTGGTCACCCCTCAAAGCCTGGTTCCTCTCTACCCAGTACAGCCAGTAGAGGAATGGTCACCCCTCAGAGCCTGGTTCCTATCTACCCAGTACAACCAGCAGAGGACTGGTCACCCCTCAGAGCCTGGTTCCTCTGGTCTACCCAGTACAGCCAGTAGAGGACTGGTCACCCCTCAGAACCTGGTTCCTCTGGTCTACCCAGTAGAGCCAGTAGAGGACTGGTCACCACGCAGAGCCTGGTTCCTCTCTACCCAGTACAGCCAGTAGAGGACTGGTCACCCTCAGAACCTGGTTCCTCTGGTCTACCCAGTAGAGCCAGTAGAGGACTGGTCACCCCTCAGAGCCTGGTTCCTTTATACCCAGTACAGTCAGTAGAGGACTGGTCACCTATCAGAGCCTGGTTCCTCTCTACCCAGTACAGCCAGTAGAGGAATGGTCACCCCTCAGAGCCTGGTTCCTATCTACCCAGTACAACCAGCAGAGGACTGGTCACCCTCAGAGCCTGGTTCCTCTGGTCTACCCAGTACAGCCAGTAGAGGACTGGTCACCCCTCAGAACCTGGTTCCTCTGGTCTACCCTGTACAGCCAGTAGAGGACTGGTCACACCTCAGAGCCTGGTTCCTCTCTACCCAGTACAGCCAGTAGAGGACTGGTCACCACGCAGAGCCTGGTTCCTTTCTACCCAGTACAGCAAGTAGAGGACTGGTCACCCCTCAGAACCTGGTTCCTCTGGTCTACCCAGTAGAGCCAGTAGAGGACTGGTCATCACGCAGAGCCTGGTTCCTCTCTACCCAGTACAGCCAGTAGAGAACTGGTCACCCCTCAGAACCTGGTTCCTCTGGTCTACCCAGTAGAGCCAGTAGAGGACTGGTCATCACGCAGAGCCTGGTTCCTCTCTACCCAGTACAGCCAGTAGAGGACTTGTCACCCCTCAGAACCTGGTTCCTCTGGTCTACCCAGTACAGCCAGTAGAGGACTGGTCCCCCTCAGAGCCTGGTTCCTCTCTACACAGTAGAGGACTGGTCACCCCTCAGAGCCTGGTTCCTCTCTACCCAGTACAGCCAGTAGAGGACTGGTCACCCCTCAGAGCCTGGCTCCTCTGGTCTACCCAGTACCGCCAGTAGAGGACTGGTCACCCCTCAGAGCCTGGTTCCTCTGGTCTACCCAGTACAGCCAGTAGAGGACTGGTCACCCCTCAGAGCCTGGTTCCTCTCTACCCAGTACAGTCAGTAGAGGACTGGTCACCCCTCAGAGCCTGGTTCCTCTGGTCTACACAGTACAGCCAGTAGAGGACTGGTCACCCTCAGAGCCTGGTTCCTCTCTACCCAGTACAGTCAGTAGAGAACTGGTCACCCCTCAGACCCTGGTTCCTCTCTACCCAGTACAGTCAGTAGAGAACTGGTCACCCCTCAGAGCCTGGTTCCTCTGGTCTACACAGTACAGCCAGTAGAGGATTGGTCACCCTCAGAGCCTGGTTCCTCTCTACCCAGTACAGTCAGTAGAGGACTGGTCACCCCTCAGAACCTGGTTCCTCTCTACCCAGTACAGCCAGTAGAGGACTGGTCACCCCTCAGAACCTGGTTCCTCTGGTCTACCCAGTAGAGCCAGTAGAGGACTGGTCACCACGCAGAGCCTGGTTACTCTCTACCCAGTACAGCCAGTAGAGGACTGGTCACCCCTCAGAGCCTGGTTCCTCTGGTCTACACAGTACAGCCAGTAGAGGACTGGTCACCCCTCAGAGACTGGTTCCTCTTTACCCAGTAGAGGACTGGTCACCCTCAGAGCCTGGTTCCTCTGGTCTACCCAGTACAGTCAGTAGAGGACTGGTCACCCCTCAGAGCCTGGTTCCTCTCTACCCAGTACAGCCAGCAGAGGACTGGTCACCCCTCAGAGCCTGGTTCCTCTGGTATACCCAGTACAGCCAGTAGAGGACTGGTCACCCTCAGAGCCTGGTTCCTCTGGTATACCCAGTACAGCCAGTAGAGGACTGGTCACCCCTCAGAGCCTGGTTCCTCTATACCCAGTAGAGGACTGGTCACCCATCAGTATTATAGTAATAAACCATGAGGTCTGTGATTAACAGTTGACCCATCAGTATTATAGTAATAAACCACGAGGTCTGTGATTAACAGTTGACCCATCAGTATTATAGTAATAAACCATGAGGTCTGTGATTAACAGTTGACCCATCAGTATTCTAGTAATAAACCATGAGGTCTGTGATTAACAGTAGACCCATCAGTATTATAGTAATAAACCATGAGGTCTGTGATTAACAGTTGACCCATCAGTATTTTAGTAATAAACCATGAGGTCTGTGATTAACAGTTGACCCATCAGTATTATAGTAATAAACCATGAGGTCTGTGATTAACAGTTGACCCATCAGTATTATAGTAATAAACCATGAGGTCTGTGATTAACAGTTGACCCATCAGTATTCTAGTAATAAACCATGAGGTCTGTGATTAACAGTTGACCCATCAGTATTATAGTAATAAACCATGAGGTCTGTGATTAACAGTTAACCCATCAGTATTATAGTAATAAACCATGAGGTCTGTGATTAACAGTTGACCCATCAGTATTATAGTAATAAACCATGAGGTCTGATAATACTGATGGGTCAACTGTTAATAGTAATAAACCATGTGGTCTATATGTGAAACTCTAACAAGACAACAACTTACCTTGTTCCTCCAGTAGTTTTCTCTGCTCTGTAGACAAAAGAAAACAAGTGTATAAAATAATTACAAAAATAATCATTAAAAAGCCTGGAAAACAGTCTTTAAAAACACAAATTAACATACAGTATAACCATTAAAACCATGAGGTCTGTGAGAAACAGTAACAGTAAGTAAATAACACCCATCAGTGTTATTGAAGGTAACCTGGTATAAATGAATAGAGTCTAATGGACAGTATATGGGTCATTACTAGTTATATCCTGATCTAATACAGGACTGGTCTGAAGGTAACCTGGTATAAATGAATAGAGTCTAATGGACAGTATATGGGCCATTCCTAGTTATATCCTGATCTAATACAGGACTGGTCTGAAGGTAACCTGGTATAAATGAATAGAGTCTAATGGACAGTATATGGGTCATTCCTAGTTATATCCTGATCTAATACAGGACTGGTCTGAAGGTAACCTGGTATAAATGAATAGAGTCTAATGGACAGTATATGGGTCATTCCCAGTTATATCCTGATCTAATACAGGACTGGTCTGAAGGTAACCTGGTATAAATGAATAGAGTCTAATGGACAGTATATGGGTCATTCCTAGTTATATCCTGATCTAATACAGGACTGGTCTGAAGGTAACCTGGTATAAATGAATAGAGTCTAATGGACAGTATATGGGTCATTCCCAGTTATATCCTGATCTAATACAGGACTGGTCTGAAGGTAACCTGGTATAAATGAATAGAGTCTAATGGACAGTGTATGGGCCATTCCTAGTTATATCCTGATCTAACACAGGACTGGTCTGAAGGTAACCTGGTATAAATGAATAGAGTCTAATGGACAGTATATGGGTCATTCCTAGTTATATCCTGATCTAATACAGGACTGGTCTGAAGGTAACCTGGTATAAATGAATAGAGTCTAATGGACAGTATATGGGTCATTCCCAGTTATATCCTGATCTAATACAGGACTGGTCTGAAGGTAACCTGGTATAAATGAATAGAGTCTAATGGACAGTGTATGGGCCATTCCTAGTTATATCCTGATCTAATACAGGACTGGTCTGAAGGTAACCTGGTATAAATGAATAGAGTCTAATGGACAGTATATGGGTCATTCCTAGTTATATCCTGATCTAATACAGGACTGGTCTGAAGGTAACCTGGTATAAATGAATAGAGTCTAATGGACAGTATATGGGCCATTCCTAGTTATATCCTGATCTAATACAGGACTGGTCTGAAGGTAACCTGGTATAAATGAATAGAGTCTAATGGACAGTATATGGGTCATTCCTAGTTATATCCTGATCTAATACAGTACTGGTCTGAAGGTAACCTGGTATAAATGAATAGAGTCTAATGGACAGTATATGGGTCATTCCTAGTTATATCCTGATCTAATACAGGACTGGTCTGAAGGTAACCTGGTATAAATGAATAGAGTCTAATGGACAGTATATGGGTCATTCCTAGTTATATCCTGATCTAATACAGGACTGGTCTGAAGGTAACCTGGTATAAATGAATAGAGTCTAATGGACAGTACATGGGTCATTCCTAGTTATATCCTGATCTAATACAGGACTGGTCTGAAGGACCAGAACACAGACATCAAGGACCAGAACACAGACATCAAGGACCAGAACACAGACATCAAGGACCATTCAGACATCAAGGACCAGTCACAGACATCAAGGACCAGTCACAGACATCAAGGACCAGTCACAGACATCAAGGACCAGTCACAGACATCAAGGACCAGTCACAGACATCAAGGACCAGTCACAGACATCAAGGACCAGTCACAGACATCAAGGACCAGTCACAGACATCAAGGACCAGTCACAGACATCAAGGACCAGTCACAGACATCAAGGACAAGTCACAGACATCAAGGACAAGTCACAGACATCAAGGACCAGTCACAGACATCAAGGACCAGTCACAGACATCAAGGACCAGTCACAGACATCAAGGACCAGTCACAGACATCAAGGACAAGTCACAGACATCAAGGACAAGTCACAGACATCAAGGACAGGTCACAGACATCAAGGACCAGTCACAGACATCAAGGACCAGTCACAGACATCAAGGACCAGTCACAGACATCAAGGACAAGTCACAGACATCAAGGACAGGTCACAGACATCAAGGACCAGTCACAGACATCAAGGACCAGTCACAGACATCAAGGACCAGTCACAGACATCAAGGACATGTCAGACATCAAGGACAAGTCACAGACATCAAGGACAGGTCACAGACATCAAGGACCAGTCACAGACATCAAGGACCAGTCACAGACATCAAGGACCAGTCACAGACATCAAGGACATGTCAGACATCAAGGACCAGTCACAGACATCAAGGACCAGTCACAGACATCAAGGACCAGTCACAGACATCAAGGACCAGTCACAGACATCAAGGACCAGTCACAGACATCAAGGACCAGTCACAGACATCAAGGACCAGTCACAGACATCAAGGACAAGTCACAGACATCAAGGACAAGTCACAGACATCAAGGACAGGTCACAGACATCAAGGACCAGTCACAGACATCAAGGACCAGTCACAGACATCAAGGACCAGTCACAGACATCAAGGACAAGTCACAGACATCAAGGACCAGTCACAGACATCAAGGACATGTCAGACATCAAGGACAAGTCAGACATCAAGGACAAGTGTGGGAGAAATTAGGTACATATATGGATAAATATACTGTCCTATATAAAAGAGGGATGCATTTGCCATTCCGGTAGGGTACATTGTCTATTGTATAGGACAGGAAGCCAGAGTGGGACCATGGGAGTATGGAACAGCTGGGAACACTAAAGTAATGCAGACACATAGACGCCTAGAAATGACTGGACATACAAAGGTCAGAGTGATATACGAAGGAGGGGTCAGCCAAATGACCCCAGATGAATTACATCACAGGGGAGACACAAGTCTGTTTAATCTTATACAAACATATGAAGAGAAGGTGACCAAAACAGCTAGTCACAGGAAAGGGGGATGTATATTATCTTTAGGTCAAAAGAAGGGTCTTGTCATCATTTTTAATCTGACCGAAAGCAGATGTGGGCGTTACTGGGCTGAACAAGCAGGATGCACGAAGTAGGATGGACTCATGGATTGTGGGTATAAAAAGTCAGAGCGAGTGCTCTGAAAATGTGTGTGTTCCGCGGACTGCTCCGGCTTAAGATACTGTTGTATTAAAAGTCTACATTGATTTTCACAAAGTTCCTGGTTGTGCAATATTTGAACCGATTTGCCACTACAGACTTGGCGAGCTTTTTCCAGGAGTGATGAGAGACCGGGGCGTTCCTGGCTGACGGCGATCTGGCAAACACGGGTGGCCACCTAATTATAGCAAGGTAAGCAAAGAACTTGCTGTAGTTATAATGTTTGCATAGATTGTTTCGGAGATCCTGTCCCAGTGGGGGAACGTCAAGTAGGTCTCTCTCTCTAATTTCCTAAAAATTATAGAAACGAAAGAACTTTTTGAAATTCAATGAATTTGCATGTGTGTGTGTAAGCTTGGGGATTGTATAATGAATGTGCATGTTTAGTGAGTGAGTAGGCGGGGGCGCAGGGCTGCAGTTACCTGCTTATAAAGTCTGAATAAAATAAGTAATTATAGAAATCCTACGATACCGCTTCAAAATATTTACCAGAGGGTCTGAATGGGTAGGTCACTTTATTGATAAGTAATCCTGCGATACCGCCTCGAAATATTTAGCTGAAGGACTGTATGGGTAGGCTACTTTACTGATAAGTAGATAGGGAAATATTCATGGCTACCGCTTCAAGGAAAAGGTCTGTACGGATGAGTATTTAGTAAATAAAAAATGAAGATGAAATGAAGGACTGTACGGGTGAATATTTAAAACACAGAAAGAACGATGATTGTGTTCAACTGAAAAGGAAATCCTGCGAATACAAAACGCTCCGTCTAGCTAAACGGGGGTTTATAAATCGCGCCACGATATTGCTCTAACGTAGAATAAAGATCAATACGGGGTGGATGAATAGGATATGAAGACAAGCTGATCCGATTAGACAGTAGTCTCGTCATGTCGTAAAAATCCTATAGGATAATACCAGTTTATGTAGAGGAAGTGTATTAAGCTAGGGGATAAACTATAGGTCGTTTTTAGGTAAAAACGAAGGGTGTATGTGAAACTAATGTGAATAAAGAAATTGAATGAAAATAAACGAATGAATGACAATTCTTTGTGATGAATGAGCGGATTAGAAAGAAGATGAAGAACAGGCTGTGTGTCTGTGACCAACTGGGAATGCGCAGGCCTCTCTGACAGTCAACAGTGTAATTTGAGAAAGAGAGCGCAGTTAACACGCACTGGGAAGAGGAACAAAATCGATAAATATTGGGCAAGATAAGTTATACATAAGGATAAAACATTGACTGGATAATGAGTTGTAAAAATACAATAGGTGTCAAAAAGAGGTATTAAACAAGGCATGGGTAGCATATAACGGATGCGAAGTAGAAAGAAATAGACTAAAATATACTGGTTCAAATAAATCTAGGCGGTCTAGAATAAAGTGAGAAGTCTAGAATACATATTAAAATACATATTAAAAATATCACGAGCCCCGTAAACAAGATAGAAAGCTGAAATTTAAAAAATAGCCTCAGGAATTAAACAGTAAAATAGGCTAAGAGAGAAAATAGCAAGCGGATAAATAAAGAGATAAGAAAGTGCATTACATTATAAATAAGCTGAATTAGAAGGAAAATTATATGAAATAGGATTTAATACACTGAATAAAGTTAAAGTAATAGTATAAGCAAAGATAAAAACACAGTGATATTTGAGGTGCTGTACTAGAATGAGACATTAAGGCTTCTGTAGAATTCAGTAATACAATTGTAGACATTATAGAATAGGTTTTACTAGGGGTATTAAGTGATGTGAATAAACTATTATTTGAGAAAGTAGGGTAGATCTGCCTTGGGAAATAGTAAATAAAGTGTATAACGCGATGGGAGTGTTTAGGGAAATAAATAAGTGACATGGAAACAAACGGACTGTTTCTCCCTGGAATATAGAGACAGCGAAATGTAATAAAGCCATAGGGACGCTGAAAGACGCGAACGTTAATTCTACCAATTCAATTTGGATATAAAGGAGCAGACGGTATAATGTAGGGCAACATTACCCGGTAGATAGGATAAATAAAATAATGAATTGGAACAATCACATAAAACCATAACACGAAGCTTAACTTAACATTCTATCATCAGAAATGCATTCCGAAAGTGTAAGAAGTTGTAGAGCAGGGCTAACTAAGGGTGGGGGGAAATTAGTGTAAGATGACACTGGAATGTGGGAGCACCCTTTTCAAAAGAACAGCGGCTGATCGTTCTAAGGTTAATATGAATGGAGTTTTCTCCAAGCGGTGTATAGTCTCTGATTTATCAAAAAGTGGTTCATAAAGAGTACAGTTTATATGTGATGAAATACGTACTAGATCACGTTTTACCTAACTTCTAGTAAGGTACCGATGTAATTTACAAATAGCCCCACTTGGAGTCGTTTTGCATTAAAATGGTGGTTTCAATGGTGATAAAATGCGTGGAGAAGTTATTATTGGTGTCAAAATACGGAGAATAAACGTATATGAAGGATTGCAGAACGTGGTGGTTGGAAGAAGAGCAAATTGTATTGTATGGGTGTTTTCAGTTTCTAAGGGTAGGATACAGATGGCCGAGCAGGGAGGGATTGGGCGTTCCGTGCATGGCTGGAGCTTTTAGTGCATGCTTGGGAAAAGTGAGGGGATTTTTAGCAGATGTGTGATAATGTTGGCTTGCTGATTTAGGTGGCATGGTGAATGTTAACAACATGTACATTTCTTTTCCAGAAGAAAAGGGGTTACATTTTCAATGGTTTTTTCAATTCAGTTTTAGACTGGGTATGCAGAAGGATGGAAGTGCTTTTGAAAGTGTGGTTAAGATGTTTCTAAAGAGAGTGAATACATTTTAATGGTGTTAAATGCCCTGAACCCTAATAATTTCCTGTGAAGACTGATCAACTTCACTAGAAATTGTTGGAACAGGTGGGATTGAATTATAAAATGATTGAGCAACACCAGTCTCTATTCAAAGTGTACCATCACTTTGAAATTCCATTATTTCCTTGGGAAAAAGATGAAGAGAGGTAATCTTGAATTGACTAGTTATTAAAATAGGTTTATTTTTATGAAACATGGGTTCATAGTTGAGATTATCAGTTCCCTGGGGTTATGGTTTTTGGGTAAATACAAAATGTGTTTTGTTCATTCTACATATAAAATGGAAATATATGTAAACAAGGGATAACAGTTACTCCAAATAGGTTATTGGAGTGGGAGTTTCTGCAAGGGTTATGTTGATAACTACATAATCTGTAGCTCATCTGAGAGATTGCCAGTAGAATAAGGGAGTTATCATAGAATGTGATTATCACCACAACAAGTGTGTGTGGAACTCTACCCCACCCTACTGGCTGAATAGTGTGGGACCACTGTGTCTGATGACCTGTGAACTGTCTCTGGAATGAGATGTGTCTGGAAGAAGAAAGACTAAAGGGGATAATGACCTTATAGTACCAGGCCACTCATGACAGAAAAACAGAGGCAAAAAGGTGCATGATAAAATAGATTTTATTGGTACTGAAAGGTTTTAGTATAATGTTAATTATTAAAGGGATCATGAACTAAATTGAGTAGGTAAAATTTGAGTTAAAGTAAACACTAAGGACTGTTATCCTGAATATTGGATTGGATAATTTATAAACACCATTTAGTTGTGTTTTTGAATGTAGGAAAACTCTGGAAACTAATCCTGAGACAGGTTGGTTGACAGAACTTGCAGAATATTAGAATAAGGGTTTTTGTTTATTTTATTTTACAATATCATTGTAATTGGAGTGATACATTGGAATGACATAAGTAATTGAATATAAAGTATAGTCTGTTGTGTGATTTAACACCCAAGGATGAAGAAGATATTACAAATAGTGGTAATTTATTGCAAATATGCAGTTATTATAATTTACTTTACTATTTTTCTTGTTTGGTAAATTTATTTATGTTTTGAGGAAAAAAGAGTCTGAGGGGAGACTGATAAATTGACTAAAAATGATTTGAGAATGTTTAAGTATGTATCAAACTATGGAAGGAATTTAGGAGTAGTGACTTATGTGTTATGGGTTAGAAACTGTAACTACATTGGGGATTCATATGAAGGTTATGATAACAAGGGGGTGTTATTTCTAGAAACAATGTATATTAATAGACAAGATAATTCACAGAAAAGGAAGGACAGTTGGTCTTGTAGAAATATAGGGACAATTCTAAGGGTAGATAGAACATTACACACACCTAGATTATGGTAAAAGTAATAAGTAGTGGCATTTTGAAGAAGCTTAGGACTTAGTTTTGTTAGGATTGGATATTCTTTCAACTGGAAGACACTTGACTGATTACATGTTATTCTTACAGCAGTTGCTGTAGGGACCATAACTTGGATATCATTATGAATATTTTTGTGACAAGAGGTCAGGTATTTGAGACAGAATGTTTACATAACAGAATGTTTACATAGGGCTGTTATTTAAGAAAGTCTGTTGTCAGGAAATAACCCATGTGTTAGTATGTATGTTTCCAGGAGAAGAGTACATAAGATGCCAGATGGAACGGCATGGGCTGAATTCTGGAGACTGAGTGTACATCAAGATACACCAGGCTGGGGATATACTTCGTACAGCACCTGCAGTGGTAAAGATCGTCATGTCTCTCTTTGATGGGTGCATAAGTTTCACAAGAAGTAAGGTCCAGCTGAATAATGGGTGAGCTTGAAAACACCATGACAGAGGACGTGAAACAAAACAAAAGAGAGAGAGAGACTAGATTCCACTGTAGATATACTGGGTTGAGTTTGGGGGTTATTTGGTTTATTTGATAATGTATCATGTGAATAAGGATAGATATTAGGGTAGTTGTACCTAAACAACATGTTGAAGGCTCGATGTGGAAGCCCATTCAGTGTTGAATTACTTCAAGAAGAAATCATGTTGATTAAGGTTATGGGGTAATTAGGTAATTAGGTAATTAGGGCCTCCATTTTTGTAGAGTCCAGCAGAAACACATCCTGAAGGCATAGAGTCGGGTGAAGAGAGAGTGGGAATTGTCATGGTCTTAGATTTCAGTATTTATGAATACAGTCATGCATAACACATAACATTGTCAATACTGTCATGTTGTGTCTTTTGTTTTACAAGTCTTTTGTTTAGGAAACCAGATGGAGAAGGGTTCTCCAGCTTCAGCTGGAATGTCAGTTTGTGTGATGAGTGATGGAAGTAAGAGAATGTATGGTGTAATCATAGAACAGAGGCCATAAGTCTTTAAGTATGAATGCCCCACAGAAAGAAGGCAGAAACCTGAACCAGGACAAGAGGTTCCACATCTGATGATCCAAGGGGACCAGAAGGACCTCTCCTAGTGATACCAGGAGATCCGGAGGAAGTGGGATCAGCCGAGGAGGGAAGGACCCTACGAGGTGGCAACGGCCACAAACAAGGCCGTCCAAGTGAAAGGAAGCAATACGTGGTATCATCTAAACCACTGCACCCGAGTCCCGACGGAGAGAAGGACACAACCATACAGAGGTGGGGACACAGAGGATGCTGATTCACCAGAGGGACCCCGGAGGGAGCAGGAGCAGAGGAATCGATCAAAGCCCCGGGGAGGAATCAAGAAATTGGCAGACCAAATACAACGAGTGCATCAACTAACACACTCAGGAGAAGCACCAGGGGAAAAGAGCCTGAAAAGAAAAGAGCCTGAAAAGAAAAGAGACAAACGACCAAAGTTTCCTCCAGTATGGCCAGAAAGCCCAGAAGTGGGAGGGGGTAACATGTCTGCCACTCCTGATGATATACCTGTTGGGGCAGGCCTCTTTGACAGAAGCCCTCTACAGAGGGGCTCCGAGGTATTGCCTAAAGAATGGGAACATCTCTTCCCTGAAATGGACACCTTCCAAATGGAAGCCAGGTTCGGCCTGAGGAGGGAACAACAGGAGAAGAAAGCGGAGGAGAAGCATTATACCAAGAGCAGAAGGAGAAATCCTGCAAGGAAGAACAGAAATCCTGCAAGATGAAAGAGATGGGGATTTCCCTACAATAGATTTTTTCAGCTCTTACCTGATCTCCATAATGAACCATTGGAATTAGGACCACGAAAGAACAGTGACAATGACAGAATAAGAGCGACTGAGGACAATACGAAGATGATGCACGCACTCACAATCAAGATAAAAGATAAAAGCAGGAAGAGAAGAGAGGAGCCTGTCGAACGAGGTAAAAAGACAGGACCTGTTGATAGGTTTAAATTTCATGTTCCCTCACAACTTCTAACAGAACCAGGGGAACAGAGGACAGGTTCTGTATGGAAGAAGAAACCTGTACCGGAGGAGCCACTCTGTGGATGGACGCGTCATATAACAAAGGGAGAAGCTGTTTGGGACCTCAAAGGATGTGATCTGACACTAACCAAATATGTGGAAGACTGGGAATATCATGAACAAGATAACACTAGCAGAAGGTGGAGAATTTGAAATTGAAATAGCAAGAATAGGACTGAGTGAAGGAAACAGTTATGAATATGTTAAATTGGGTCCTATGCCAGCACCTGAACAAAAACTGCTGGTGACAACCAAAGTAATGACAACAATGGTGGCGGCTGCTGTAACGACCAACTACCACTGAGATGACACCAACTGCTCTTACCAAGCAGACCACGGCAATCACAAAGACACCTGACACATCAGAGCCAAAAGGATTCTTTAATGAGATTTGGAATTCTTTTTCAAAGTCAAATGATCTATCTCATGACAAGAACATTGCCAAGATGACAGATATAGATGTATCAGACTCAGAATCGTTCAAAGACACCACACAGGAAGAAGGGGTGAAAAACGAATGTACCTGAACCTGCATCGTTTGAAGAAATGTGTTAAATGTAAAATGTTCAATATTCAGAGAAAATACTACATTCCTTTGTGTGACATAGAATGTAGGATTGCCCATGGGAGTACTAGAGGCAGGACTGTGTTGAACAACACTGGGTTGGGTGACAAGGATTGTGCTGCCTATAACATTTGAACTGAAATTAAATGGACCTTTGTTAGATGGAAACACTGTGATTAGAGGAATATATGAATGTTTTTACAGCCATAACACCGAAGGTATTGATGTAGGTAACACCACTGTGGAATGTGATACTATTTGGGTACTAGAGACTACAGGGGTTGATAGCGAATAGAAAGGGGTTGTGTGGTAAAAACAAACTGTTGAATGTACTGCCAGATGGATGGATTGGGTCTTTGTACCTTAGAGCAATTCAACAGGTAACCATTATTAAATCACCCCATGATGACTATGTTAACTCTAGAGTTAAGAGGGCGTATGAGAAAGACACTGAGGTATACCTTGATGCAATTGGACAGCCTAGTGTGGTATCTCGGGATTTCAAGGCAAGAGATGAAGTTAAATCTGGATTTGAATCTATATTTTTGTGGATAACACCAAATAAGAACTTAGAGTGGATTACTTATATATACTATAACCGACAGAGATTCATTAACTATAATGACTCGGCTCTAACGGCGTTGGGGGAACAGGTACAGGCTACCAGTAAAATGTCTTGGCAAAATAGACAGGCTCTCAATTGGCTTTTGGCAGAGAAGGGTGGAGTTTGTGTTATGTTCGGGGATGATTGTTGCACCTTTATTCCCAATAACACTGCGCCTAATGGATCCTTTGCAATCGCTATGGCTAAACTTAAAGGGTTACGAGTAGAGGTTAAGGCAAATGCTGGGGTTGACTCTCATGTTTGGGATTGGTTGGACTTAGCATTGGGGAAATGGGGAGCCATGTTTGCTAGGATGACCTTTATGCTGGGAGGGGGATATTGGCTCTGGGTATTGTATTTTGTTGTGTTTTACCCTGGGTGAAATCACTTGTGATCCAGACAATGGTTAAACAGATGTTTGTAAGTAGAGCTGACACTGGTGATAGTTAATCCTGTGCTGGGTAGGCCAGGCCACTATACTGATGGGAATGGACAGTTATGCAATGTGGTTGGTGGACCCCTGACTGCCCTTTTGGTAATCCAAACTGCCTGTATGGAGTGGTCTCTGGAGGTGGTTACACTTGCCAGGGTTTTCATGAGGATGGTTTACATGTAGATGCTGACATTCCAAAGTCAACTGATACGTATCCACAAAAGGGTATTTTCCATAGTAAATACAGGGGTACTATGTATTTCTATTTTTGCTTTTGGTCTTGTGTTTTTGTATGTTTTGTTGAATGTTTTTTATAGGTATATCGATGAATATATCTGGGTTTTCTTTTAATTTTAATTAAAAGTTAGTTTTGCCAAAAACATGAAGGTAACAGTGGGATATCCCGGTTATAAGTGTCTATGGACCATGTCCTTAATCTTTTAACAGAGGTTTAACAGAGGTTGGTATCATGTTTGTTGGAGAGGTGTCTGAGAGGGAGGATCATGTTGATAGCTTAAATTTAGAATGATGTTGTGTCAATTTTATTTTGAATTGTTTTTTCTTTTTCACATAACTGAGATAGTCTTAGGCAAGGCTATGCTTCAACAAAGTGTACTGTATTTCTTTTATTGTTTGTTTCTACCTAGATCTTTTACTCTTATGTAATACTAGAGATGTTTGGTCTAGTTAATTAGGAAGCTTTATTTTTGTTAATCAACTGTTGATATTATGTCCTGTACATGTCCTTAAGTTTTTTGGTGCTTATTAAAGCACCAGAGGGGAGTTATGTGGGAGAAATTGGTTATGTGGGAGAATTATATACATGATTTGATAACAAAAGAGAAAAGGTACACTTATGGGTTCATTCCCTGTTCTGGTAAGATGCATTTTCTATTGTATAGGGCAGGAAGCAGTTAAAGGCCATGGGGGTAGGGGACACTAAAAATGCAGACACATAGACGCTTAAGACCAGCTGGGCATACACGGATCAATGAGGTTGTCTAAGGACGGGGTCAGTCAAATGACCAACTGATGGATTGCAGGCATCAATCACATCACAGGGGACACAAGTCTGTTTGATCTTATACAACCATATGAAGAGAAGGCGACCAGAACAGCTAGGCACTCTAAAGCTAAAGGAGATGAAAGACACCAAAAGGGACACAGAGTTAACTACAGAGCCAAAGCATAGGGCTGTAAAATAGAGGAATGTATAGTATTTTTAGTATAGCTGGACACGCTAGAAACTGAGGAGACACATAGTCTACTGATCCTAGATATTACACAAACAAAATAATGTATTTAGCTAAGTGCAGGAACAGGAAGGGTCTTGTAATCTGCCGAAAGCAGATGTGGGCGTTACTGGGCTGAACAAGCAGGACGAACAGATTGGAATGTAAGGGTATTTGCATTGGGGGATGAACTGATAATGTATGCAAGGAGATAAAAAGGAGAGCGAGAGCTCTGGAGGGTGTGGGTCTCGAGGGGCTCTCCGGCTTGTAATACGGGTGTATTAAAAGTCTATCATTGAATTAAAAGTTCTTGGTCGTGTCATGTTTGAATCGATTGGCCACTACAGCAGCTTTTTTCCATCTACGTAACATTGCAAAAATCTGAAACTTTCTGTCCAAAAATGATGCAGAAAAATTCATCCATGCTTTTGTCACTTCTAGGTTACACTACTGCAATGCTCTACTTTCCGGATACCCGGATAAAGCACTAAATAAACTTCAGTTAGTGCTAAATATGGTGCTAGAATCCTGACTAGAACCAAAAATTTGATCATATTACTCCAGTGCTAGCCTCAAGGCAAGGGCTGATTTCAAGGTTTTACTGCTAACCTACAAAGCATTACATGGGCTTGCTCCTACCTATCTCTCTGATTTGGTCCTGCCGTACATACCTACATGTACACTATGGTCACAAGACGCAGGCCTCCTAATTGTCCCTAGAATTTCAATGCAAACAGCTGGAGGCATGGCTTTCTCCTATAGAGCTCCATTTTTATGGAATGGTCTGCCTACCCATGTCAGAGACGCAAACTCTGTCTCAACCTTTAAGTCTTTACTGAAGACTCATCTCTTCAGTGGGTCATATGATTGAGTGTAGTCTGGCCCAGGAGTGGGAAGGTGAACGGAAAGGCTCTGGAGCAACGAACCGCCCTTGCTGTCTCTGCCTGGCCGGTTCCCCTCTTTCCACTGGGATTCTCTGCCTCTAACCCTATTACAGGGGCTGAGTCACTGGCTTACTGGGGCTCTTTCATACCGTCCCTGGGAGGGGTGCGTCACTTGAGTGGGTTGAGTCACTGATGTGATCTTCCTGTCTGGGTTGGCGCCCCCCACCTTGGGTTGTGCCGTGGCGGAGATCTTTGTGGTTGGTGGTTGAAGATATCCCTCTAGTGGTGTGGGGGATGTGCTTTGGCAAAGTGGGTGGGGTTATATTCTTCCTGTTTGGCCCTGTCCGGGGGTGTCCTCGGATATTCTCCTACAGTCAATTAACATTTCCACAAACTTCAGAATGTTTCCGTTCAAATGATACCAAGAATATGCATATCCTTGCCTCTGGGGCTGAGCTACAGGCAGTTAGATTTGGGTATGTCTTCTGCCTCTGGGGCTGAGCTACAGGCAGTTAGATTTGGGTATGTCTTCAGGCGGAAATTGAGAACAAAGGGTTGCAGCCATAACAGGTTAGCATGATCTATTCAAATATGGCATAATTATACTATTTGTATTAATTTGCATCACTGTCAATGACATACTTTTATTTTGAAGGCTAACCGCAAAGTCCACAATTGTGGCTAATCCTTATTGTGGCTAGCTTCACATAGATGGACTGACCACCATTAATCAAATAAGAACTGTCTTATAAATTAGGTTTATTTTAGATGATGACACCTAGCTAGATAGTTAGCTAGCTCACTACAGCTACTGAAACAGATTATCTTGTTTTGCTATGTTTTTGGGGAAGAACATTGTTGGCATCCATGAGCTACCTATTTTATGACCAGCCCTGTAGGTGCGCGACATGAGTTTGAAGGAATTGTCCGTGGAGCTCCCAGACAGGATTGTGTCGAGGAACAGATCTAGGGAAGGGTACCAAAAAATGTGTGCAGCATTGAAGGTCCCCAAGAACACAGTGGCCTCCATCATTCCATAAATGGAAGAAGTTTGGAACCACAAAGACTCTTCCTAGAGCTGGCCGCCCGGCTAAACTGAACAATCGGGGAGAAGGGCCTTGGTCAGGAGGTGACCAAGAACCCAATGGTCACTCTGACAGAGCTCCAGAGTTCCTCTGTGGAAAAGGGAGAAACTTCCAGAAGGACAACCATCTCTGCAGCATTCCACCAATCAGGCCTTTATGGTGGAATGGCCAGATGGAAGCAACTCCTCAGTAAAATGCACATGACAGCCCGCTTGGAGTTTGCCAAAAGGCACCTCAAGACTCTCAGACTCTGAATGCCAAGCGTCATGTCTGGAGGAAACCTGGCACCATCCCTATGGTGAAGCAATGTGATGGCAGCATCATGCTGTGGGGATGTTTTTCAGCGGCAGGGACCGGGAGACTAGTCAGGATCGAGGGAAAGATGAATGGCACAAAGTACAGATAAATCCTTGATGAAAACCTGCTCTAGAGCGCTCAGGACCTCAGACTGGGGTGAAGTTTCACCTTCCAACAGGCAACGACCCTACGCACACAGCCAAGACAATGCAGGAGTGGCTTCGGGACAAGTCTAGGAATGTCCTTGAGTGGCCCTGCCAGAGCCTGGACTTGAACCCGATCGTAGATCTCTGGAGAGACCTGAAAATATCTGTGCAGCGATGCTCCCCATCCAACCTGTCAGAGCTTGAGATGATCTGCAGAGAACAATACATTTTTTCAAATGTTTACTACGTCCGTCTTAGCTCATTAATGTCTTAAATGAAATGACGCATTGCCTCTCACCCGCTTACCATTCCCTTATGCCGTAGTTTGTACATCTCAGTTGTCAGTAGAAACCACATTTGTTTAAACAAGTCAGCCATATCAGCTATGTTTTTTTAAAGGCAGTTAATGAGACTGAATGAACTGTTTTGCTTCCAGACAAGGCTCTGCTGAGGCTCAGGGGTAGTGGTGGTAAGGAGTCACTCCATGGTGCTGAAAACAAGGCTCCACTAAGGCTCAGGGGTAGTGGTGGTAAGGAGTCACTCCATGGTGCTGAAAACAAGGCTCTGCTGAGGCTCAGGGGTAGTGGTGGTAAGGAGTCACTCCATGGTGCTGAAAACAAGGCTCCGCTGAGGCTCAGGGGTAGTGGTGGTAAGGAGTCACTCCATGGTGCTGAAAACAAGGCTCTGCTGAGGCTCAGGGGTAGTGGTGGTAAGGAGTCACTCCATGGTGCTGAAAACAAGGCTCTGCTGAGGCTCAGGGGTAGTGGTGGTAAGGAGTCACTCCTCCACTGAGGCTCAGGGGTAGTGGTGGTAAGGAGTCACTCCATGGTGCTGGAAAGAAGGCTCTGCTGTTGGGACAGCTTTATGTAGGCCCTAACAGTTTGTGTGTTTGTCACCGTTATAGTGCAAAAAATGTATTGTTTAGTGTTGTGTTGTGTCGTGGCTTTGTTGGCATGAATCTAAAAATTTAGTTTGCCCCACCAAGATTTACATGCTGAAATCCCCACTGGAGAACAAACTTGCGATGTGAAATTGCCCTAAAAACATTGATCATATTCAATGTTTGTGCCTTTCGCTGTCAGATGTAGTCTAGCTAGATAGGTGTGAGCAGTATGGCAGAAATTACACTCATTTGATGTTGCTGCATGAAACTTATCTAATGTTTCAGCAATAATTTAAATTTAGAGATATACTCAAGATATATATTATAATAAATATATATATATAATATCTCTGATATTGAATTATTCCTGAATCATTAGATAAGTATCATGCAGCAACATAAAATTAGTACAGGGAACCTGGAATGGAGTATTTAGAAGATACCCAAGGCCCTGGGGGCTGTAGGGGAAACTGGAATGGAGCATTTAGAAGATACTCAAGGCCCTGGAGGCTGTAGGGAAAACCTGGAATGGAGCATTTAGAAGATACTCAAGGCCCTGGGGGCTGTAGGGGAAACCTGGAATGGAGCATTTAGAAGATACTCAAGGCCCTGGGGGCTGTAGGGGAAACCTGGAATGGAGCATTTAGAAGATACCCAAGGCCCTGGAGGCTGTAGGGGGAACCTGGAATGGAGTATTCAGAACAAATTCAAAAACAGGATACATGATTAAGGAAAATTATTAATTTATTCTATATGCTACAAAGACAAAAGTAATACTTTACTGAGATTATTCATTGAAAAATAATGGTTTTGCACAATGAAACAATAGGCCTACATTAGTTTAATGTTTAAATCAAATCAAATTATGAAGAACTACTATGGAGACCAAAATGGGAAAATATAGTACATAATTATAATAATTGAATTCTCCTCTCCTGTATGTTTTCTATCTCTGTAACATGTAACGGTATAACATTATACTGAACCTGTAACAATAATGCCTGAACCACAACACCTATCAGTTGATCTGTATAGACATGAGAAGTGAAGGCATTTACAATGTATCAACCATAATGCTATACAGTATATGACCAGTATATGACTGATGTTAAAGGACAGCTGCTGAATGAATAATACAACACACATTATATTAAAACACATTCCAATCAGAATAATACATGTATCAGTTAATAGATCACATTTGATCAAATGCCACTATTGTTCCAGCAGGTGGAGCTACAATGTAACAACATACAGCATTGTGACTCACAGTTCTATATTAGAATTCCATGAGTTCCATTCTGATGGTTGTTATGGTGATCAGGTGATCTCAGCCTCACTCTTCTTCAACACGATCACCTGTTCAACACAGAAGTAATTCATCAGTGTGGCCATGTATTTACTTATCCAATACAGAACCACTTAGAAATGTAAATCATATCAGATGATTTACTAGTAAATACTGTGCTACAGTACCAGTGGGCTATATATTAATTATACTAGTCAAAAGTTTATTTACTCCTCGTCAGAACCAGGGGCTACTTACCCTCATCATTACCAGGGCTACTTACTCCTTATCAATACCAGGGTTATTTACTCCTCGTCAATACCAGGGCTATTTACTCCTTATCAATACCAGGGCTATTTACTCCTTATCAATACCAGGGCTATTTACTCCTTATCAATACCAGGGCTATTTACTCCTTATCAATACCAGGGCTATTTACTCCTCATCAATAACAAGGCTATTTACACCTTATCAATACCAGGGCTATTTCCTATTTATGTCCATACCAACTCTCCCATATGTGACCGACCCGGCTCAAGTCGGTCTTTTGTAGCATCATTTCAAATTGTATTTTTTACGTTGGTTAAAGTAGAGACTCAGAGCTACAAAATGGTATATCATACACTACAGTTGAGAAAGGATGGGAAAGTAATTCTGCTTTGAAAGTTGATAAACTTATAAACTGAATTCTGAGAAAATGGCATTTGAATGTTTTGGTACTACTACTGTAGAGCCCTTCTTTGCATACACCCATTCAGCATTGTTCACGCCCTCTTCAGTTTTAGCCCCACACTCTTCAGCTTTAGCCCCACCCTCTTCAGCATTGTTCACACCCTCTAAAGCTTTAGCCCCACACTCTTCAGCTTTAGCCCCACCCTCTTCAGCATTGTTCACACCCTCTAAAGCTTTAGCCCCACACTCTTCAGCTTTAGCCCCACCCTCTTCAGCATTGTTCACACCCTCTAAAGCTTTAGCCCCACCCTCTTCAGCTTTAGCCCCACCCATCTCTTTACAGGTTGAACTGAGCGTTCTGAACTAACAGCAGCAGTCAAGCTGTAAAGACCTTTATTATACAGAGATTCTAAATAGATATGGATAACAAATGTGTATCTGTAGTTGTGACCCAGAGACTCCTGAACATTTATTTTGTGACTGTTCTTATGTCAGAAGATTTTAGAGTGGGTTAAAATATTTTATTTTAAAATAAACTATTATTAATGTTAATTTGAAAGATATGTTTATTTTGATCCAAATATATGATTTGTTTTATTTGTTTATTTTTCTTGGCAGATTCTTTGTCAAGGATCGGTAGGATGGTCAGTTTTACGAGGGTAGCATGAGGGATGATTTGTTGAACACCATTCCAACTAGACAGTGAGTGTGTTTTAAGTTTTCTGTTAATTAGAACTGTCAGCTCAGTGGTGATTGATAATGTTGAGGTCAAAAGTTACACTAACAGAACTGCAGTTGGAGAAAATAAAAACAATTTAAAACACTGGAGATGGTGCTGGATAGAGACAATGGGCAACACTGGAGATGGTGCTGGATAGAGACAATGGGCAACACTGGAGATGGTGCTGGATAGAGACAATGGGCAACACTGGAGATGGTGCTGGATAGAGACAAGGGGCAACACTGGAGATGGTGCTGGATAGAGACAATGGGCAACACTGGAGATGGTGCTGGATAGAGACAATGGGCAACACTGGAGATGGTGCTGGATAGAGACAATGGGCAACACTGGAGATGGTGCTGGATAGAGACAATGGGCAACACTGGAGATGGTACTGGATAGAGACAATGGGCAACACTGGAGATGGTGCTGGATAGAGACAATGGGCAACACTGGAGATGGTGCTGGATAGAGACAATGGGCAACACTGGAGATGGTGCTGGATAGAGACAATGGGCAACACTGGAGATGGTACTGGATAGAGACAATGGGCAACACTGGAGATGGTGCTGGATAGAGACAATGGGCAACACTGGAGATGGTACTGGATAGAGACAATGGGCAACACTGGAGATGGTGCTGGATAGAGACAATGGGCAACACTGGAGATGGTACTGGATAGAGACAATGGGCAACACTGGAGATGGTGCTGGATAGAGACAATGGGCAACACTGGAGATGGTACTGGATAGAGACAATGGGCAACACTGGAGATGGTGCTGGATAGAGACAATGGGCAACACTGGAGATGGTACTGGATAGAGACATGGTATCAGATACGTCCTGGGAAATGTTCTTGTTACTTACAACCTCATGATAATGGCATTAGCCTACTTTAGCTCAACCATCCCGTGGAAGGGACACCGATCCCGAACAAGTTTTTAACCGTGGTATATTAGAGCAGTAAAAATAAATGATTTGTCGTGGTATACGGCTTCCAGCCAATCAGCATTCAGGGCTGGAACCCCCCAGTTTATAATGCAGGTTTCAGCACCACTTAACAGTGTAAAGAAGAACCACCCAGTTTATAATGCAGGTTTCAGCACCACTTAACAGTGTAAAGAAGAACCACCCAGTTTATAATGCAGGTTTCAGCACCACTTAACAGTGTAAAGAAGAACCACCCAGTTTATAATGCAGGTTTCAGCACCACTGAACAGTGTAAAGAAGAACCAGATAATCTGAATGTCAAGGTTTCTCATATTCTCACCTGCCACAGTCATCCAGCTCTCTGGTGATTCTCCTTCAGAGCTGGAGTTGGTACACTTGTAGAGTCCTTCATCTGACTTGGATACTGCAGGGATGGTCATCTCTCCTGTAGTCGCATTCCTGATGAGGGATCCATCTTTGTAGAAATCAGCTGTGAGGTTCGAAGGAGTTCCCTGATATCTGCAGCGCAGAGTCACAGAATCTCCCTCAGTCACAGGAAGGGCAGGGCTCTCCAGGAGCACAGCTCCAGCTGTATATAATATATAAACATCATATATAAACAGGTCTCTCCAGGATCACAGCTCCAGCTGTATATAATATATAAACATCATATATAAACAGGTCTCTCCAGGATCACAGCTCCAGCTGTATATAATATATAAACATCATATATAAACAGGTCTCTCCAGGATCACAGCTCCAGCTGTATATAATATATAAACATCATCTATAAACAGGTCTCTCCAGGATCACAGCTCCAGCTGTATATAATATATAAACATCATATATAAACAGGTCTCTCCAGGATCACAGCTCCAGCTGTATATAATATATAAACATCACATAAACGTAACATCAGCTGTCTGAAACCAGATGAACCACTAAACTCTATATTGTTAGTAGATGGTGTTTGTGGACATACCATGTACTGTGATGTTGACAGCATTGCTGTGTTCTCCAGACCCAGACTCACACCAGTACACTCCACTGTCTGATGGTATTAGTGACCCGTTGCATGAAGACCCTTGTGGTTTTCCCCATTTTATTCCACAATCTGAACGCTCCCCAGAGACTGTGTATCTCTTCAGTCTCCATCCAGCAGATTTCCCCTGAACCTCACAGCTCAGAGAGACAGACTCATATTTAAAGAACTGAGATCTGTCAGGACTGACACCCAGAGAGGCTGAAAGAGAGATTTGACATAGAGAAAGAGAACGAGAGAGAGAGAGAGAGACATAGAAACATTGAGAAATGTTTTGATGAAGAATACAAAAACATAAGAAAGAAATAGAGAAACCTAAAACACTAAAAACTCAGAACCAGAAACACTGAGCCTTCACCACAGTGAATCACTAAAACAATATAGAAATATACATTGGAAAAACAGCACATCAGAAATCAGCTCAATGTAATTGAAGAATCCATAGAATCTAACCACTTCTGGGAAAATTGGAAAACACTAAACAAACACAAAGAGATGTTTGGATAAACCACCTCTCCAATGTTTTTGTCTCTATAATAATGATCAAACTACAAAAACATACAGATGATCAAATACAAATCTTAGAATCAGCTATTAAAGACTATCAGAAACCACTGGATTCAATCAGCTATTAAAGACTACCAGAACCCACTGGATTCAATCAGCTATTAAAGACTACCAGAACCTGGATTATTATTACATTGGTTGTAAGGCAGAACACAGGATCCGCGTCGCGAAAAACATATTCTTGGTCGTACTGATGGTGAGTTGACGCTGATCTTATATTCAGTAGTTCTTGTCGGCTGTATGTAAAGAAACCTAAGATGACCTGGGGTACTAGTGTAAGAAATAACACGTAAAAAAACAAAAAACTGCATAGTTTCCTAGGAACGCGAAGCGAGGCGGCCATCTCTGTCGGCGCCGGAAGTACAATTACCAACAACGACGAGACGGCCTACAGGGAGGAGGTGAGGGCCCTCGGAGTGTGGTGTCAGGAAAATAACCTCACACTCAACGTCAACAAAACTAAGGAGATGATTGTGGACTTCAGGAAACAGCAGAGGGAACACCCCCCATCCACATCGATGGAACAGTAGTGGAGAGGGTAGCAAGTTTTAAGTTCCTCGGCATACACATCACAGACAAACTGAATTGGTCCACTCACACAGACAGCATCGTGAGGAAGGCGCAGCAGCGCCTCTTCAACCTCAGGAGGCTGAAGAAATTTGGCTTGTCACCAAAAGCACTCACAAACTTCTACAGATGCACAATCGAGAGCATCCTGGCGGGCTGTATCACCGCCTGGTATGGCAACTGCACCGCCCTCAACCGTAAGGCTCTCCAGAGGGTAGTGAGGTCTGCACAACGCATCACCGGGGCAAACTACCTGCCCTCCAGGACACCTACACCACCCGATGCTACAGGAAGGCCATAAAGATCATCAAGGACATCAACCACCCGAGCCACTGCCTGTTCACCCCGCTGCCATCCAGAAGGCGAGGTCAGTACAGGTGCATCAAAGCTGGGACCGAGAGACTGAAAAACAGCTTCTATCTCAAGGCCATCAGACTGTTAAACAGCCACCACTAACATTGAGTGGCTACTGCCAACACACTGTCAATGACACTGACTCTACTCCAGCCACTTTAATCATGGGAATCGATGGGAAATGATGTAAATATATCACTAGCCACTTTAAACAATGCTACCTTATATAATGTTACTTACCCTACATTGTTCATCTCATATGCATACGTTGATACTGTACTCTATATCATCGACTGCATCCTTATGTAATACATGTATCACTAGCCACTTTAACTATGCCACTTGGTTTACATACTTATCTCATATGTATATACTGTACTCGATATCATCTACTGTATCTTGCCTATGCTGCTCTGTACCATCACTCATTCATATATCCTTATGTACATATTCTTTATCCCCTTACACTGTGTATGACAGTAGTTTTTTTTGGAATTGTTAGTTAGATTACTTGCTCGTTATTACTGCATTGTCGGAACTAGAAGCACAAGCATTTCGCTACACTCGCATTAACATCTGCTAACCATGTGTATGTGACAAATAAAATTTGATTTGATTTGATTTGATTTGATTTGATACATTGGACCAAAAAGACACACACCCACACAAATTGATGTCATAAGGATGACCCCAGGGCCCACAAGAAATGCAGTTGCCCAGGACGTCACCTCTACATGTTCATCACAACAGCCATCGGGAAGGCTTCTCTGGGATGCAGAGAGTTGAAGGGTGATTTTAAGTTCTACGATGCCACTAAAAGTCTTTCACACTTAACTTCTTGGATATAGGGGCGCTATTTAAATTTTTGGATGAAAAACGTTCCCGTTTTAAACAAGATATTGTCATGAAAAGATGCTCCACTATGCATATAATTGACAGCTTTGGAAAGAAAACACCCTGACGTTTCCAAAACTGCAAAGATATTGTCTGTGAGTGCCACAGCACTGATGTTACAGGCGAAACCCAGATAAAAATCCAATCAGGAAGTGCCGCATTTTTTTGAAATCGCCTCATGCCAATGACTACTTATATGGCTGTGAAGGAGGAGCTAGGAGTCAGCTTACGTTTTCCACGTTTTCCCCAAGGTGTCTGCAGCATTGTGACGTATTTGTAGGCATATCATTTGAAGATTGACCATAAGAGACCACATCTACCAGGTGGTCGCTTGGTGTCCTCCGTCGCAATTATTGCGTAATCTCCAGCTGCAGTATTTTTCCGTTTGCTTCTGATGAGAAGCCAACTGCCACCACTGATAGATTATTGAATAGATATGTGAAAAACACCTTGAGGATTGATTCTAAACAACTTTTGCCATGTTTCTGTCGATATTATGGAGCTAATTTGGAAAAAGTTTGGCGTTGTAAGTGACTGCATTTTCCGGTCTTTTTCTTAGCCAAACGTGATAAACAAAACGGAGCTATTTCGTTTACACAAATAGTCTTTTTTGGAAAAAATGAACATTTGCTATCTAACTAAGAGTCTCGCCATTGAAAACATCCGAAGTTCTTCAAAGGTAAATGATTTTATTTGAATGCTTTTCTTGTTTTTGTGAAAACGTTGCCTGCTGAATGCTAGGCTTAATGCTATGCTAGGCTATCAATACTCTTACACGAATGCTTGTGTAGCTTTGGTTGAAAAGCATATTTTGAAAATCTGAGATGACAGTGTTGTTAACAAAAGGCTAAGCTTGTGTTTGAATATATTTATTTAATTTCATTTGCGATTTTCATGAATAGGAAACGTTGCGTTATGGTAATGAGCTTGAGGCTATGATTACGCTCCCGGATACGGGATTGCTCGACGCTAGAGTAGGTGAGAAGTAGGTGGAGCGTCTGCCATACCTCTACAACCCTGGGCATGAAGTAACAGTGGATGAGCAACCGGTTCCATTCAGAGGTACATTTTATTTTCATATATGTAATGTAAGTGATTTTCATTGTTAATCGTGTTATGTATTGCTGTAATATCAATGATTTATGTGATTTTTTTGTGATACTGGAGGTTCCGGACTGTGGCCCGTAGTTGGAGGTTCTGGACTGGGTACTGTCGCCGGACGCTCTGGTCTGGGTACTGTCACCAGACGCTCTGGACTGGGTACTGTCGCCGGACGCTCTGGACTGGGTACTGTCGCCGGACGCTCTGGACTGGGTACTGTCGCCGGACGCTCTGGACTGGGTACTGTCGCCGGACGCTCTGGACTGCCGAGGCACGGATCCTGGAGACGCACCGGAGGCCTGGTACGTGGTGCCGGAACGGGTGGTACTGGGCTGAGGACACGCACCTCAGGGCAAGTGCAGGGAGGAGGAACAGGACGTACTGGACTCTGGAGGCGCACTGGAGGTCTGGAGTGTAGAGCTGACACAACCTGTCCTGGCTGGATGTTTATTTTCGCCCTGCAAATGCAGGGCACTGGCACAGGACGCACTGGGCTGTGCAGACTCACCGGAGACACAGTACGCAAAGCCGGCGCACGATATCCTGGTCCAAGGAGGTATACTGGAGACCAGGAGCGCTGAGCCGGCACCTTCCTTCCTGGCTGGATGCCCATTCTTGCCCGGCCAATGCGAGGAGCTGGAATAGAACGCACAGGGCTAGAATAGCTCACTGGAGACACCATGCACTCCACCGCATAACACGGTGCCTGACCAGAAACACGCTCCCCACAGTAAGCACGAGGAGTTTGCTCAGGTCTCCTACCTGACTCAGCCAATCTCCTTGTGTGCCACCCCCAAAAATTAATGGGGCTGCCTCTCGGGCTTCCGTGCTAGCCGTGTACCCTCATATCTTCGCCGTTCATCCTGCTCTGTTTCCACCTGCTTCCATGGCAGGGTCTTGTCCCCTGCCATTACCTCCTCCCAGGTCCAGGATGTCATCCAATTATCTTTCTCCCTGGCCCAGAATGTCCACTCCTCTTTATCACGCTGCTTGGTCCTTTTAGGATGGGTTATTCTGTCACGTTCATCATAGTGAGGAGACCAAGGCACAGCGTGATATGAAGACATTCCTCTTTAATAAATGAAGAACACTTAAACATACTAACAAAATAACAAAACGAAGCTACTCAAACGAGTGCTGACATGCAACTACACATAGATAATAACCCACAAAACCTAAATGGAAAATGGCAACCTAAATAGGATCCCCAATCATAGACAACGATAAACAGCTGCCTCTGATTGGGAACCAATTCAAGCCACCATAGACCTACATTACCTAGACATACAAAATCCCCATAGATAAACAAAAAACCCTAGACAAGACAAAAACACACATACCCACCGTCGTTACCTCAAAATAATACAGAAAATATAGAATACTAAGGTCAGGACATCGCTCTTTCATCTCGTAATCTACCCTTTGATGTGTTATACCAGTCTACACCAGATTCAATATGAAACCCTTTGATGTGTTATACCAGTCTACACCAGATTCAATATGAAACCCTTTGATGTGTTCTACCAGTCTACACCAGATTCAATATGAAACCCTTGGATTAGTTCTACCAGTCTACACCAGATTCAATATGAAACCCTTGGATTAGTTCTACCAGTCTACACCAGATTCAATATGAAACCCTTTGATGTGTTATACCAGTCTACACCAGATTCAATATGAAACCCTTTGATGTGTTATACCAGTCTACACCAGATTCCATATGAGAACCTTTGATTTGTTCTACAAAGAACTGAGATCTGTCAGGACTGACAATCAGAGATGCTGGGAAAGAGAGAGAGAGGAAGTTAAAATTATAAAACATTCTAACAGAGATACTGAAACACAGCAGAGAGGCTATTCTCTTGCTGTTTAACCTGGTGATGAGGGTAGGATACTATCCTGAGACAAGGCTTTATATTCTAACAGAGATACTGAAACACATTTGAGAGGCTATTCTCTAGCTGTTTAACCTAGTGATGAGGGGAGGATACTATCCTGAGATCTGGAGACAAGGCTTTATATTCTAACAGAGATGCTGAAACACAGCAGAGAGGCTATTCTCTAGCTGTTTAACCTAGTGATGAGGGTACGATACTGTCCTGAGACAAGGCTTTATATTCTAACAGAGATGCTGAAACACAGCAGAGAGCCTATTCTAATTCATAATATAATAGAGACAGTAGATCTTTCTCCAGATTATGTCCTGGTCTGTCATAATATAATAGAGACAGTAGATCTAGCTGGTCTGTCATAATATAATAGAGACAATAGATCTAGCTGGTCTGTCATAATATAATAGAGACAGTAGATCTAGCTGGTCTGTCATAATATAATAGAGACAGTAGATCTAGCTGGTCTGTCATAATATAATAGAGACAGTAGATCTAGCTGGTCTGTCATAATATAATAGAGACAGTAGATCTAGCTGGTCTGTCATAATATAATAGAGACAGTAGATCTAGCTGGTCTGTCATAATATAATAGAGACAGTAGATCTAGCTGGTCTGTCATAATATAATAGAGACAATAGATCTAGCTGGTCTGTCATAATATAATAGAGACAGTAGATCTAGCTGGTCTGTCATAATATAATAGAGACAATAGATCTACCTGGTCTGTCATAATATAATAGACACAGTAGATCTAGCTGATCTGTCATAATATAATAGAGACAGTAGATCTAGCTGGTCTGTCATAATATAATAGAGACAATAGATCTACCTGGTCTGTCATAATATAATAGAGATAGTAGATCTAGCTGATCTGTCATAATATAATACAGACAGTAGATCTAGCTGGTCTGTCATAATATAATACAGACAGTAGATCTAGCTGGTCTGTCATAATATAATAGAGACAGTAGATCTAGCTGGTCTGTCATAATATAATAGAGACAGTAGATCTAGCTGGTCTGTCATAATATAATAGACAGTAGATCTAGCTGGTCTGTCATAATATAATAGAGACGATAGATCTAGCTGGTCTGTCATAATATAATAGACAGTAGATCTAGCTGGTCTGTCATAATATAATAGAGACGTTGGAGATCCTTTATGGAACCTTCGTTACTAAGAGAATAAGGACTGGAGACTGACATGAAATCACAACCAATGAAGAGACAGGAAGACATGTTACTATTATAGAACAGGTGATGAATATAGAGAAATGTTACTATTATAGAACAGGTGATGAATATAGATAAATGTTACTATTATAGAACAGGTGATGAATATAGAGAAATGTACTCACCTCCACCTTGTCCGAGGCTACAGTATACCAGTTTACTCAACAGCACTGAAACACACAGAGAGAACTATCACTATGGTACATGATGTAAACACTGAAACACACAGAGAGAACTATCACTATGGTACATTATGTAAACACTGAAACACACAAAGAGAACTAACACTATGGTACATGATGGAAACACTGAAACACACAGAGAGAACTATCACTATGGTGCATGATGGAAACACTGAAACACACAGTGAGAACTATCACTATGGTACATAATGGAAACACTGAGCTGCACCACAGATATGAATTTCCTTAATAGTCTATTGATGCATTTCTGTGCCAATCTAATTAACATAATACCAACATTTAGTTTAATAGATATCCACCTCTGTTGGATTTCTGCATCTGAAAGTGCATTTTGCTCTACGACCCCCAAAGTGTCAAGGGATTCATCTGAAGTCAGTCAGCTGTTCAGTCAGAACTGTTTGGGCTACAAACTAATATGACCCCACTATGGAAAGGGGAGACTCTCAGCTACAAACTAATATGACCCCACTATGGAAAGGGGAGACTCAGATACAAACTAATATGACCCACTATGGAAAGGGGAGACTCTCAGCTACAAACTAATATGACCCCACTATGGAAAGGGGAGACTCAGCTACAAACTAATATGACCCCACTATGGAAAGAGGAGACTCAGATACAAACTAATATGACCCCACTATGGAAAGAGGAGACTCAGATACAAACTAATATGACCCCACTATGGAAAGAGGAGACTCAGCTACAAACTTATATGACCCCACTATGGAAAGAGGAGACTCAGCTACAAACTTATATGACCCCACTATGGAAAGAGGAGTGTCACGCCTTGGTCTTAGTATTTTGTGTTTTCTTTAATTATTTGTTCAGGCCAGGGTGTGACATGGGGTTATTGTTTGTCTTGTTGGGATTTTGTAGGCATTGGGATTGTGGTTAATTAGGGGTGTGTCTAGTGTAGGCTGTATATAATATATAAACATCATATTTAAACAGGTCTCTCCAGGATCACAGCTCCAGCTGTATATAATATATAAACATCATATATAACCAGGTCTCTCCAGGACCACAGCTCCAGCTGTATATAATATATAAACAGGTCTTTCCAGTATCACAGCTCCAGCTGTCACGCCTTGGTCTTAGGTTTTTGTGTTTTCGTTATATATTTTGGTCAGGCCAGGGTGTGACATGGGTTTACGTGTTGTATTTCGTATTGGGGTTTGTAGTATTTGGGATCGCGGCTGATTAGGGGTGTTGTATAGGCTTGGCTGCCTGAGGCGGTTCTCGATCGGAGTCAGGTGATTCTCGTTGTCTCGGATTGGGAACCGTATTTAGGTAGCCTGGGTTTCGCTTTGTATTTCGTGGGTGATTGTTCCTGTCTCTGTGTAGTGTTCACCAGATAGGCTGTATAGGTTTCACGTTCCGTTTGTTGTTTTGTATTTATTAGTTATTTCATGTATCGTTCCGTTTTTTCTTCATTAAAGACATGAGTAACCACCACGCTGCATTTCGGTCCGACTCTCTTTCTACAAACGAAGAACGCCGTTACAAGGAGACTCAGCTACAAACTAATATGACCCCACTATGGAAAGAGGAGACTCAGCTATATATATATATATATATATATGTACAGTATATATGTATCAAATTATGTTGATATTAAACCATACAGATACTAAACATATATATATGTATTGTTGGGGAATAATCAGAATTAGTTGGTAACATAGGTAAGATGTTTTATATTCATTATATGCTTGTGAGTTACTTCTCATCAGAATGTTTATTTTTGTATAATACTGTGGCAGGGTTGCAGTCATCTGTTCTCTGTCAGGACTAAGTTACTTGGGCCGCAGAGAGGGGAGAGGTCAAGCGTGTATCTCTTGGCTCCACAACGTCTGTGTGCCAGTCACTGTGTCTCTGTGATCTTGTCCAGGAGGGGTGTATTTGATATATGCCTGTTGATATAGGTTTTGTTTTATGGTCCTGAGAGCGAGATAAGAACATAGTTTAGGAGACAAAGCTGAATGATAATTTATAGCCAATGCTGTCTGGCTATGTGTGTCTTTGCTATAAAGGATCTCAGTTGCAATGTGTAAGGACTCTCAGAGAATTCATTTATAGACAATGAATTGATCTGAGAGTCACAGGGTTGTGATGGAGCTCATATAATTAAAGATGGACTTTATGATAACTCTGACTTGTGTGTGGTTTGCTCTCATGATTTGGTAAATACAGGAAATTTCCACGACAGTATATATATATATTTATATTATTACATTATATTACAACATATTACATTATGCTGATATTAAACCATACAGATATTGAACTATATAGATATTAAACTATATTGATGTTATATATATTGATGTTATATATATATTACATTATGTTGATATTAAACCATACATATAAAAACCACAAATATATTAAACTATATATATATTAAACCATACAGATATTAAACCATACAGATATTAAACCATACAGATATTAAACCATACAGATATTAAACAATACAGATATTAAACAATACAGATATTAAACCACTGTAACGGTCTGAGTGTAGTGGGTGAGGAGTCAGGCGCAGGAAGCAGAGAGTTCAGGGAGTGCTATTTTAATGTACTGAATAAACGCTGAACATAAGCCAACCCTCACAAAAACAGGGCGTACTGAACAAACAAATGCCCCAAACAGGGGGACTTAAACTGTCCAGGAAAACCCACAAAATGGGAAAACACAAAACCCAATAGACGTGCACACAAGTACACCAAACAGACGATCACAATAATTAATCCCGCACAAGGAACCCTGCGGGCCGGCTGACTAATAAAGCCTACTACCTAACTCAAAACAGGTGCACACAATCAACACATAAGGAGGGGGAGGAAATAATCAGTAGCAGCTAGTAGGCCGGCGATGACGACCTCCGAGCGCCACCTGAACGGGAAGGGGAGTGTCCTTCGGTCGGAGTCGTGACAGTACCCCCCTTGACGCGTGGCTCCCGCAGCGCGTCGACCCGGAGGACGAGGCGCAGGGCGATCCGGATGGAGGCGATGGAAATCCCTCAACATTGACGGATCCAAAATGTCCCTGGTGGGTACCCAGCACCTCTCCTCCAGACCGTACCCCTCCCAGTCCACGAGGTACTGCAGGCCCCTCACCCGGCGTCTCGAGTCCAGAATGGCCCGTATCGTATACGCCGGGGACCCCTCGATGTCCAGAAGGGGAGGAGGGACCTCCAGCACCTCACCGTCCTGTAGGGGACCAGCTACCACCGGCCTGAGGAGAGACACATGAAACGAGGGGTTAATACGATAATAGGAAGGGAGTTGTAATCGATAACACACCTCGTTTATTCTCCTCAGGACTTTGAACGGCCCTACACACTGCGGCCCAAGCTTCCGGCAGGGCACGCGGAGGGGCAGGTTTCAGGTCGAGAGCCAGACCCTGTCCTCTGGTACAAACACGGGGGCCTCACTGCGGTGGCCGTCAGCACTCCTTTTCTGCCGTCCACTACCCTGTTGAAGGGATTCCTGGACGGCCCTCCAGGTTTCTTTAGTGCGCTGCACCCATTCCTCCACCGCAGGAGCCTCGGTCTGGCTCGGATGCCACGGTGCCAGGACCGGCTGGTACCCCAACACACACTGAAAGGGGGACACATTAGTAGAGGAGTGGCGTAATGAGTTCTGGGCCATTTCCGCCCAGGGGATGTATCTCGCCCACTCCCCTGGCCGGTCCTGGCAGTACGACCGCAGAAACCTACCCACCTCCTGGTTTACTCTCTCCACCTGCCCATTACTTTCAGGGTGATAACCGGAGGTCAGGCTGACAGAGACCCCCAGACGCTCCATGAACGCCCTCCATACTTGGGACGTGAACTGGGGACCCCGATCAGAAACGATGTCCTCCGGCACCCCGTAGTGCCGGAAGACGTGGGTGAATAATGCCTCCGCAGTCTGTAGGGCTGTTGGGATACCGGGCAACGGGAGGAGACTGCAGGACTTAGAGAACCAATCCACAATCACCAGAACCGTGGTGTTGCCCTGAGACAGGGAAGGTCGGTCAGGAAATCTACGGATAGATGTGACCATGGCCGTTGTGGAACGGGGAGGGGTTGTAACTTCCCTCTAGGAAGGTGCCTAGGAGCCTTACTCTGGGCGCATACCGAACAGGAGGAGACATAAACCTTAACGTCCCTAGCCAAGGTAGGCCACCAATACCTCCCCCGAAGGCTCCCTACTGTCCTAATCACCCCAGGGTGACCCGAGGAGGGTAGGACGTGAGCCCACCGAATCAGTTGGTCCCGAACACCAAGCGGCACGTACCTCCGCCCCGCGGACACTGAGGAGGCGCTGGTTCAGCCCGTAACGCCCGCTCGATGTCCGAGTCCACCTCCCATACCACCGGTGCCATCAGCTTTGAGGCCGGAAGGATGGGAGTAGGTTCAGTGGACCTATCCTCCGTGTCGTAAAAGCGCGACAGTGCGTCCGCCTTCACGTTCTGGGAGCCCGGTCTATATGATAAAGTGAACCGGAATCGAGTGAAAAACATGGCCCACCTTGCCTGCCGCGGGTTCAGTCTCCTAGCTGCCCGAATATACTCCAGATTTTGGTGGTCGGTCCAGATGAGAAAGGGGTGCTTAGCCCCCTCAAGCCAGTGTCTCCACATCTTCAGAGCCCTGACCACCGCTAACAACTCCCGGTCCCCACATCATAGTTACGCTCCGCTGGGCTGAGCTTACTCGAGAAGAAAGCACAGGGGCGGAGTTTTGGTGGCGTACCCGAGCGCTGTGATAGCACGGCACCCACCCCAGCCTCGGACGCGTCCACCTCCACTATGAATGCTAGAGAGGGGTCCGGATGCGCCAACACGGGTGCATCCGTGAACAGCGCCTTCAACCTGTTGAAAGCTCTGTCCGCCTCTGCTGACCACTGCAACCGCACCGGGCCCCCCCTTAGCAGTGAGGTAATTGGAGCCGCTACCTGGCCAAAACCCCGGATTAACCTCCGGTAGTAGTTGGAAAAACCCAAAAACCGCTGCACCTCTTTTACCGTGGTTGGAGTCGGCCAATTACGCACGGCCTTACTCGCGGTCACCCTCCATCTCCACCCCCGAGGTGGAAATGCGATAACCCAGAAAGGAGACGGCTCGTTTGGAGAACACACACTTCTCAGCCTTGACGTATAGGTCATGCTCCAGCAGTCTACCAAGCACCTTGCGTACCAGAGACACATGCGCGGCGTGAGTGGCTGAGTAGATCAGAATGTCATCGATATAAACAACCACTCCCTGCCCGTGCAGGTCCCTGAGAATATCGTCTACAAAGGATTGAAAAATGGCTGGAGCATTTTCTAACCCATACGACATGACGCAGTACTCATAGTGGCCCGATGTGGTACTAAATGCGGTTTTCCACTCGTCTCCCTTCCGAATACGCACCAGGCTATACGCGCTCCTGAGATCCAATTTTGTGAAGAACTGCACTCCCTGAAAGGATTCCACTGCCGTAGCAATGAGAGGTAGTGGGTAGCTGAACCCCACTGTGATGACATTTAGACCTCTATAATCAATACAAGGACGCAAACCTCCCTCCTTTTTCTTCACAAAAACAAAACTCGAGGAGACGGGTGAAATGGAGGACCGAATGTACCCCTGTCCCAGAGACTCCGTGATATATGTCTCCATAGCCAACGTCTCCTCTTGGGACAATGGGTACACGTGACTCTTGGGAAGCGCAGCGTTTACCTGGAGATCTATCGCACAATCCCTTCCCGGTCGATGTAGTGGTAATTTAGTCGCCTTCTTTTTACTAAAAGCGATTGCCAAATCGGCATACTCGGGGAATGCACACTGTGGGACCCTGGTCTGGACTTTCCACCGAGGTGGCACCGACGGAAACTCCCAGACACCTTCCAGAACACTCCTCTGACCACCCCTGGAGAACACCCTGTCTCCACAAAATTTTAGGATTGTGCCGGGCCAGCCAGGGAATCCCCAACACCACTGGAAACGCAGGCGAATCAATAATATAGAGACTGATACGCTCCCTATGATTCCCCTGCGTTACCATGTCCAGTGGGATTGTGGTCTCCCTGACCACCCCTGGCCCTAATGGCCGGCTATCTAGGGAGTGCACGGGAAAGGGAGAATCTATCGGCACAAGCGGAACACCTAATTTAATAGCAAGTCCGCGATCCATAAAGTTCCCAGCTGCGCCTGAATCGACTAGCGCCCTATGCTGGGAAGAGGGGAAAAAATTAAGAAAAAAATCAAGACAAACATGTGACCAACAGGGGTTCTGGGTGAGTTTGGTGCTGACTCACCTGGGGTGATCGAGAAACGCCTGCCATCTCGACTCCCAGACGGACCCCCAGCACCGATCGGCCGTGTGTCCTCTCCGACCACAGTTGGTGCAGAGGAGCTTCCTCCTCCGGTACCCCTTGGCAAAGCCCCTCCCAACTCCATCGGAACAGGAGTGGAGGTGCTGGGTGGTGGAACACACAGGACCCTCTCCGAACGCCCGCGGGCAGCCAGCAGATTGTCCAGTCGGATGGACATGTCAATTAGCTCATCCAAGGAAAGAGCGGTATCCCGACACGCTAGCTCCCTGCAGACGTCCTCCCGGAGTCTACACCTGTAGTGGTCGATAAGGGCCCTGTCGTTCCACCCGGATCCTGCTGCCAAGGTACGGAACTCCAACGCGTAATCCTGGGCGCTCCTTTTCTCCTGCCGGAGATGGAATAGTCGTTCTCCCGCCGCTCGGCCATCTGGAGGATGGTCAAACACGGCGCAGAAACGGCGAGAAAACTCGGGGTAGTGCTCCTTCGCTGAGTCTGGGCCATTCCAAACTGCATTTGCCCACTCCAGAGCACGACCCGTGAGGCAGGAGATGAGGACATTCACCCTCTCCGCTCCCGAGGGAGTCGGTCTGACGGTGGCCAGGTACAGTTCTAGCTGGAGTAAGAACCCCTGGCACCCTGCTGCCGTTCCATCATAGACCCTCGGGAGCGTAAGACAGAGGGTGCTGGAGTCGGGAGATGGGGAGTCCTGAGGAGGAGGGGCCGAAGGTGGAGAGAGGAGACCGCTTCTCTCCCATCGGTCCATTCTCTCCATCACCAGATCCATCGCCGTTCCGATCCGATGGAGAACGGTGGTGTGATGTAGAACCCTCTCTTCCATCGATGGGAGGGGAGTGGCTGTTGCTCCTGCTGACTCCATTCCAGTGGTGCGGGATTCTGTAACGGTCTGAGTGTAGTGGGTGAGGAGTCAGGCGCAGGAAGCAGAGAGTTCAGGGAGTGCTATTTTAATGCACTGAATAAACGCTGAACATAAGCCAACCCTCACAAAAACACAGGGCGTACTGAACAAAAAAATGCCCCAAACAGGGGGACTTAAACTGTCCAAAACCCAATAGACGTGCACACAAGTACACCAAACAGACGATCACAATAATTAATCCCGCACAAGGAACCCTGCGGGCCGGCTGACTAATAAAGCCTACTACCTAACTCAAAACAGGTGCACACAATCAACACATAAGGAGGGGGAGGAAATAATCAGTAGCAGTAGCAATATAATATATATAATAAACTATATAGATAATAAACGATACAGATATTAAACCACACAGATATTAAACCATATAGATATTAAAATATACATATATTAAATGATGTTGATATTAAATTATATAGACATTACACCATTCAGATATCACACCATACAGATATTAAACTACACATTTATTAAACCATACAGATTTTTAATTGATATCTAGACATTGAACCACATATATATTAAACTTTTTAGATAATATTAAACTCACAGAGTAGAAGACAGGTGCGTTCCATCTCAATTTGTCGATCACTAACTGTATGTAAACTCTAGTGACTTACAAGTCACTAGAGTTTACATACAGTTAGTGATCGACAAATTGAGATGGAACGCACCTGTCTTCTACTCTGTGAGTTTAATATTATCTAAAAAGTTTACCCACCTCTCCTCTCTACCATCTATACTTCCTCTTGAGAAGGACTGAGAGGTGTGAAAGATGTGTGTGATAGAATGAGGGGGCCTAGAGAGGAGAGACATACACAGACAGAGAGAGAGAGAGAGAGAGAGATAAAGAGAGAGAGAGAGAGAGAGAGAGAGAGAGAGAGAGAGAGAGAGCTCCTTAGGAGTAAATGTCAGTTGGCTTTTCATAGCCGAGCATTCAGAGATCAAGACAGCAAGTGCGTGTGCGTGAGAGGGAAAGAGAGAAAGAGAGAGAGAGATACAGACAGACTCTCTCTCTCGAACACGCACTTGCTGTCTTGATCTCTGAATGCTCGGCTATGAAAAGCCAACTGACATTTACTCCTAAGGTGTTGACCGGTTGCACCCTCTACAACCACTGTTTATATTATTTGACCCTGCTGGTCATCTCTGAATGTTTGAACAGCTTGAAAAATGAATCTGGCCTTTATGGCCATGTACTCTTATAATCTCCAACCACTTTGAATTTAAGTGTAACTTTTGTATGACTGAAGCCTTTCGTGAGAGGTCTAACAGGTTAAAATGTAATAATATTTTGATAATTTCTGCCCTCCGATTTCATATTCATTATATAAATAGACCCCTGGACACCTCCATCAGATGAACCGCACTGAAACGATTTAATTAAAGTTTGTAATATTGTCAAAGTGATCTGTTATCCAACAATTATTATAGCTATTATTATTAACCCTGCATTATAATTATATAAAAGCCCCTTAGATATTTTGTGTTTTTATTTACAGTAGTGATGGACAGCTAGATCGAATTACATTTAGAGGATTCTAAATTCATATCCAATTATAATGCAGGGTTAGTAAGGGTTAGTAAAACATTAATATATTAGTTGATGCATATTTTTGTTGAATCTGCATTTAGAGTACTTAAGCATCAAATACATGGCAAGTGGCCCATTTGGCCTTTAGGCTACACTTTACAATAGGACAAGTATATTATTGAATTAGATTTAAAAACTTTGCGCCACTCTATGGGACTCCCAATCACGGCCAGTTATGATACAGCCTGGAATTGAACCAGGTATACTGTAGTGGCGACTAAAGCACTGAGGTTGCACCAAATTTAGCTTAATTAATTAGATTAATATTATGGTGTTTCTATTCCAAGAAAAATCAAAAACAAAACCCTCAAGGTATCTGTTAGGAAAATATGGGCGCTGTACAACGTGACTGTTCGGGAGTAGTAAGAGCAAAATAATAATTCTGCATTTTGAAAGAGTATTTTTATAATTATTTTATTAAAGAAAAAGATGTTGATGAAGAAATATTGTACAGTAATAATCTAACATTTAGCGGTTGCATGAGGTCATCCACACGCACCTTAAACATGATAATAAATCATTTAAATCATATTGAAGATAGAAGCCTTCTGCATACATTATGTTTATTAAGCTACTGTGCAGTCTGACATGTAAACATGACCTACAGTACATAGTAAGCAGTACATAGTAAGTGCCTAATTCCTTACATAAGGGAGAGCAGGCCATGTCCATACTTTCTCTGTGACCTCAAGTACTCATTAACTCTGTCTTCAATTATTTTTCAGGTTGCATCAGTCATGGACAGAAACTTCTGAGACACAGACTGGTAAGCCACATTTGCCTCTGGATCCATCTCAGTTGGTATTCTGTGTCCACTCGTGGTATCTCTCTTCGGTTACACATCCATAGAAGAGCAGGACAGAGCAGGACAGCATAACGGTCTGGGTGGCCCTTGCTGTGCCTGGTGAGCAGTTCGTCAAGTTCTGTTGTCAGAAGAGGAATGGAAATGTCAGGCTGAACCGACGACCTGACGATCTCGCCACATATGAGCAGAATGATCAATGAGCCACCATTGATTACAGTGGACTATGATAGAAACGGTAGATCAATTAAGCATTAAACGTGACTCCAACACACAAATGCTGCGTACAGAAACACATGTTAAGAATCTAGCAAAACGAATCGCTTTCTTGGGAACCATGCGTTATTTCGGTGCGGCCCGTTGTCCAGCCCTTTGTCCACTGATCTCCACAGATAAAACACATTCACATTTTTAGTACACAATTATCGATTTATTACACAGAATGCCTACACGTTGATAGGCTATATCATTTTTTTAAACATTTTTTTTACAAGGACAGAGAGCTGTTTGGCATCTGTGTTGGCTCTAAGACCATTTAACACTTCAACTAAGGCTGTTTCTATATTGTGGTGGGCACCATATGATTATGTTACGTAAGAGCCTAGTCAGAAAAAAACATACAGCCATCTTCGAGCCAAAGAGAGGAGTCAGCAGAAATAGACATAAAAATGAATCACTAACCTTTGATGATCTTCATCAGATGGCACTCCTAAGACTTCATGTTAACCAATACATGTATGTTTTGTTTGAGAAAGTTCATATGCAAAAATCTCAGTTTACTATTGCCGCGTTATGTTCAGTAATGTTTTGCTTCCAAAACATCCGGTGATTTGGCAGAGAGCCACATCAATTTACAGAAATACTCATCATAAATGTTGATTAAAAATACTAATACAAATGTTGGTTATCTTATCTCTGACATTTAGATGTGTAGAGTTCACATGGGTTTGCAGAGGTAGGATTTATCAGGCCATCAATGGTGGAGAAGAGCAATCTATAGTTATTCTGATTATTAGTGATCAAGTTAGTAAAATGAGCCCATCTGGCATTTCTAATGACCTTGTTATATATGATGCTCTCTCAGAATATCATAATTGACCTGCAACTTTGACCTCATCCACTTCCGATCTGCCTTTCTGCAGTTTCTCTTTAATTTATTAGTTTTCTCCTTTGTCATCCTCTGTTTGGATGTGTCCCTTGTCAACTTTACTGGATCTATGGGGTCAATGGGGTCATTTACTATTAAAGTTATCAACTAAATCACCACAAGAGGAAGGCAGAATAGGTGGTTTAATATTGTTCAGACACTCAACGAAATCTGTATCAACTTCAGAGGTCAGCGTTTCTTAATAATGAGTTCAGTATTACCCTGCTATGGGCAACAAGGTAGTATAAATCCCCAGTGGTGATCAGATAAAGCAACATCAACAATAGAGGATATGTCAATAGAAAACCCCTTGGTAATAACCAGGTCCTGATTATGGCTGTGGTTATGGGAGGGCCCGGTAGAAAGCCCCTTGGTAATAACCAGGTCCAGAGTATGACTGTGGTTATGGGTGGGCCCAGTAGAAAGCCCCTTGGTAATAACCAGGTCCAGAGTATGGCTGTGGTTATGGGTGGGCCCAGTAGAAAGCCCCTTGGTAATAACCAGGTCCAGAGTATGGCTGTTGTTATGGGTGGGCCCAGTAGAAAGCCCCTTGGTAATAACTAGGTCCAGAGTATGGCTATTTTGGCTATCTAGTATTGGCTAGTATGGCTATCTATTTTAGTCTCCATGGGAACCAACATATTCTGTGTGATGTACATTCAGAGTTCTAAACACTTAAAACACCAGTCAAACACCTGGTTGAATCAGTCATTATCATTAGCCTGTATGTTGGGGTGTATAAATGTATCTAACTACACATTAAACACTGAGACCTGTTGGGGTGTATAAATGTATCTAACTACACATTAAACACTGAGACCTGTTGGGGTCTATAACTGTTCCTGTGGTGTTGGAGGTCTTCACGGTAGTAGACTGGATCAGCTCCTCTGTCCCTCACTCAACTCTCCTCTCTCTTTACCTAGTGACCCTGTTCATCAGAACGTCATGGTGGATGGAAAAAGATGCTCTCTTCCGCAGCGGTGAATAACCACAACCCTGTCAGTCCATCTCTTTACTTCTCCTTTCTCTTCTCTTCTCTGTCCCTCCTTCCCTTTTCACACCAACGGACTTATCTTTAGATGCTGCAGCCTTGACCTCCATCAACAGAGTTAGAGTTAGGGTAGCCTAGTGGTTAGAGCGTTGGGCTAGTAACCGTAAGGTTACAAGTTCAAATCCCCGAACTGACAAGGTACAAATCTGTCGTTCTGTCCCTGAACAGGCAGTTAACCCACTGTTCCTAGGCTGTCATTGAAAATAAGAATTTGTTCTTAACTGACTGGTTAAATAAAAGTAAAATTTAAAAAATCATGAGAACATACAGACACCACTAACTGGAACTATCAACAACAAGAGTTAGCTTATCATGAGAACATACAGACAACACTGACTGGAACCAGCTGACAGTATCAGTTGTTAAGGCTTCATTACTACTAACAGAAGGAAAGTTGTAGTGTTTTGTCCATGATGAATGATGTAAAGACTTCATTACTACTAACAGAAGGAGAGTTGTAGTGTTTTGTCCATGATGAATGTTGTAAAGACTTATATTCTCTCTCCCTCCTTCCCTTTTCGTAACCAACTGCAGCCTTGACCTGCAACAGTATCAGCAACAGAGAGGTGTGAAATTTCCACTGCAGAGTCAGTTTATCATGTACTTTTCTTTAGACTTATTTTTAAACCATTGTATGGTTGCTAACTTGTCAAATAAAGCTTCCTAAAATGTGTTAGAAAATGTGTCAGTTTGTCACTTTCATGAGTTTGGAGTAATAACATGTTCCACTACTGGAGACATTGGTCTCTAATCTAGTGGAGTAATAACATGTTCCACTACTGGAGACATTGTCTCTAATCTAGTGGAGTAATAACATGTTCCACTACTGGAGACATTGTCTCTAATCTAGTGGAGTAATAACATGTTCCACTACTGAAGACATTGTCTCTAATCCAGGTTGGAGTAATTACAACTACTGAAGACATGGTCTCTAATCTAGTGGAGTAATAACAACTACTGAAGACATTGTCTCTAATCTAGGTTGTGCCTTCAGATTTCTAAAAAATGAACGACTAAGGAAGTGTGTTTCACTTCTGTTTGTGACTTCACTAACCCCAAACTCCGGCCTCATCTGATTGGTCTGTTTCGCAAGCATCCCTGAAGTCTGGTCTGATTGGTCTGTTTCACAAGCGTTCCCCGAAGTCTTGCGATTTTGTGCCCCTGTGTTTAGAAATGTCTGGTGGGTCATTGCACCATCAGAGGAGGTTTGAATCCTAAGCAACCTGCTTACACATTGTTTGAAGTACAATAGACCAACATAGCTACTGTAGTAGGTCAAAGCTGTGTGCTGGAAAACCTTGGTAGAACATGGGTGAAGAAGGAATTGTGGTACTCATGTGCATTTCCTTTCTTTTTTCGGCTAAAGACCAATGCCTACATGTTACCTAAAATATATATTTTTATTTGTAATTATAATACAGGGCCTTCAGAAAGTACTCCTTGACTTATTCCACATTTTGTTGTGTTCCAGCCTGAATTTAGAATGTATTAATTTGATGTTATTTCTCCCCACTGACACAGAATACCCCACAATGACATCATAATACCCCACAATGACATCATAATACCCCAAAATGACATCACAATACCCCATCATGACATCACAATATCCCACAATGACATCACAATACCCCACAATGACATCACAATACCCCATCATGACATCACAATACCCCATCATGACATCACAATACCCCATCATGACATCACAATATCCCACAATGACATCACAATACCCCAAAATGACATCACAATACCCCACAATGACATCACAATACCCCATCATGACATCACAATACCCCATAATGACATCCCAATACCCAATCATGACATCACAATACCCCATAATGACATCCCAATACCCCATAATGACATCCCAATACCCCATAATGACATCCCAATACCCCATAATGACATCCCAATACCCCACAATGACATCCCAATACCCCATAATGACATCCCAATACCCCATAATGACATCCCAATACCCCATAATGACATCCCAATACCCCATAATGACATCCCAATACCCCATAATGACATCCCAATACCCCATAATGACATCCCAATACCCCATAATGACATCCCAATACCCCATAATGACATCCCAATACCCCATAATGACATCCCAATACCCCATAATGACATCCCAATACCCCATAATGACATCACAATACCCCACAATGACATCACAATATCCCACAATGACATCACAATACCCCACAATGACATCACAATACCCCACAATGACATCACAATACCCCACAATGACATCACAATATCCCACAATGACATCACAATACCCCACAATGACATCACAATACCCCACAATGACATCCCAATACCCCACAATGACATCCCAATACCCCATAATGACATCCCAATACCCCATAATGACATCCCAATACCCCGTAATGACATCCCAATACCCCATAATGACATCCCAATACCCCATAATAACATCCCAATACCCCATAATGACATCCCAATACCCCACAATGAAATCACAATACCCAATAATGACATCACAATACCCCATAATGACATCACAATACCCCATAATGACATCCCAATAAACCATAATAACATCACAATACCCCATAATGACATCCCAATACCCCATAATGACATCCCAATACCCCATAATGACATCCCAATACCCCATAATGACATCCCAATACCCCATAATGACATCACAATACCCCATAATGACATCACAATACCCCACAATGACATCCCAATACCCCACAATGACATCCCAATACCCCATAATGACATCCCAATACCCCACAATGACATCCCAATACCCCATAATGACATCACAATACCCCATAATGACATCACAATACCCCATAATGACATCCCAATACCCCATAATGACATCCCAATACCCCATAATGACATCCCAATACCCCATAATGACATCCCAATACCCCATAATGACATCCCAATACCCCATAATGACATCCCAATACCCCATAATGACATCCCAATACCCCATAATGACATCCCAATACCCCATAATGACATCACAATACCCCACAATGACATCCCAATACCCCACAATGACATCCCAATACCCCATAATGACATCCCAATACCCCACAATGACATCCCAATACCCCACAATGACATCCCAATACCCCACAATGACATCCCAATACCCCACAATGACATCCCAATACCCCATAATGACATCCCAATACCCCATAATGACATCCCAATACCCCATAATGACATCCCAATACCCCATAATGACATCCCAATACCCCATAATGACATCCCAATACCCCATAATGACATCCCAATACCCCATAATGACATCCCAATACCCCATAATGACATCCCAATACCCCATAATGACATCCCAATACCCCATAATGACATCCCAATACCCCACAATGACATCCCAATACCCCACAATGACATCCCAATACCCCATAATGACATCCCAATACCCCATAATGACATCCCAATACCCCATAATGACATCCCAATACCCCATAATGACATCCCAATACCCCATAATGACATCCCAATACCCCATAATGACATCCCAATACCCCATAATGACATCCCAATACCCCATAATGACATCCCAATACCCCATAATGACATCCCAATACCCCATAATGACATCCCAATACCCCATAATGACATCACAATACCCCATAATGACATCACAATACCCCATAATGACGAAGTGAAAACACGTTTTTCAATACATGAACACTGTACCCCCGTAAATAGTCTCGCTGTTGTTATTTTACTGCTCTTTAATGACTTGTCATTTTTATTTCCTATTAGTCGTTTAAAAACTGCATTGTTGGTTAAGGGCGTGTAAGTAAGCATTTCATGGTAAGGTTGAATTCGGCGCATGTGACAAATAAAATTTGATTTGATGTTAGAATCACATTTGGCGGTGAATAGTGATTACAGCTGTAAGTATTTCTGGGTCAGTCTCTAAGAGCTGTGAGTCTTTTTGGGTAAGTCTCTAAGAGCTGTGAGTCTTTCTGGGTCAGTCTCTAAGAGCTGTGAGTCTTTCTGGGTCAGTCTCTAAGAGCTGTGAGTCTTTCTGGGTCAGTCTCTAAGAGCTGTGAGTCTTTTGGGTCAGTCTCTAAGAGCTGTGAGTCTTTCTGGGTCAGTCTCTAAGAGCTGTGAGTCTTTCTGGGTCAGTCTCTAAGAGCTGTGAGTCTTTCTGGGTCAGTCTCTAAGAGCTGTGAGTCTTTCTGGTAAAGTCTCTAAGAGCTGTGAGTCTTTTTTGGGTAAGTCTCTAAGAGCTGTAAGTATTTCTGGGTAAGTCTCTAAGAGCTGTAGGTCTTTCTGGGTAAGTCTCTAAGAGCTGTAGGTCTTTCTGGGTAAGTCTCTATGAGCTTTGCAAACCTGGACTGTACAATATTTGTACATTATTCTAAAAAAAATCTTCAAGGTCTGTCAAGTTGGTGGTTGATCATTGCTAGACAGCCATTGCCAAGGCTTGTCAAAACTGTAACTTCGGCCACTCAGGGACATTACATGTCGTCTTTGTAAGCAACTGACTGATTAAAGTAGGTATTTTCAACAGGTCCAGTCTGTGTTAATGTGAATATCCTCTCTCAGCTGGCCCAGTCTGTGTTAATGTGACTGTCCTCTATAAGCTGGTCCAGTCTGTGTTAATGTGACTGTCCTCTCTCAGCTGGTCCAGTCTGTGTTAATATCCTCTCTCAGCTGGTCCAGTCTGTGTTAATATCCTCTCTCAGCTGTTCCAGTCTGTGTTAATTTCCTCTCTCAGCTGGTCCAGTCTGTGTTAATGTGACTGTCCTCTATCAGCTGGTCCAGTCTGTGTTAATGTGACTGTCCTCTCTCAGCTGGTCCAGTCTGTGTTAATGTGACTATCCTCTCTCAGCTGGTCCAGTCTGTGTTAATGTGACTGTCCTCTATCAGCTGGTCCAGTCTGTGTTAATGTGACTGTCCTCTCTCAGCTGGTCCAGTCTGTGTTAATGTGACTGTCCTCTCTCAGCTGGTCCAGTCTGTGTTAATGTGACTATCCTCTCTCAGCTGGTCCAGTCTGTGTAATATCCTCTCTCAGCTGGTCCAGTCTGTGTTTAATATCCTCTCTCAGCTGGTCCAGTCTGTGTTAATGTGACTATCCTCTCTCAGCTGGTCCAGTCTGTGTAATATCCTCTCTCAGCTGGTCCAGTCTGTGTTTAATATCCTCTCTCAGCTGGTCCAGTCTGGGTTACTGTGACTATCCTCTCTCAGCTGGTCCAGTCTGTGTTAATATCCTCTCTCAGCTGGTCCAGTCTGTGTTAATGTGACTATCCTCTCTCAGCTGGTCCAGTCTGTGTAATATCCTCTCTCAGCTGGTCCAGTCTGTGTTAATGTGACTATCCTCTCTCAGCTGGTCCAGTCTGTGTTAATGTGACTATCCTCTCTCAGCTGGTCCAGTCTGTGTTAATGTGACTCTCCTCTCTCAGCTGGTCCAGTCTGTGTTAATGTGACTATCCTCTCTCAGCTGGTCCAGTCTGTGTTAATGTGACTGTCCTCTCTCAGCTGGTCCAGTCTGTGTTAATGTGACTATCCTCTCTCAGCTGGTCCAGTCTGTTTTAATGTGACCCTCCTCTCTCAGCTGGTCCAGTCTGTGTTAATATCCTCTCTCAGCTGGTCCAGTCTGTGTTAATATCCTCTCTCATCTGGTCCAGTCTGTGTTAATGTGACTGTCCTCTCTCAGCTGGTCCAGTCTGTGTTAATATGACTATCCTCTCTCAGCTGGTCCAGTCTGTGTTAATATCCTCTCTCAGCTGGTCCAGTCTGTGTTAATATCCTCTCTCAGCTGGTCCAGTCTGTGTTAATATCCTCTCTCAGCTGGTCCAGTCTGTGTTAATATTCTCTATCAGCTGGTTCAGGCTGTGTTAATATCCTCTCTCAGCTGGTCCAGTCTGTGTTAATGTGACTGTCCTCTATCAGCTGGTCGAGTCTGTGTTAATGTGACTATCCTCTCTCAGCTGGTCCTGTCTGTGTTAATGTGACTGTCCTCTCTCAGCTGGTCCAGTCTGTGTTAATATGACTATCCTCTCTCATCTGGTCCAGTCTGTGTTAATATCCTTTCTCAGCTGGTCCAGTCTGTGTTAATATCCTCTCTCAGCTGGTCCAGTCTGTGTTAATTTGACTATCCTCTCTCATCTGGTCCAGTCTGTGTTAATATGACTGTCCTCTCTCAGCTGGTCCAGTCTGTGTTATTGTGACTATCCTCTCTCATCTGGTCCAGTCTGTGTTAATATGACTGTCCTCTCTCAGCTGGTCCAGTCTGTGTTAATGTGACTGTCCTCTCTCAGCTGGTCCAGTCTGTGTTAATGTGACTATCCTCTCTCAGCTGGTCCAGTCTGTGTAATATCCTCTCTCAGCTGGCCCAGTCTGTGTTAATGTGACTGTCCTCTATCAGCTGGTCCAGTCTGTGTTAATGTGACTGTCCTCTCTCAGCTGGTCCAGTCTGTGTTAATGTGACTATCCTCTCTCAACTGGTCCAGTCTGTGTTAATATCCTCTCTCAGCTGGTCCAGTCTGTGTTAATATCCTCTCTCAGCTGTTCCAGTCTGTGTTAATTTCCTCTCTCAGCTGGTCCAGTCTGTGTTAATGTGACTGTCCTCTCTCAGCTGGTCCAGTCTGTGTTAATGTGACTGTCCTCTCTCAGCTGGTCCAGTCTGTGTTAATGTGACTATCCTCTCTCAGCTGGTCCAGTCTGTGTTAATGTGACTGTCCTCTCTCAGCTGGTCCAGTCTGTGTTAATGTGACTGTCCTCTCTCAGCTGGTCCAGTCTGTGTTAATGTGACTGTCCTCTCTCAGCTGGTCCAGTCTGTGTTAATGTGACTATCCTCTCTCAGCTGGTCCAGTCTGTGTTAATATCCTCTCTCAGCTGGTCCAGTCTGTGTTAATGTGACTATCCTCTCTCAGCTGGTCCAGTCTGTGTAATATCCTCTCTCAGCTGGTCCAGTCTGTGTTTAATATCCTCTCTCAGCTGGTCCAGTCTGTGTTAATGTGACTATCCTCTCTCAGCTGGTCCAGTCTGTGTAATATCCTCTCTCAGCTGGTCCAGTCTGTGTTTAATATCCTCTCTCAGCTGGTCCAGTCTGGGTTACTGTGACTATCCTCTCTCAGCTGGTCCAGTCTGTGTTAATATCCTCTCTCAGCTGGTCCAGTCTGTGTTAATGTGACTATCCTCTCTCAGCTGGTCCAGTCTGTGTAATATCCTCTCTCAGCTGGTCCAGTCTGTGTTAATGTGACTATCCTCTCTCAGCTGGTCCAGTCTGTGTTAATGTGACTATCCTCTCTCAGCTGGTCCAGTCTGTGTTAATGTGACTATCCTCTCTCAGCTGGTCCAGTCTGTGTTAATGTGACTATCCTCTCTCAGCTGGTCCAGTCTGTGTTAATGTGACTGTCCTCTCTCAGCTGGTCCAGTCTGTGTTAATGTGACTATCCTCTCTCAGCTGGTCCAGTCTGTTTTAATGTGACCCTCCTCTCTCAGCTGGTCCAGTCTGTGTTAATATCCTCTCTCAGCTGGTCCAGTCTGTGTTAATATCCTCTCTCATCTGGTCCAGTCTGTGTTAATGTGACTGTCCTCTCTCAGCTGGTCCAGTCTGTGTTAATGCAGACCTCTCTCAGCTCGTCCAGTCTGTGTCAGTATGACTATCCTCTCTCAGCTGGTCCAGTCTGTGTTAATATGACTATCCTCTCTCAGCTGGTCCAGTCTGTGTTAATATCCTCTCTCAGCTGGTCCAGTCTGTGTTAATATCCTCTCTCAGCTGGTCCAGTCTGTGTTAATGTGACTGTCCTCTATCAGCTGGTCGAGTCTGTGTTAATGTGACTATCCTCTCTCAGCTGGTCCTGTCTGTGTTAATGTGACTGTCCTCTCTCAGCTGGTCCAGTCTGTGTTAATATGACTATCCTCTCTCATCTGGTCCAGTCTGTGTTAATATCCTTTCTCAGCTGGTCCAGTCTGTGTTAATATCCTCTCTCAGCTGGTCCAGTCTGTGTTAATTTGACTATCCTCTCTCATCTGGTCCAGTCTGTGTTAATATGACTGTCCTCTCTCAGCTGGTCCAGTCTGTGTTATTGTGACTATCCTCTCTCATCTGGTCCAGTTTGTGTTAATGTGACTGTCCTCTCTCAGCTGGTCCAGTCTGTGTTAATGTGACTGTCCTCTCTCAGCTGGTCCAGTCTGTGTTAATGTGACTATCCTCTCTCAGCTGGTCCAGTCTGTGTTAATATCCTCTCTCAGCTGGTCCAGTCTGTGTTAATGTGACTATCCTCTCTCAGCTGGTCCAGTCTGTGTAATATCCTCTCTCAGCTGGTCCAGTCTGTGTTTAATATCCTCTCTCAGCTGGTCCAGTCTGTGTTAATGTGACTATCCTCTCTCAGCTGGTCCAGTCTGTGTAATATCCTCTCTCAGCTGGTCCAGTCTGTGTTTAATATCCTCTCTCAGCTGGTCCAGTCTGGGTTACTGTGACTATCCTCTCTCAGCTGGTCCAGTCTGTGTTAATATCCTCTCTCAGCTGGTCCAGTCTGTGTTAATGTGACTATCCTCTCTCAGCTGGTCCAGTCTGTGTAATATCCTCTCTCAGCTGGTCCAGTCTGTGTTAATGTGACTATCCTCTCTCAGCTGGTCCAGTCTGTGTTAATGTGACTATCCTCTCTCAGCTGGTCCAGTCTGTGTTAATGTGACTATCCTCTCTCAGCTGGTCCAGTCTGTGTTAATGTGACTATCCTCTCTCAGCTGGTCCAGTCTGTGTTAATGTGACTGTCCTCTCTCAGCTGGTCCAGTCTGTGTTAATGTGACTATCCTCTCTCAGCTGGTCCAGTCTGTTTTAATGTGACCCTCCTCTCTCAGCTGGTCCAGTCTGTGTTAATATCCTCTCTCAGCTGGTCCAGTCTGTGTTAATATCCTCTCTCATCTGGTCCAGTCTGTGTTAATGTGACTGTCCTCTCTCAGCTGGTCCAGTCTGTGTTAATGCAGACCTCTCTCAGCTCGTCCAGTCTGTGTCAGTATGACTATCCTCTCTCAGCTGGTCCAGTCTGTGTTAATATGACTATCCTCTCTCAGCTGGTCCAGTCTGTGTTAATATCCTCTCTCAGCTGGTCCAGTCTGTGTTAATATCCTCTCTCAGCTGGTCCAGTCTGTGTTAATGTGACTGTCCTCTATCAGCTGGTCGAGTCTGTGTTAATGTGACTATCCTCTCTCAGCTGGTCCTGTCTGTGTTAATGTGACTGTCCTCTCTCAGCTGGTCCAGTCTGTGTTAATATGACTATCCTCTCTCATCTGGTCCAGTCTGTGTTAATATCCTTTCTCAGCTGGTCCAGTCTGTGTTAATATCCTCTCTCAGCTGGTCCAGTCTGTGTTAATTTGACTATCCTCTCTCATCTGGTCCAGTCTGTGTTAATATGACTGTCCTCTCTCAGCTGGTCCAGTCTGTGTTATTGTGACTATCCTCTCTCATCTGGTCCAGTTTGTGTTAATGTGACTGTCCTCTCTCAGCTGGTCCAGTCTGTGTTAATGTGACTGTCCTCTCTCAGCTGGTCCAGTCTGTGTTAATGTGACTATCCTCTCTCAGCTGGTCCAGTCTGTGTAATATCCTCTCTCAGCTGGTCCAGTCTGTGTTTAATATCCTCTCTCAGCTGGTCCAGTCTGTGTTAATGTGACTATCCTCTCTCAGCTGGTCCAGTCTGTGTAATATCCTCTCTCAGCTGGTCCAGTCTGTGTTTAATATCCTCTCTTAGCTGGTCCAGTCTGTGTTAATGTGACTATCCTCTCTCAGCTGGTCCAGTCTGTGTTATTGTGCCTCTCCTCTCTCAGCTGGTCCAGTCTGTGTTATTGTGACTCTGCTCTCTCAGCTGGTCCAGTCTGTGTTAATATGACTATCCTCTCTCAGCTGGTCCCGTCTGTGTTAATATGACTATCCTCTCTCAGCTGGTCCAGTCTGTGTTAATATGACTATCCTCTCTCAGCTGGTCCCGTCTGTGTTAATATGACTATCCTCTCTCAGCTGGTCCAGTCTGTGTTAAGGCAGACCTCTCTCAGCTTGTCCAGTCTGTGTTAATGTGACTATCATCTCTCAGCTGGTCCAGTCTGTGTTAATGTGACTATCCTCTCTCAGCTGGTCCAGTCTGTGTTAAGGCAGACCTCTCTCAGCTGGTCCAGTCTGTGTTAATGTGACTATCCTCTCTCAGCTGGTCCAGTCTGTGTTAAGGCAGACCTCTCTCAGCTGGTCCAGTCTGTGTTAATGTGACTGTCCTCTCTCAGCTGGTCCAGTCTGTGTTAATATGACTATCCTCTCTCAGCTGGTCCAGTCTGTGTAAATGTTACTATCCTCTCTCAGCTGGTACAGTCTGTGTTCATATCCTCTCTCAGCTGGTCCAGTCTGTGTTAATGTTACTATCCTCTCTCAGCTGGTACAGTCTGTGTTCATATCCTCTCTCAGCTGGCCCAGTCTGTGTTAATGTGACTATCCTCTCTCAGCTGGTCCAGTCTGTGTTAATGTGACTATCCTCTCTCAGCTGGTCCAGTCTGTGTTAATGTGACTGTCCTCTCTCAGCTGGTCCAGTCTGTGTTAATGTGACTATCTTCTCTCAGCTGGTCCAGTCTGTTTTAATGTGACCCTCCTCTCTCAGCTGGTCCAGTCTGTGTTAATATCCTCTCTCAGCTGGTCCAGTCTGTGTTAATATCCTCTCTCATCTGGTCCAGTCTGTGTTAATGTGACTGTCCTCTCTCAGCTGGTCCAGTCTGTGTTAATGCAGACCTCTCTCAGCTCGTCCAGTCTGTGTCAGTATGACTATCCTCTCTCAGCTGGTCCAGTCTGTGTTAATATGACTATCCTCTCTCAGCTGGTCCAGTCTGTGTTAATATCCTCTCTCAGCTGGTCCAGTCTGTGTTAATATCCTCTCTCAGCTGGTCCAGTCTGTGTTAATGTGACTGTCCTCTATCAGCTGGTCGAGTCTGTGTTAATGTGACTATCCTCTCTCAGCTGGTCCTGTCTGTGTTAATGTGACTGTCCTCTCTCAGCTGGTCCAGTCTGTGTTAATATGACTATCCTCTCTCATCTGGTCCAGTCTGTGTTAATATCCTTTCTCAGCTGGTCCAGTCTGTGTTAATATCCTCTCTCAGCTGGTCCAGTCTGTGTTAATTTGACTATCCTCTCTCATCTGGTCCAGTCTGTGTTAATATGACTGTCCTCTCTCAGCTGGTCCAGTCTGTGTTATTGTGACTATCCTCTCTCATCTGGTCCAGTTTGTGTTAATGTGACTGTCCTCTCTCAGCTGGTCCAGTCTGTGTTAATGTGACTGTCCTCTCTCAGCTGGTCCAGTCTGTGTTAATGTGACTATCCTCTCTCAGCTGGTCCAGTCTGTGTAATATCCTCTCTCAGCTGGTCCAGTCTGTGTTTAATATCCTCTCTCAGCTGGTCCAGTCTGTGTTAATGTGACTATCCTCTCTCAGCTGGTCCAGTCTGTGTAATATCCTCTCTCAGCTGGTCCAGTCTGTGTTTAATATCCTCTCTTAGCTGGTCCAGTCTGTGTTAATGTGACTATCCTCTCTCAGCTGGTCCAGTCTGTGTTATTGTGCCTCTCCTCTCTCAGCTGGTCCAGTCTGTGTTATTGTGACTCTGCTCTCTCAGCTGGTCCAGTCTGTGTTAATATGACTATCCTCTCTCAGCTGGTCCCGTCTGTGTTAATATGACTATCTTCTCTCAGCTGGTCCAGTCTGTGTTAATATGACTATCCTCTCTCAGCTGGTCCCGTCTGTGTTAATATGACTATCCTCTCTCAGCTGGTCCAGTCTGTGTTAAGGCAGACCTCTCTCAGCTTGTCCAGTCTGTGTTAATGTGACTATCATCTCTCAGCTGGTCCAGTCTGTGTTAATGTGACTATCCTCTCTCAGCTGGTCCAGTCTGTGTTAAGGCAGACCTCTCTCAGCTGGTCCAGTCTGTGTTAATGTGACTATCCTCTCTCAGCTGGTCCAGTCTGTGTTAAGGCAGACCTCTCTCAGCTGGTCCAGTCTGTGTTAATGTGACTGTCCTCTCTCAGCTGGTCCAGTCTGTGTTAATATGACTATCCTCTCTCAGCTGGTCCAGTCTGTGTAAATGTTACTATCCTCTCTCAGCTGGTACAGTCTGTGTTCATATCCTCTCTCAGCTGGTCCAGTCTGTGTTAATGTTACTATCCTCTCTCAGCTGGTACAGTCTGTGTTCATATCCTCTCTCAGCTGGCCCAGTCTGTGTAAATGTTACCATCCTCTCTCAGCTGGTACAGTCTGTGTTCATATCCTCTCTCAGCTGGTCCAGTCTGTGTTAATGTTACTATCCTCTCTCAGCTGGTCCAGTCTGTGTAATATCCTCTCTCAGCTGGTCCAGTCTGTGTTTAATATCCTCTCTTAGCTGGTCCAGTCTGTGTTAATGTGACTATCCTCTCTCAGCTGGTCCAGTCTGTGTTATTGTGCCTCTCCTCTCTCAGCTGGTCCAGTCTGTGTTATTGTGACTCTGCTCTCTCAGCTGGTCCAGTCTGTGTTAATATGACTATCCTCTCTCAGCTGGTCCCGTCTGTGTTAATATGACTATCCTCTCTCAGCTGGTCCAGTCTGTGTTAATATGACTATCCTCTCTCAGCTGGTCCCGTCTGTGTTAATATGACTATCCTCTCTCAGCTGGTCCAGTCTGTGTTAAGGCAGACCTCTCTCAGCTTGTCCAGTCTGTGTTAATGTGACTATCATCTCTCAGCTGGTCCAGTCTGTGTTAATGTGACTATCCTCTCTCAGCTGGTCCAGTCTGTGTTAAGGCAGACCTCTCTCAGCTGGTCCAGTCTGTGTTAATGTGACTATCCTCTCTCAGCTGGTCCAGTCTGTGTTAAGGCAGACCTCTCTCAGCTGGTCCAGTCTGTGTTAATGTGACTGTCCTCTCTCAGCTGGTCCAGTCTGTGTTAATATGACTATCCTCTCTCAGCTGGTCCAGTCTGTGTAAATGTTACTATCCTCTCTCAGCTGGTACAGTCTGTGTTCATATCCTCTCTCAGCTGGTCCAGTCTGTGTTAATGTTACTATCCTCTCTCAGCTGGTACAGTCTGTGTTCATATCCTCTCTCAGCTGGCCCAGTCTGTGTAAATGTTACCATCCTCTCTCAGCTGGTACAGTCTGTGTTCATATCCTCTCTCAGCTGGTCCAGTCTGTGTTAATGTTACTATCCTCTCTCAGCTGGTCCAGTCTGTGTTAATGTGACTGTCCTCTCTCAGCTGGTCCAGTCTGTGTTAATGTTACTATCCTCTCTCAGCTGGTCCAGTCTGTGTTAATGTGACTTTCCTCTCTCAGCTGGTCCAGTCTGTGTTAATTAGACTATTCTCTCTCAACAACTCTAATGATATATGTCATACAACCTTACAGTGCAGTTTCAAGAAAATACAGAAAGAATAAGAGAACAAAGTAACAAGTAATTAAAGAGCAGCTGTAAAAAATAAAATATACAGAGGTGTGCTGGACTAGACTCCGGTACTCTGGCGCTCCGGTACCGCATTACCGTGTGGTAGCGGTGAGAACAGTCTATGACTAGGGTGGCTGGAGACTTTGACAATTTTTAGGGCCTTCCTCTGACACCGGCTGGTATAGAGATCATGGATGGCAGGAAGCTTGGCCCCGGTGTTGTACTGGGCCATTCGCACTACCCTCTCTAGTGCCTTGCAGTCTGAGGCCGAGCATTTGCCATACCAGGCTCCTGCTCTCGATGGTGCAGCTGTAGAATCTTCTGAGGATCTGAGTACCCATGCCAAATCTTTTCAGTCACCTTAGGGGGAATAGGTTTTGTCGTGCCTGCTTTAGAACTGCTTTAGAACTGTCTTGGTGTGGAACTTGAAGCTCTCAACCTGCTTTACTGCAGCCCCTTCTATGAGAATTGGGGCATGCTCTGTCCTCTTTTCCTGTAGTCCACAATCATCTCCTTTGTCTTGATCACGTTGAGGGGAGGTTGTTGTCCTGGCACCACACAGCCAGGTCTCTGACCTCCCCCGTATAGGCTGTCTCATTGTTGTGTCATCAGCAAATTTAATAATGGTGTTGGAGTTGTGCCTTTCTGTGCAGTCATGAGTGATTAGGGAGTACAGGAGGGGGCTGAGCATGCACCGCTGAGGGGCACCAGTGTTGAGGAACAACGTGGAGGATGTGTTGTTACCTACCCTTAACACCTGGGGGCGGCCCATCAGGAAGACCAGGATTCAGTTGCAGAGGGAGGTGTTTAGTCCGAGGGTCCTTAGCTTATTGATGACCTTTGAGGGTACTATGGTGTTGAACGCTGAGCTGTAGTTAATGAATAGCATTCTCATGTAGGTGTTCCTTTTGTCCAGGTGGGAAAGGGCAGTGTGGAGCGCAATAGAGACTGCATCATCTATCTGTGGATCTGTTGGGTCGGTATTTGAATTGGAGTGGGTCTAGGGTTTCTGGGATGATGGTGTTGATGTGAGCCATGACCAGCTTTTCAAAGCCCTTCATGGCTACAGACGTGAGTGCTACGGGTCGAAGTCACTCACAAACATGATTCCAACAGTTTTAGAAACTTCAGAGTGTTTTCTATCCAAATCTACTAACAACATGCATATCTTTTTTTCTGGGGATGAGTAGCTGGCAGTTGAATTTGGGTATGCTTTTCATCCAAATGTGAAAATGCTGCCCCCTATCCTAGAGAAGTTAAAGTGTTTCCAGTCTGCTGTGAAGAATTCATCCAGGTGGAAGAGTCCAGCTACATTTTCTGATATTATACATTTCTAATTTCGTCAGGATGTTGTTTTCATTGCAAGTTAAAGCTTACTGTTCGCTATCTACCTGACGTTAGGTGGCTGGCTCGCTAGCTAACATTACGTGTATGAACGGTGTAGTAATATTCTCTCAGAAAGCCATTTGCATGGCTAGTTATAGCCTAATATTAGCTAACTAACTAGCTAACATTGAAGCTATTTGGTTAACTTTAGCTAGTTATGACAATCGTTTTTATTGCTAGTATTCTATGAATTGGGATTATGATTCATTGTTTAGCTAGTGTCATGACATGACCCTTTCTGGGTGTAGATCGTGGCATCCCCTTCTCTCTCCCTCCTACACCCAGGTTCTGTTATCTCAGGTCATACATTCCTGGAGGAGACTCGCCAACAGCCAATGAAATTGCAGGGCGCGAAATACAAATCAACAGAAATCTCATAAATCAAATTTCTCAAACATACAAGTATTTAGGCACCATTTTAAAGATAAAAAATCTCGTTAATCTCACCAAAGTGTCTGATTTAAAAAATGCTTTACAGCGAAAGCATCACAAATGGTCAATTGTTATGTGACCACCAACTCATAGAAAAACACAGCCATTTTTCCAGCCAAAGAGAGGAGTCACAAAAAGCACAAATAGAGATAAAATGAATCACTAACCTTTGATGATCTTCATCAGATGATACTCATAGGACTTCATGTTACACAATACATATATGTTTTGTTTGATAAAGTTCATATTTATATAAAAAATCTGAGTTTACATTGGCGCGTTACGTTCACTAGTGCCAAAAACATCCAGTGATTTTGCATAGCCACATCATTCAACAGAAATACTCATCATAAATGGAGATGAAAATACAAGTTATACTCGTGGAATTATAGATATACCTCTCCTTAATACAACCGCTGTGTCAGATTTAAAAAACTTTACGGAAAAAGCAAACAGTGCAATAATTTGAGACGGCGCTCAGAAAATAAATTAAATTATCCTCCATGTTGGAGTCAACAGAAACCAGAAAAAACATGATAAATATTCCCTTACCTTTGATGATCTTCCTCAGAATGCACTCCCAGGAATCCTAGTTCCACAATAAATGCTTGATTTGTTCGATAATGTCCAATATTTATGTCCAAGTAGCTACTTCTGTTAGGGCGTTAGGTACACATATCCAAACGCTCGTTCAGGTCAGGCATAACTTCAAAAAGTTAAATTACAAGACTTAGAAACATTTAAAAATAAGTATAGAATCAATCTTTAGGATGTTCTTGTCATAAATGTTCAATAATGTTCCAACTGGAGAATTCCTTTGTGTGTAGAGGAGCCATGGAACGCAGGTTGCTATCATGTGAAATGCGCATGCCCAGGAAATGGCTCTCTGCCAGTAACCTGACTCATTCTCCTCTCATTCAGCCCCATAACACAGTAGAAGTCTCAATCAAGTTTCTAAAGATGTTTGACATCTAGTGGAAGCCCTAGGAAGTGCAACTTCATCCATATCCCACTGTGAAGTCAATAGGGCCTGGGTTGAAAATCGACAAACCTCGGATTTCTCACTTCCTGTTTGAATTTCTTCTCAGGTTCTTGCCTGCCATATGAGTTATGTTATACTCACAGACATCATTCAAACAGTTTTAGAAACTTTAGAGTGTTTTCTATCCCATACTAATAATAATATGCATATATTGGCAATTTGGACTGAGGAGCAGGCCGTTTACTCTGCGCACCTCTGGGCACCTTTCATCCAAGCTACTCAATACTGCCCCTGCAGCCATAAGACGTTTTTAAGCTTTCTGCCAATATCAGATATGTCTATGTTCTGGGAAATGTTCTTGTTACTTAAAACCTCATGCTTATCGCATTAGCCTACATTAGCTCAACCATCCCGTGGAAGGGACAACGATCCCAAATAAGTTTTTAAGATGCTTTATTTTAGGGGTTTAGTCTAGGTGGGTCATTTTTTAACGCTTAGGACAAGGGGAGTATACAGAATGTTAAGACTAGACAAGGGTTAAACTAATAACACACAAATTATTGTATATTTCTTGTCTATTTTGAATAAATATTTTAAACATTCACAGTGTAGGTTGGAAAACATATGTAAACCCCTAGGCTAATTGGAGTCAGGAGTCAGCTAACCTGGAGTCTTGAGACAAGAATTGAGCTATTGGTTAGAGCTGCCCTGCCCTATAAAAAACACTCACAAAATCTGAGTCTGCTGTTCACAAGAAGCATTGCCTGATATGAACCATGCCTCAAACAAAAGAGATATCAGAAGACCTAAGATTAGAGATTGTTCACTTGCATAAAGCTGCAAAGGGTTACAAAGTATCTCTAAAAGCCTTGATGTTCGTCAGTCCATGGTAAGACAAATTGTCTGTAAATGGAGAAAATTCAGCACTGTTGCTACTCTCCCTAGGAGTGGCCATCTGCAACGATGACTGCAAGCTCACAGTGCAGAATGCTCAATGAGGTTAAGAAGAATCCTAGTGTCATCCAGAGAGTTATGTTACTCTTTAGAACATGCTAACATCTCTGTTGACCACTCTATGATACGTTAAACACTCAACAAGAATGGTGTTCATAAGAGGACACCACAGAAGAAGCCACTGCTGTCCAAAAAACATTGTTGCACGTCTGAAGTTCGCAAAGAGCACCTGGATGTTCCACAGTGTCACTGGCAAAATATTATGATGACAGATGAAACTACAGTTGAGTTGTTTGGAATGAACTCACAACACTATGTGTGGAGAAAAAGGCACAACACACCAAAATCAAAACCTCATATCAACTGTATGGTGGAGGGAGCATCATGGTTTGGGGCAGCTTAGCTGCCTCAGTGCCGGGACAGCTTGCTATCATCTATGGAAAAATGAATTACCAAGTTTATAAAGATATTTTGCAGGAGAATGTAAGGATATCTGTCCACCAATTGAAGCTCAACAGAAGTTGGGTGATGCAACAGAACAACGACCAAAAACACATAAATAAATCAGCAGAATAAACATAATAAAATACGCCTTCTGGAGTGGCCCAGTCAGAGTCCTGACCTTCTGGAGTGGCCCAGTCAGAGTCCTGACCTTCTGGAGTGGCCCAGTCAGAGTCCTGACCTTCTGGAGTGGCCCAGTCAGAGTCCTGACCTTCTGGAGTGGCCCAGTCAGAGTCCTGACCTCAACCAGATTGAGATGCTGTGGCATGACCTCAAGAGACCGTTCACACCAGACATCCCAAGAAAAACTGAAGCAGTCTGATCTGAAAATACAGAAAATGTTTGGTTTAGTTGTTTTTTTAACATTTTTTATTTCACCTTTCTTTAACAAGGATGAATACAGTAACATTTTTTTTTATTTATTTTTTATTTCACCTTTATTTAACCAGGTAGGCAAGTTGAGAACAAGTTTCATTTACAACTGCGACCTGGCCAAGATAAAGCAAAGCAGTCCAACACAAACAACAACACAGAGTTACACATGGAATACACAAACATACAGTCAATAATTGTTATGGGACTAAATGAGGTATACTGCACTATAACTGGCAAGAATTCTACCCTGTCTTTCTTGTAGTGTTAAATAATGTTTGTTCATTAGGAAGGGGTTATATGGCATGTACCTAGGAAGAAAGGAATGTATGTGGGGGTAGAAAGAGAACGGAGAGGCGCATTAACCTATGTTGGAACCGATCGGGATGTAAATCTGTGGAGATAAGAGAGAGCTCCTCCAGAGTTATAGTGTCTGGGGGAGCCTGGAACAGTCAGCTGAGGGGTTATAAACTGTGGTTAGCCTCATGAGAAAATCCATGTTGGTGTGTATGTATGTGCGTAGTTTAGGATGGTATAACCTTTTGTGACTAGGGGGCAGTATTTTCATTTTTGGAAAAATAACGTTCCCGTAGTAAACAGGATATTTTGTCAGGACAAGGTGCTAGAATATGCATATAATTGACAGCTTAGGATAGAAAACACTCTAAAGTTTCCAAAACTGTAAAAATATTGTCTGTGTGTATAACAGAACTGATATTGCAGGTGAAAGCCTGAGAAAAATCCAATCCGGAAGTGCCTCATGTTTTGAAAGCGCTGCATTCCAATGATTTCCTATTGAGCAGTGAATGGGCTATCAACCAGATTACTTTTTCTCCGTATTCCCCAATGTGTCTACAGCATTGTGACGTAGTTTTACGCATTTATGTTGAAGAATAACCGTAAGTGGCTACATTGCGCAACTGGTAACCTGATGGCTCCCAGTGTGATTCTCACATAAAATACAGAGGTAGCCATTATTACAATCGGTCCTACTGAAAAACCAATTGTCCCGGTTGATATATTATCGATTAGATATTTGAAGAACACCTTGAGGATTGATTATAAACAACGTTTGCCATGTTTCTGTCGATTTTATGGAGCTAATTTGGAATATTTTTCACCGTTTTCGTGACTGCAAATTTCCGGGCAATTTCTCAGCCAAACGTGAAGAACAAACAGAGTTATTTTGCCTACAAAAATAATATTTTGGGAAAAAATGAACTTTGGCTATCTGACTGGGAGTCTCGTGAGTGAAAACATCCGAAGCTCATCAAAGGTAAACGATTTAATTTGATTGCTTTTCTGATTTCCGTGACCAAGTTACCTGCTGCTAGCTGGACATAATGCTATGCTAGGCTATCGATAAACTTACACAAATGCTTTTCTAGCTTTGGCTGTAAAGCATATTTTGAAAATCTGAGATGACAGGGTGATTAACAAAAGGCTAAGCTGTGTCTCAATACATTTCACTTGTGATTTTCATGAATAGGAATATTTTCTAGGAATATTTATGTCCGTTGCGTTATGCTAATTAGTGTCAGTCGATGATTACGCTCCCTCATGCGGGATGGGGAGTCATTAGAGGATAAGAAGGAATGTATTTGTGAAAACTTGAGAGCTCTCGCAAATACATTTGTATCTGATCATTTGTGAGCTGGGAATTCTGTCTGTTTTATTTAAGACCAGAACTTTACAACCTCTGGGTATCAGACAGATAAATAGAATTGGAATTTATGAACAATGATAAAATAATTACTTGACAAAAATACAGTAGAAAAGCAAGTCTATATACAATATGTGCAAATGAGATAAGATAATGGAGTTAAGGCAATAAATAGGCCATGGTGGCAAAGTAATTACAATATACTAATTAGACACTGGAATGGTAGATGTGCAGAAGATGAATGTGCAAGTAGAGATACTGGGGTGCAAAGGAGCAAGATAAATAAATAAATACAGTAGGGAAGGGGTAGTGTTTTGGGCTATTTATAGATGGGCTATGTACAGGAGCAGTGATCTGTGAACAGCTCTGACAGCTGGTGTTTAAAGCTAGTGAGGGAGATAAGTGTTTCCAATTTCAGAGATTTTTGTAGTTCGTTCCAGTCATTGGCAGCAGAGAACTGGAAGGAGAGGCGGCCAAATGAGGAATTGGCTTTGGGGGTGACCAGTGAGATATACCTTCTGGAGCGCGTGCTGCGGGTGGGTGCTGATATGATGACCAGCGAGCTGAGATAAGGTGGGACTTCACCTAGCAGGGTCTTGTAGATGACCTGGAGCCAGTGGGTTTGGCGACGAGCATGAAGCGAGGCCAGCCAATGAGAGAGTACAGGTCGGGCTTTAGTGACAAAACGGATGGCACTATGATAGACTGCTTTCAATTTATTGAGTCGGGTGTTGGAGGCTATTTTGTAAATGAGTTAATCTTAATCTTTAAACTTGTCCTATGTTGCTATGTCTTGCTTGTTCTATGTTGCTATTGTCTATATTGTAATTGTTTTTAATAACCTGCCCAGGGACTGCGGTTAGCCGGCTGGCTAAAACCGGCACTTTTAAACGTTGACTGAAACGTTGATTAATGTGCACTGTCCCTGTAAAAATAAAAAATAAACTCAAACTCAAACTAAAAATAAATATGTATACTAATAATATAATATGTTTTGTTTTCTGAATTTTTATAACAAGTATTTCTGTATTTGAATTTAGCGCCCAGCAGTTTCACTGGCTGTTGAAGAGGTGGGACGTTACCGTCTCATGTGCCCAAGAGAGGTTAATCTAACTGCACTGTCCAATTTACAGTAGCTATTACAGTGAAATAATAACATGCTATTGTTTGAGGAGAGTGCAACATTTTGAACATGAAAAGTTCTTCATGAACAAATTAGGCACATTGGGCAGTCTTGATACAAAATGTTGAACAGAAATGAAATGGTTCATTGGATCAGTCTAAAACTTTGCACATACACAAATCTAAATTACATCTGGGCTAGAATAATACATTATGGCCTTTCATATTTACTATTTTCTACATTGTAGAATAATAGTGAAGACATCAAAACTATGAAACAACACATATGGAATCATGTAGTAACCAAAAAGTGTTAAACAAATCAAAATATATTTTAAATATGAGATTCTTCAAAGTATCCCACCTGGAAAAAAGTAACACCTATCTGAGAATGCTGTTCATTGACTACAGCTCAGCATTCAATGCCATAGTGCCCACAAAGCTCATCACTAAGCTAAGAATCCTGGGACTAAATACCTCCCTCTGCACCTGGATCCTGGACTTCCTGACGGGCTGCCCCAGGTGTTAAAGGTAGGCAACAACACATCTGCCATGCTGATCCTCAACACTGGGGCCCCTCAGGGTTGGGTGCTTAGTCCCCTACTGTACTACCTGTTCACTCACGACTGCGTAGCAAAGCACGACTCCAACACCATCATTAAGTTTGCCGACAACACAACAGTGGTAGGCCTGATCACCGACAACGATGAGACAGCTTATAGGGAGGAGGTCAGAGACCTGGCAGTGTGGTGCCAGGACACCAACCTCTCCCTCAATGTGAGCAAGACAAATGAGCTGATCGTGGACTATGAGAAAAGGAGGACCGAACACGCTCCCATTCACATTGACGGGGCTGTAGTGGAGCGGGTCGAGAGTTTCAAGTTCCACGGTGTCCACATCATCAACAAACTATCATGGTCCAAACACACCAAGACAGTTGTCAAGAGGGCACGACAACACCTTTTCCCCCTCAGGAGACTGAAAAGATTTGTCATGGGTCCCCAGATCCTCAAAAATCTCTACAGCTGCATCATCGAGAGCATCCTGACTGGTTTCATCACCACCTGGTACTGTATGGCAACTGCTCGGCATCTGACTCTATGGCACAACAGAGGGACCTATATACTAGGTGTGTCAGAGGCCTGGAGGTGTGTTGGGTCATTGTCCTGTTGAAAAACAGATGATAGTCCCAGTAAGTGCAAACCAGAGGGGATGACGTATCACTGCAGAATGCTGTGGTAGCCACGCTTGTTAAGTGTGCCTAGAATTCTAAATAAATCACAAACACTGTCACCTGCAAAGCATACCAACACCATCACACCTCCTCCTCCATGCTTCATGGTGGGAACAGCACATACAGAGTAGGGGTTAGAGGTCAATCCTCTCAGATCTACAATAGTGACTGATAGCAGGGGTTAGAGGTCAATCCTCTCAGATCTACATTAGTGACTGATAGTAGGGGTTAGAGGTCAATCCTCTCAGATCGACAGTAGGGACTGATAGTAGGGGTTAGAGGTCAATCCTCTCAGATCGACAGTAGGGACTGATAGTAGGGGTTAGGGGTCAATACTCTCAGAATAACACAGTTGAGCACATGGGAATGGTTGGCATTAACGGATATGATCCTAGTCCAGGGGTGGGAGAAGTGGCAATGAAGAAATATACAGTGGTAGAGGAAGTATAGACAAGATAATCTACTCTCTCTGTTTCATCAGCTAGTCAATACTCTCAGATCTATAGAAATATACAGTGGTAGAGGAAGTATAGACAAGATAATCTACTCTCTCTGTTTCATCAGCTAGTCAATACTCTCAGATCTATAGAAATATACAGTGGTAGAGGAAGTATAGACAAGATAATCTACTCTCTCTGTTTCATCAGCTAGTCAATACTCTCAGATCTATAGAAATATACAGTGGTAGAGGAAGTATAGACAAAATAATCTACTCTCTCTGTTTCATCAGCTAGTCAATACTCTCAGATCTATAGAAATATACAGTGGTAGAGGAAGTATAGACAAGATAATCTACTCTCTCTGTTTCATCAGCTAGTCAATACTCTCAGATCTATAGAAATATACAGTGGTAGAGGAAGTATAGATAAGATGATCTACTCTCTCTGTTTCATCAGCTAGTCAATACTCTCAGATCTATAGAAATATACAGTGGTAGAGGAAGTATAGACAAGATAATCTACTCTCTCTTCCTCTGTTTCACCACCTACTCAATACTCTCAGATCTATAGAAATATACAGTGGTAGAGGTAGTATAGACAAGATAATCTACTCTCTCTGTTTCATCACCTACTCAATGCTCTCAAATCTATAGAAATATACAGTGGTAGAGGAAGTATAGACAAGATAATCTACTCTGTCTGTTTCATCAGCTAGTCAATACTCTCAGACCTATGGAATTATACAGTGGTAGAGGAAGTATAGACAAGATAATCTACTCTCTCTTCCTCTGTTTCACCACGTCGTCAGCAGGGTCTTGTGTGTGTGGTCAGAACAGGAAAGAGGAGGAGGAGTACAGTACAGTCTATAAGTGTATAACTGGAGATCACAGAGTCTCATTGAGCAGCAAGACAGGATGGAACTCACACCACTCTGCTGGCAGCTCTGTAAGTACCCTCTCTCTCTCTCTCAATCTGTGTGTGTGTGTGTGTGTGTGTCTCGGCAGGTGAGATGGAACACATCTATCTTATGATTATCTGAAGGATTAGCTCAAATCTGTATTGTTTAATATCTACAGTTGAAGCCGGAAGTTTACATGCAGTTAGGTTGGAGTCATTAAAACTTGTTTTTCAACCACTCCACACATTTCTTGTTAACAAACGTTGGTCATCTACTTTGTGCATGACACAAGTCATTTTTACAACAATTATTTACAGACAGATTATTTCACTTATAATTATAATAATCACATTTCCAGTGGGTCAGAAGTTTACATACACTAAGTTGACTGTGCCTTTAAACAGCTTGGAAATTTCCAGAAAATTATGTCATGGCTTTAGAGGCTTCTGACAGGCTAATTGACATCATTTGAGTCAATTGGAGTTGTACCTCTGGATGCATTTCAAGGCATACCTTCAAACTCAGTGCCTCTTTGCTTGACATCATGTGGAAATCAAAAGAAATCAGCCAAGACCCCAGAAAAAAAATGGTAGACCTCCACAAGTCTGGTTCATCCTTGGGAACAATTTCCAAACGCCTGAAGGTACCACGTTCATCTGTACAAACAATAGTACACAAGTATAAACACCATGGGACCACGCAGCTGTCATACCGCTCAGGAAGGAGACGCGTTCTGTCTCCTAGAGATGAACGTGCGAAAAGTGCAAATCAATCCCAGAACATCAGCAAAGGACCTTGTGAAAATGCTGGAGGAGACAGGAACAAAAGTATCTATTTCCACAAGAGTCCAATATCGACATCACCTGAAAGGCAATTCAGCAAGGAAGAAGCCACTTCTCCAAAAACGCCATAAAAAAACCAGACTACGGTCTGCAACTGCACATGGGGACAAAGATGGTAATTTTTAGAGAAATGGTCTGATGAAACAAAAATTGAAATGTTTGGCCATAATGACCATAGTTATGTTTGGAGGAAAAAGGTGGATGCTTGCAAGCCGATGAGCACCACCCCAACCATGAAGCAAAATAGATGGCATCATGAGGCAGGAAAATGATGTGGATATATTGAAGCTTCATCTCAACACATCAGTCAGGAAGTTAAAGCTTGGTCGCAAATGGGTCTTCCAAATGGATAATAACCCCAAGCATACTTCCAAAGTTGTGGCAAAATGGCTTAAGGACAACAAAATCAAGTGGCCATCACAAAGCCCTGACCTCAGTCAAGTAGAAAAGTAGAAAAGGACATTGATTTCCAAAGCCTGAGTGCCATTAAACAGCTTGGAAAATTCCAGAAAATGATGTTATGGCTTTAGAGGCTTCTGATAGGCTAATTGACATAATTTGAGTCAATTGGAGGTGTATGTGTGGATGTATTTCAAGGCCTACCTTCAAACTCAAGTGTGTCTTTGCTTGACATCATGGGAAAATCAAAAGAAAATCCAATCCTTCCTGACTGATGTGTTGAGATGATGCTTCAATATATCCACATCATTTTCCTGCCTCATGATGCCATCTATTTTGCTGCGCCTTCTTCACCACGCTGCCTGTGTGGGTATACCAGTTCAGTTTGTCTGTAATGTGTACGCCAAGGAACTTAAAACTTTCTACCCTCTCCACTACTGTCCCGTCGATATGGATAGGGGTGGTCCCTCTGCTGTTTCCTGAAGTCCAAGATCATCTCATTAGTTTTGTTGACGTTGAGCGTGAGGTTATTTTCCTGACACCACACTCCAAGGGCCCTCACCTCCTCCCTGTAGGCCGTCTCGTCATTGTTGGTAATCAGGCCTACCACTGTATTGTAGTCTGCAAACTTGACGATTCAGTTGGAGGCGTGCATGGCCACGCAGTCAAGGGTGAACAGGGAGCACAGGATAGAGCTCAGAACACACCCCTGTGGGGCCCCAGTGTTGAGGATCAGCGGGGTGAAGATGTTGTTACCTACCCTCACCACCTGGGGGCGGCCCGTCAGGAAGTCCAGTACCCAGTTGCACAGGGCGGGGTCGAGACCCAGGGACTCGAGCTTGATGATGAGTTTGGAGGGTACTATGGTGTTAAATGCTGAACTGTAGTCGATGAACAGGATTCTCATATAGGTATTCCTCTTGTCCAGATGGGTTAGGGCAGTGTGCAGTGTGCAGTGTGCAGTGTGGTTGCGATTGCGTCGTCTGTGGACCTATTGGGCGGTAAGCAAATTAGAGTGGGTCTAGGGCTTTCAGGTAGGGTGGAGGTGATATGGTCCTTGACTAGTCTCTCAAAGCACTTAATGATGACGGAAGTGAGTGTTATGATGACGGTAGTCGTTTAGCTCAGTTACCTTAGCTTTCTTGGGAACAGGAACAATGGTGGCCCTCTTGAAGCATGTGGGAACAGCAGACTGGTATAAGGGTTGATTGAATATGTCCGTAAACACACCAGCCAGCTGGTCTGCGCATGCTCTGAGGACGCGGCTAGGGATGCCGTCTGGGCCTGCAGCCTTTCGAGGGTTAACACGTTTAAATGTTTTACTCACCTCGGCTGTAGTGAAGGAGAGCCTGCAGGTTTTGGTAGTGGTAGTGTCGTTGGCAGTGTTCTCAGAGGGATCGAAGAAGTTGTTTAGTCTGTCTGGGAGCAAGACATCCTGTTCCGCGACAGGTCTCTTTTGTAGTCTGTGATTGACTGCAGACCCTGCCACATACCTCTCGTGCCAGAGCCGTTGAATTGCGACTCTACTTTGTCTCTATTCTGACGCTTAGCTTGTTTGATTGCCTTGCGGAGGGAATAACTAAACTGTTTGTATTCGGTCATGTTTCCTGTCACCTTGCCCTGATTAAAAGCAGTTGTTCGCACTTTCAGTTTTGCGCGAATGCTGCCATCAACCCACGGTTTCTGGTTTGGGAATGTTTTAATAGTTGCTGTGGGTACGACGTTGCCGATGTACTTGCTAATAAACTCGCTCACAGAATCAGCGTATTCATCAATGTTGTTGTTTGACGCAATGCGGAACATATCCCAATCCACGTCATCGAAGCAATCTTGAAGCGTGGAATGAGATTGGTCGGATCAGCGTTGAACAGACCTGAGCGCGGGAGCTTCCTGTTTTAGATTTTTTCCTATAGGCTGGAAGCAACAAAATGGAGTCGTGGTCAGCTTTTCCCGAAAGAAGGGCGGGGGAGGGTCTAATATGCATCCCGGAAGTTAGAATAACAATGATCCAGGGTTTTACTAGCCCTGGTTGCACAATCGATATGCTGATAGAATATAGGGAGTCTTGTTTTCAGATTAACCTTGTTAAAATCCCCAGCTACAATGAATGCAGCCTCGGGATATGTGGTTTCCAGTTTACATAGAGTCAAATGAAGTTCGTTCAGGGCCACCGATGTGTCTGCTTGGGGGTGGGGAATATATGCGGTTGTGATTATAATCAAATTATAATATACATAGATTATATTTATTTATTTATTGTAAATGAGAACTTGTTCTCAACTTGCCTACCTGGTTAAATAAAGGTGAAATAAAAAACAATAAAAAATAAAATGCACCTTTATTTAACCAGGTAGGCAAGTTGAGAACAAGTTCTCATTTACAATTGCGACCTGGCCAAGATAAAGCAAAGCAGTTCGACAGATACAACAACACAGAGTTACACATGGAGTAAAACAAACATACAGTCATTAATACAGTATAAACAAGGCTATATACGATGTGAGCAAATGAGGTGAGATAAGGGAGGTAAAGGCAGAAAAAGGCCATGGTGGCAAAGTAAATACAATATAGCAAGTAAACACTGGAATGGTAGATTTGCAGTGGAAGAATGTGAAATAAACATAATGGGGTGCAAAGGAGCAAAATAAATCAATAAATAAAATAAATACAGTAGGGAAAGAGGTAGTTGTTTTGGCTAAATTATAGGTGGGCTATGTACAGGTGCAGTAATCTGTGAGCTGCTCTGACAGTTGGTGCTTAAAGCTAGTGAGGGAGATAAGTGCTTCCAGTTTCAGAGATTTGTGTAGTTCCTTCCAGTCATTGGCAGCAGAGAACTAAGCCAAAGAAATAATTGGTTTTGGGGGTGACCTGAGAGATATACCTGCTGGAGCACGTGCTACAGGTGGGTGATGCTATGGTGACCAACGAGCTGAGATAAGGGGGACTTTACCTAGCAGGGTCTTGTATATGACATGGAGCCAGTGGGTTTGGCGACGAGTATGAATCAGGGGCCAGCCAAAGAGAGCGTACAGGTCACAATAGTGTGTAGTATATGGGGCTTTGGTGACAAAACAGATGGCACTGTGATAGACTGCATCCAATTTGTTGAGTAGGGTATTGGAGGCTATTTTGTAAATGACATCACCAAAGTCGAGGATTGGTAGGATGGTCAGTTTTACAAGGGTATGTTTGGCAGCATGAGTGAAGGATGCTTTGTTGCGAAATAGAAAGCCAATTCTAGATTTAACTTTGGATTGGAGATGTTTGATGCGGGTCTGGAAGGAGAGTTTACAGTCTAACCAGACACCTAGGTATTTGTAGTTGTCCACGTATTCTAAGTCAGAGCCGTCCAGAGTAGTGATGTTGGACAGGCGGGCAGGTGGAGTAGGATAAGGGTATGGCTAAAAGCAATAAGAATTGGTCGTCTAGAACGTCTGGAACAGAGAGTAAAAGGAGGTTTCTGGGGGCGAATAAAATAGCTTCAAGGTATAATGTACAGACAAAGGTATGGTAGGATGTGAATACAGTGGAGGTAAACCTAGGTATTGAGTGATGATGAGAGAGATATTGTCTCTAGAAACATCATTGAAACCAGGAGATGTCATCGCATGTGTGGGTGGTGGAACTAATAGGTTCGGTAAGGTATAGTGAGCAGGACTAGAGGCTCTACAGTGAAATAAGCCAATAAACACTAACCAGAACAGCAATGGACAAGGCATATTGACATTAAGGAGAGGCATGCTTAGTCGAGTGATCAAAAGGGTCCAGTGAGTAGTGAGGTTGGTTGGGGTCACGGCGATTCAGACAGCTAGCTGGGCCATCGGTAGCAAGCTAGCATAGGATGGAGGTCTGTTTTTAGCCACCTCGTGCGTTTCCGTCGGTAGGATCAGTGGGGTTCCGTGTGGTAGAGGAGATCAATCCAATTCGCAAATAAAAAAACAATAGATATAGTTATAGAGGCCCAAGAAAAAAAATAAAAATAAAAATATATATAAATTGTCCGATATGTCTATTCAAATAGCAGCCGATAAGACAGCTAACGATTAGCGGACCGCAGATGGGCGTTCAGGTAACGTCGCGACGGAGGAGCCACACTGGATAACTCCCTCGGGTAGATAACGTCGGTAGTCCAGTTGTGAAGGCCCGGTGGGGCTCCGCGTTGGCAGTAAAATGGGTCCGGATAGGTGATTGTAGCCCAGTAATGATTGATGGAACTCTTCAGCTGGCTAGCTCCGGAATAATTGATGTTTGCTCCGGAATCGACGTAAGCCGATAGTCACATGGATAGCAGCTAGCTAGCTGCGAGATCCAGGTATAAATGTCCAGAGTTAGCGGTTGAAATCCGGGGACATGGAGAGAAAATAGGTCCGGTATGTTCGGTCTGAGCCACGCCGTACAAAACTGGCGATAGATTTTCAAGATAAAGGATGACCACAAACCGTGGTTAGCTGAATACTAACGATTAGCCAGTAAAGAAGCTAACTAGCTTCTGATTAGCTTCTGTTAGCTTCAGGCTAGCTTCTGGCTAGCTTCTGGATTAGCTTCTGGCTAGCTTCTGTCTAGCTTCTATGGAGGATTACAGATTTGAGTTAAATAATACTTAATTTAAAAAATATATAAATTGGTGAGGCGGGTTGCAGGAGAATGTTTTGAAGATGAGTTTATGGAAAAGAAAGAATATATATAAAAATGTATGCAAGGAAAGTTGTAAATATATATATATACGGGACAAGACAAGACGAGGACAATAGACGTCTGACTGCTATGCCATCTTGTTTACAATGTGACAAAAATACATAGATTAATTATAATATCCACAGATGCATGGGGTAATTGAACTCTAGCCTTGTCTCAGCCAGGTCAGCAGGGGGTAATGGGACTGTAGTCTTGTCTCAGCCAGGTCACCAGGGGGGTAATGGGACTGTAGTCTTGTCTCAGCCAGGGCAACAGGGGATAATGGGACTGTAGCCTTGTCTCAGCCAGGTCAGCAAGGGGGGTAATGGGACTGTAGCCTTGTCTCAGCCAGGTCAGACAATCTGGATCCTCTCTTTCTAAAAATTATCTGATGAAATTGATGCAACCCCTTTTTCTATCCTGTTCAATTTCTTTCTTATCGTCTGAGATTCCCAAAGATTGGAAAGCTGCCACGGTCATTGGTCATCCCTCTCTTCAAAGGGGAGACGCTCTAGACCCAAACTGTTACAGACCTTTAACTATCCTAACCTGCCTTTCTAAGGTCTTCGAAAGCCAAGTTAACTGACAGATCACCGACCATTTTGAATCCCACTGTACATTCTCCACTATGCAATCTGGTTTCCGAGCTGGTCATGGGTGCACCTCAGCCACGCTCAAGGTCGTAAACGTTATCATAACCGCCATCGATAAAAGACAATACTGTGCAGCCGTATTCATCGACCTGGCCAAGGCATTCGACTCTGTCAATCATTGCATTTTTATTGGCAGACTCAACAGCCTTGGTTTCTCAAATGACTGCCTCGCCTGGTTCACCAACTACTTCTCAGACAGAGTTCAGTGTGTCAAATCGGGGGCCTGTTGTCCGGACCTCTGGCAGTATCTATGGGGTGCCAAAGGGTTAAATTCTAGGGCCGACTCTTTTCTCTGTATACATCAATGATGTTGCTCTTGCTGCTCATGATGCTCTGTTCCACCTCTAGTCAGACAACACCATTCTGTATACTTCTGGCCCTTCTTTGGACACTGTGATAACTAACATCCAGACGAGCTTCAATGCCATACATTTCTCCTTCCGTGGCCTCCAACTGCTCTTCGCTGGAAGTAAAATTAAATGCATGCTCTTCAACTGATTGCTGCCGCACCTTGCCGCCCGACCAGCATCACTACTCTGGATTGTTCTGGCTTAGAATATATGGACAATTACAAACACCTAGGTGTCTGGTTAGACTGTAAACTCTCCTTCTAGACTCACATTAAACATCTCCAATCCCAAATTAAACCTATTTCGCAACAAAGCATCCTGCACTCATGCAGCCAACCATACCCTCGTAAAACTGGATCCTACTGATCCTTGACTTCGTCGATGTCATTCATAGAATAGCCTCCAACACTCTACTCAGCAATTCGGATGCAGTATTTCACAGTACCATCTGTTTTGTCACCAAAGCCCCATATAATACCCACCACCGCGATCTGTATGGTCTCGTTGGCTGGCCCTCGCTTCATATTCGTCCCCAAACCCACTGGCTCCAGGTCATCTATGATCTTTGCTAGGTAAAATCCTGCATTTCTCAGCTCACTGGTCACCATAGCAGCACCCACCCGTGCACGCGCTCCAGCAGGTATATTTCACCCCTCACCCCCAAAGCCTATTCCTCATTTGGCCGCCTTTCCTTCCAGTTCTCTGCTGTCAATGACTGTAACAAATAACAGTAACAATTATTTGATGAAGTATTACATTTGGCCTTTACTACTATAGAAACACATTGAATACCACATTCATAAATGTCAAAAAATAAATAATAAGGAATAATGTTTTGAAGTTTCTGTACTATATGAATGAGATATGTGTCTCACCACCTGGATTCGGTCTCATGTAGCAACATTTGAAATGTTGTTTTTTACATTGGATAAAAGTAGAGACTCAGAGCAACAAAATGGTAGATCATACACTGCATTTGAGGAACAATGGGAAAGTCATTCTGCTTTGTAAGCTGATCAACTTGTAAACTCACTTTTGAGAAAATAACCCTTGATTATTTTGGTATCTAGTGAAGAGCTCTTTGTCTACACCCATTCAGCATCGTTCACACTCTCTTAAGATTTAGCCCCACCCATCTCATTTAGCTCTCGGAGCACACTTACCGCTCTGGCCGAGGATTTCTTTACCTCTGGATAACATGAAAACACCCTGACCAGCTCTGCTGGTAACAGTTTCATTATGCTTTTTTTTGCTGATGTTTACTGACACCTGTCTTGATCAACGGGTGTTGTACATACATCCTGTAACGTTAAAACAGCTCTGGGAAACAAATGATAAAGTCAGCTAGGGAGCAAGCCAGCTAACGTTAGCTTGTTAAACAACAATTAACAACTTGCCAACCATGATCATTGCTGCACTGAAAATAAAGGGGCTGAATAATTTTGCACGCCCAATTTTTCAGTTTTTGATTTGTTAAAAAAGTTTGAAATATGCAATAAATGTCGTTCCACTTCATGATTGTGTCCCACTTGTTGTTGATTCTTCACAAAAAATACAGTTTTATATCTTTATGTTTGAAGCCTGAAATGTGGCAAAAGGTTGCAAAGTTCAAAGGGGCCGAATACTTTCGCAAGGCACTGTATATCACCCCTGCTTCCGCTCACCCTCTCTGGCACTTGTGGGCACAAGGGTGCCAGGCTGCCCAGCACAACACACTCCTGCCACCATCATTACGCACCCCTGCTTCCCTCGTCATGCGCATCAGCGATTATTGGACTCACCACCTGGACTCAATCACCTGTGTCATTACCCCTATATCTGTCTGTTTCCCAGCTCTGTTCCCTGCTTCAGTTGTTGTATGTCTTTGTATTACCCAGTTCTGATGCTGTTCCTGTCCCATCCCTTATCTGTGGAAAATTAAATGTTCACTGTCCGTACCTGCTTCTCATCTCCAGTGTCGGTTCTTACAGATTGCTGAAACCCATTATCCCCAATGTATTTATTTACTTGCATTCATTTGTATGTGTTACCTTCAGATGAGTCCCATGAGACTTGTGGGTGTCGTAGAGTACCATTGTGTTTGTGAGAGTCTCCCCTTTCCATAGTGGGGTCATATTAGTTTGTATCTGAGAGTCTCCTCTTTCCATATCAAATCAAATTTTATTTGTCACATACACATGGTTAGCAGATGTTAATGCGAGTGTAGCGAAATGCTTGGGGTCATATTAGTTTGCAGCTGAGAGTCTCCTCTTTCCATAGTGGGGTCATATTAGTTTGTAGTTTCGAAGGCCAACATAGTCTGATGCTGTGGATTGCAATGCAGCCGATGCAAAACAACAGATACAGTATCTCTTAAATTAAAAACTGATTTCTCTCTTAAATTGACAGATTTTGATGGGAATTTTTGTATTATGTTATTAAGATTCACACAAGAATGTGTCAATAGACTATTAAGTAAATTCATATCTGTGGTTCAGCTCAGTGTTTACATCAAGGGTATGGTGTTTTGAGTGTTTAAATTATGTACCATAGTGATAGTTCTCTCTGTGTGTTTCAGTGTTTACAACATGTACCATAGTGATAGTTCTCTCTGTGTGTTTCAGTGTTTACATCATGTACCATAGTGATAGTTCTCTCTGTGTGTTTCAGTGTTTACATCATGTACCATAGTAATAGTTCTCTCTGTGTGTTTCAGGGTTTCCATCATGTACCATAGTGATAGTTCTCTCTGTGTGTTTCAGTGTTTCCATCATGGACCATAGTAATAGTTCTCTCTGTGTGTTTCAGTGTTTACATCATGTACCATAGTGATAGTTCTCTCTGTGTGTTTCAGTGTTTACATCATGTACCATAGTGATAGTTCTCTCTGTGTGTTTCAGTGTTTACATCATGTACCATAGTGATAGTTCTCTCTGTGTGTTTCAGTGTTTACATCATGTACCATAGTGATAGTTCTCTCTGTGTGTTTCAGTGTTTCCATCATGGACCATAGTGATAGTTCTCTCTGTGTGTTTCAGTGTTTACATCATGTACCATAGTGATAGTTCTCTCTGTGTGTTTCAGTGTTTACATCATGTACCATAGTGATAGTTCTCTCTGTGTGTTTCAGTGTTTACATCATGTACCATAGTGATAGTTCTCTCTGTGTGTTTCAGTGTTTACATCATGTACCATAGTGATAGTTCTCTCTGTGTGTTTCAGTGTTTACATCATGTACCATAGTGATAGTTCTCTCTGTGTGTTTCAGTGTTTACATCATGTACCATAGTGATAGTTCTCTCTGTGTGTTTCAGTGTTTACATCATGTACCATAGTGATAGTTCTCTCTGTGTGTTTCAGTGTTTACATCATGTAACACAGTGATAGTTCTCTCTGTGTGTTTCAGTGTTTACATCATGTACCATAGTGATAGTTCTCTCTGTGTGTTTCAGTGTTTACATCATGTACCATAGTGATAGTTCTCTCTGTGTGTTTCAGTGTTTACATCATGTACCATAGTGATAGTTCTCTCTGTGTGTTTCAGTGTTTACATCATTTACCGTAGTGATAGTTCTCTCTGTGTGTTTCAGTGTTTACATCATGTACCATAGTGATAGTTCTCTCTGTGTGTTTCAGTGTTTACATCATGTACCATAGTGATAGTTCTCTCTGTGTGTTTCAGTGCTGTTGAGTACACTGGTATACTGTAGCCTCGGACAAGGTGGAGGTGAGTACATTTCTCTATATTCATCACCTGTTCTATAATAGTAACATGTATCTCTACTCATCACTTGTTCTATAATAGTAACATTTATCGATACTCATCACCTGTTCTATAGTAGTAACATTTCCCTTTATTTCTCTCTCTCAGCCAATCATCAGTTATTTGTGTAAGCGCTGTGCTTGTTGAGTGTTCTTCCTTATTAGCGTGCTGAAAGTCTGTTGTCAATTTCTTTACTGTGAAATAGCATTGTATCTGGTTGAACACAATTTTTTACCGTAGTTTATTAAGGGTTGGTGACAGGCTGACTGGTCAGCTATTTGAGCCAGTAAAGGGGCTTTACTATTCTTAGGTAGCGGACTGACTTTAGCTTCCCTCCAGGTCTGAGGGCACACACTCTCTAGTAGGTTTAAATTAAAGATATGGCAAATAGGAGTGGCAAATTCATCCGCTATAACAGTCAGTTATTTCCCATCCAAGTTGTCAGAACCCGGTGGCTTGTTGATAGACAACAATAACTGACTTTACGGACATCAAAAGCACAATTCTTGTTCTTTCACAATTTGGTCAGATAATTGGATGTGTAGTGTCAGCATTTGTTGCAGGCATGTCATAACTAAGTTTGTCATGTTGTAAAGTGTTGATAACTGTATCTCTGATTGAACCATGTTGTAAAGTGTTGATAACTGTATCTCTGATTGAACCATGTTGTAAAGTGTATACAGGAAGGTTATATAGTTTACCTCCATCTGATCTAGTCAGAATACAGGAAGGTTATATAGTTTAACACCATCTAGTCAGAATACAGGAAGGTTATATAGTTTAACTCCGTCTAGTCAGAATACAGGAAGGTTATATAGTTTACCTCCATCTAGTCAGAATACAGGAAGGTTATATAGTTTAACACCATCTGATCTAGTCAGAATACAGGAAGGTTATATAGTTTAACTCCACCTGATCTAGTCAGAATACAGGAAGGTTATATAGTTTAACACCATCTGATCTAGTCAGAATACAGGAAGGTTATATAGTTTAACTCCATCTAGTCAGAATACAGGAAGGTTATATAGTTTAACACCATCTGATCTAGTCAGAATACAGGAAGGTTATATAGTTTAACACCATCTGATCTAGTCAGAATACAGGAAGGTTATATAGTTTAACTCCATCTAGTCAGAATACAGGAAGGTTATATAGTTTAACTCCACCTGATCTAGTCAGAATACAGGAAGGTTATATAGTTTAACACCATCTGATCTAGTCAGAATACAGGAAGGTTATATAGTTTAACTCCATCTAGTCAGAATACAGGAAGGTTATATAGTTTAACTCCATCTAGTCAGAATACAGGAAGGTTATATAGTTTAACTCCACCTGATCTAGTCAGAATACAGGAAGGTTATATAGTTTAACACCATCTAGTCAGAATACAGGAAGGTTATATAGTTTAATTCCATCTAGTCAGAATACAGGAAGGTTATATAGTTTAACACCATCTAGTCAGAATACAGGAAGGTTATATAGTTTACCACCATCTGATCTAGTCAGAATACAGGAAGGTTATATAGTTTAACTCCATCTTGTCAGAATACAGGAAGGTTATATAGTTTACCTGCATCTAGTCAGAATACAGGAAGGTTATATAGTTTACCACCATCTGATCTAGTCAGAATACAGGAATGTTATATAGTTTAACACCATCTAGTCAGAATACAGGAAGGTTATATAGTTTAACACCATCTGATCTAGTCAGGATACAGGAAGGTTATATAGTTTAACACCATCTAGTCAGGATACAGGAAGGTTATATAGTTTAACACCATCTAGTCAGGATACAGGAAGGTTATATAGTTTACCACCATCTGATCTAGTCAGAATACAGGAATGTTATATAGTTTAACACCATCTAGTCAGGATACAGGAAGGTTATATAGTTTAACACCATCTGATCTAGTCAGGATACAGGAAGGTTATGTAGTTTAACTCCATCTGATCTAGTCAGGATACAGGAAGGTTATATAGTTTAACACCATCTAGTCAGAATACAGGAAGGTTATATAGTTTAACTCCATCTGATCTAGTCAGGATACAGGAAGGTTATATAGTTTAACACCATCTAGTCAGAATACAGGAAGGTTATATAGTTTAATTCCATCTAGTCAGAATACAGGAAGGTTATATAGTTTAACACCATCTAGTCAGAATACAGGAAGGTTATATAGTTTAACACCATCTGATCTAGTCAGGATACAGGAAGGTTATATAGTTTAACTCCATCTAGTCAGAATACAGGAAGGTTATATAGTTTAACACCATCTGATCTAGTCAGGATACAGGAAGGTTATATAGTTTAACACCATCTGATCTAGTCAGGATACAGGAAGGTTATATAGTTTAACACCATCTGATCTAGTCAGAATACAGGAAGGTTATATAGTTTAACTCCATCTAGTCAGAATACAGGAAGGTTATATAGTTTACCACCATCTGATCTAGTCAGGATACAGGAAGGTTATATAGTTTACCACCATCTGATCTAGTCAGGATACAGGAAGGTTATATAGTTTACCACCATCTGATCTAGTCAGAATACAGGAAGGTTATATAGTTTAACACCATCTGATCTAGTCAGGATACAGGAAGGTTATATAGTTTACCACCATCTGATCTAGTCAGAATACAGGAAGGTTATATAGTTTAACACCATCTGATCTAGTCAGGATACAGGAAGGTTATATAGTTTACCACCATCTGATCTAGTCAGGATACAGGAAGGTTATATAGTTTAACACCATCTGATCTAGTCAGGATACAGGAAGGTTATATAGTTTAACTCCATCTGATCTAGTCAGAATACAGGAAGGTTATATAGTTTAACACCATCTGATCTAGTCAGGATACAGGAAGGTTATATAGTTTAACTCCATCTGATCTAGTCAGGATACAGGAAGGTTATATAGTTTATTAACTCAACAACTTTTGTGGATTTTGTGGTCAGTCCTTGGTTCTAAATATTGGGGCAGAGCTGAGGATGATGTTAAAGAGTTAATTGAAATTTGTGCTCTGTATATTTTATCATATCACTTAGGGTACCATCAACCCCACAGGCTTTTTTAGGTTGTAGGATTTGTATTTTGTCCTGTAGTTCATTCAATTTATTTGAGGAATCCAGTGAGTTCTGGTAGTCTTTAAAAGTTTATTCTAAGATTTGTATTTGATCATGTATATGGTTTTGCTGCTTGTTCTTTGTTATAAAGCCAACAAGATTGGAGATGTGGTTTATCAACACATCTCCATTTTGGATAGATAATTCTTTGTGTTTTGTTTGTTTAGTGTTTTCCCATTTTCCCAGAAGAGGTTAGTCTATGGATTCTTCAATGACATTCAGTTGATTTCTGATGTGCTGTTCCTTCTTTTTCCGTAGTCTATTTCTATATTGTTTCATTGATTCACCATAGTGAAGATGTAGGCTCAGGTTTTCTGGGTCTCTATGTTTTTGGTTAGATAGGTTTCTCAATATCTTTCTTAGGTTCTTCAAACCATTTGTCATTGTTGTTCATTTTCTTTGGTTATCTTTCTGTCTCTCTCTGTCTCTCTCTGTCTCTCCCTATCTCACTCTCTGTCTCTGTCTCTGTCTCTCTCTCTCTCTCTCTCTCAAATCTCTCTCTTCCAGCATCTCTGAGTGTCAGTCCTGACAGATCTCAGTTCTTTAAATATGAGTCTGTCTCTCTGAGCTGTGAGGTTCAGATGAACTCTGCTGGATGGAGACTGAAAATATACACAGAGAGAGGAATCCTTTCAGAGTGTAATACTGACTGGGGAAAACAACAGGGGTCTTCATGCAACGTGTCACTAATACCATCAGACAGTGGAGTGTACTGGTGTGAGTCTGGGTCTGGAGAACACAGCAATGCTGTCAACATCACAGTACATGGTATGTCCACAAACACCATCTACTAACATTATAGTGTTTAGTGGTTCATCTGGTTTCAGATAGCTGATGTTATGTTTATATATGATGTTTATATATTATATACAGCTGGAGCTGTGATCCTGGAGAAACCTGTTTATATATGATGTTTATATATTATATACAGCTGGTGCTGTGATCCTGGAGAGACCTGTTTATATATGATGTTTATATATTATATACAGCTGGAGCTGTGCTCCTGGAGAGACCTGTTTATATATGATGTTTATATATTACCTGTTTATATATGATGTTCATATATTATATACAGCTGGAGCTGTGATCCTGGGGATCCATAATCTGAATCTGTTGTAGACTGGTAGAACTAATCCAAGGGTGTCATATTGAATCTGGTGTAGACTGGTAGAACTAATCAAATGGTTTCCTATTGAATCTGGTGTAGACTGGTAGAACACATCAAAGTTTAACTCAGATGTGATACAGACTCTCTGGAATATATTACAATAGTACAGATATCAGACTGACTATGTATCTCTCCCTCTCTCTCTCTGCATGCCGGGTGTGTTTGGTGCATGCTGGGAATTGTATGAGCGAAGGAGTGCGTGTGTTGTGTAGAGCTAGATATTCACAACTTTCTTTCGGTTTTCTATTTCTTTGTGGCATTTTTTGGTTTTCTTCTTGCATGATTAAGGTTATTATTTTTGTTGTGGTAGAATTACCTGATTTTGGCGGGGATGGCAGCACGAATGGGGATGTCGTCCCTGTCACTCCGGCACGGCTTTAGGTGTGTTACTGAAGCTACTGTCATGGTGGAGGAGTTTCTGGTCGCCGTGGGCGAGAAGGTAGGCTATGAGAATGTTGCTTATGCATCCCGGATGAATAAAGCAGTGGTGGTATTTCTTAAAGAAGAGTGTCTTGTTGATCGGATGGTTGAGCATGGTGTACTTCTTAAAGAAGAGTGTCTTGTTGATCGGATGGTTGAGCATGGTGTACTTCTTAAAGAAGAGTGTCTAGTTGATCGGATGGTTGAGCATGGTGTACTTCTTAAAGAAGAGTGTCTAGTTGATCGGATGGTTGAGCATGGTGTACTTCTTAAAGAAGAGTGTCTAGTTGATCGGATGGTTGAGCATGGTGTACTTCTTAAAGAAGAGTGTCTAGTTGATCAGATGGTTGAGCATGGTGTACTTCTTAAAGGAATGTTTATTCAAGTTACGTCGCTTATTTCTCCGTAACAATTTCAAATGTACCACCGTTTATTCCTAATGAGCTATTGGAGCACGAGTTATTGTGCTGTGGGAAGTTCGCCAGTTCAATTAAGGTTGTCCCGTTGGGTTGCAAACACCCGGCGTTGAAATAGGTTATGTCATTTCGGCGACAGGTGTTTATTTATAATGTTATACAGCAGAAAAGTTGTAGAAGGTAAGGATGTATCTGAAGAGCCATTTCCTCAGACTGGTGAGCAGGTGCGCAGTACGAGTGCTGGGGAAAGGAGGGGGTTCATGTGGAGCTAGGCTCCCAGGGAGTGGAGGAGATGCCCACTACGAGTAATGGGGTACAGGAGGGTTTTCATGTGGAGCTAGGCTCCCAGGTAGTGGAGGAGATGCCTGGTGATGGGGGCAAGTGGGGAGTGTTGAAAGGGATGTGGTAGAGGGGAGTCAGTTGACTGTGTTCTCAGCTGAGGATCAGGAGAAGGATATGGATATCTCTTTAGATATGACAGCTGCTGGTGAGGACTCAATTTACGACCTAGAGGAGGTAAATGGGTTTCTGGATCAGACTTTTGGGAAATCTGTCAAATTGGCAGATTATTTTGATATTGATAGGTTTGTGAGGTCAGCTGTGATGTTACAGAAGACGGTGGGGTTAGACCAATTGAGTGAGAAGAAGCGGTTTCGCTTGAGGAAATGTATTACTGCTGTTGCAGCAGCAAAAAGTGGTGGGAAACGTGGTCAGGTTAAGAGAAGAAAAAAAAGAATGATGATGATCATGCTTCATAGGGTGTCTTTTTTCTCGTTGGTTTCTCTGTGGTTTCTTCTGCTTTTCTTTTCTCTTTTCTATATGGAGGTACTAAGGGGAGGTTCTCTCAGTATTAATGGGGGAAGGGACAGGAATAAGAGGGCTTGGGTATTAGAAGTAATAAAACAGAAAAGGCTTAATGTAGTTTTCCTACAGGAGACACATAGCGATGAGGAAAATGAGGTTGACTGGGGTATGTGGTGGGAGGGGCAGCATATATTCAGTCACAGTACTAATTTTGGTGCTGGGGTGGCAATCTTGTTTTCCTCAGGTTTAGGGGTGACTGTGGTATATACAGCAGAGATTGTCAAGGGTCGGGTTTTATTGGTCAAGGTGGATGTTATGTTTTTTTTAATATATTTATTTTTATTGTTTATGCTCCTAATGAGGGTACAGACCGTATTGCTATATTTGATAAAATAAAGGAAACCTTAAGACAGTGTGATCAAGAGGGGTGTATGGTTTTAGGGGGGGACTGGAACTGTACTGTGGATTTTACTGTTGATCGCACCGCTGAAGAACCTCACCTGCGGTCAGCCACTTGCCTGTCTGGTCAATTAACTGAGTTTGAGCTTTCTGATGTGTGGAGAGTAAGGAATGCAAAAGTTAGGCTGTACACATGGCTAAAAATCAATGAAGGTCGTGTCAGTGCAGCAAGGTTAGACATGTCCTATGTATCTGAGCAATACTGTAGTAGGGTTGGATGGTGTGCCATTACTCCTGTGGGTTTCTCTGATCATCATATTGTTACTGTTGATATTCACTTGTCCATGAATGTCATCACCTTACTGCTATTTTAATGTTAAATTGTTACATGATGTCATGTTTGTGAAAGGTTTTTGTTGTTTTGGAGAGAAATGGAGGGTTACAAAAGGGAATTTTAAGTCCTTGAGACAATGGTGGGAGGTTCTAGAGACAATGGTGGGAGGTTCTAGAGACAATGGTGGGAGGTTCTAGAGACAATGGTGGGAGGTTCTAGAGACAATGGTGGGAGGTTCTAGAGACAATGGTGGGAGGTTCTAGAGACAATGGTGGGAGGTTCTAGAGACAATGGTGGGAGGTTCTAGAGACAATGGTGGAAGGTTGGGAAGGCCCAAATATGAGTATTTTGTCAACAGTATTCTGCTCTGTCTCAAATTGAGGTTAAAGAGACTATCAAGGCCCTTGAACAGGACATCAAGTCTATTGAATTGAAGCTGCTCACTCAGAACGATCCTGGACTAGTCTTGAACTTACAGGACAAGAGACATGTACTGAGGTTGTTTCTGCATGAAAGAGTGAAGGGTGCCTTGATTAGGTCTCGTTTCGCTTCACTCAAGGATATGGATGCTCCTAGTGCTTTTAAAAAAAACCTAGGACAGTCGACATTATAACGTAAACAGATGGTCTGCCTTCGTCTCCCTGGTGGGAAGGTGACCACGGATGACAGTGAAATGAGTCAACATGCCGTGGATTTCTACTCGGCCCTCTATAAGGCGGAGGATTGTGACTCTCTGTGTACTGAACAGTCGTTACACGGTCTTCCTCAATTGGGACCTGAGCAGAGAGTCGCATTGGACTCTGACATTACACTGAAAGAGCTGTCCACAGCAGTTATGCAGCTCTCTGTTTTTACTGTGTCCCAGGTTGGTCGGGATGATTGAACTGATCACTGATTGGTTCTTAACGTTGGGAGAGGTTTTCTCTTCCCAACTGTATATATTTGGGCCAAAGTACAGGTTCAGTCAAAAGGGTGTAGTTGTGTTGCTTAATTTTGTGTTCGGGGCAGCAAAATTAGCGATATGGATGACCCAAAAGAACAGTATTCGGGGACAGGCGTCTGTGGATGTGGTGGGAATGCTGGAGGGAATGTTGGCAGCGAGACTAAGGGTTGAGTTTGCCTATTATAAACTTGTCAACAATATTGATCTGTTTTTGAGTATATGGGGTATTCAGAGGCTGTTGTGTTTAGTTACTGTGGAGGAGGAATTGGAGTTGTGTTATTAATTGATGTGTAACTGTGGTTTTGTATGAGTATTTATTGTGTGGTGGGCCCCCAGACCCAATAAATATGATTTAAAACTCAAAAAACTCTCTCTCTATCTCCCTCTGTCTTTCTCTCTGTCTCTCTGTCTCTTTCTCTCTCTCTCTCTCTCTCTCTGTCTCTCTATTTCTCTCTTTCTCTCTCTCTCTCTCTCTCTTTCTGTCTCTTTCTCTCTGTCTCTCTGTCTCTGTCTATCTTTCTCTCGCTCTCTCGCTCTCGCTCAGTTTTCTTTCATCCAGCGTCTCTGATTGTCAGTCCTGACAGTTCTCAGTTCCTTAAATATGAGTCTGTCTCTCTGAGCTGTGAGGTTCGGGGGAATTCTGCTGGATGGAGACTGAAGAGATGTACACTCTATAGGGAGTGTTCAGATTGTGGAATAAAATGGGGAAAACCACAAGGGTCTTCATGCATCGTGTATCTAATACCATCACACAGTGGAGTGTACTGGTGTGAGTCTGGGTCTGGAAAACACAGCAACGCTGTCAACATCACAGTACCTGTCCACAAACACCATCTACTAACATTATAGTGTTTAGTGGTTCATCTGGTTTCAGATAGCTGATGTTATGTTTATATATGATGTTTATATATTATATACAGCTGGAGCTGTGATCCTGGAGAGACCTGTTTATATATGATGTTTATATATTATACTGTACTTATATTGTACTTCCGGCGCCGACAGAGATGGCCGCCTCGCTTCGCGTTCCTAGGAAACTATGCAGTTTTTTGTTTTTTTACGTGTTATTTCTTACACTAGTACCCCAGGTCATCTTAGGTTTCATTACATACAGCCGAGAAGAACTACTGAATATAAGATCAGCGTCAACTCACCATCAGTACGACCAAGAATATGTTTTTCGCGACGCAGATCCTGTGTTCTGCCTTACAACCAGTGTAACGGAGCGGATTACATGCAGCGACACAAAAAAAACGACTCAGAAAAAGAGGGAAACGAAGCGGTCTTCTGGTCAGACTCCGGAGACGGGCACATCGTGCACCACTCCCTAGCATTCTTCTTGCCAATGTCCAGTCTCTTGACAACAAGGTTGATGAAATCCGAGCAAGGGTAGCATTCCAGAGGGACATCAGAGACTGTAACGTTCTCTGCTTCACGGAAACATGGCTCACTGGAGAGACGCAATCCGAAGCGGTGCAGCCAGCGGGTTTCTCCACGCATCGCGCCGACAGAAACGAACATCTTTCTGGTAAGAAGAGGGGCGGGGGCGTATGCCTTATGGCCAACGTGACATGGTGTGATGAAAGAAACATACAGGAACTCAAATCCTTCTGTTCACCTGATTTAGAATTCCTCACAATCAAATGTAGACCGCATTATCTACCAAGAGAATTCTCTTCGATTATAATCACAGCAGTATATATCCCCCCCCAAGCAGACACATCGATGGCTCTGAACGAACTTTATTTAACTCTCTGCAAACTGGAAACGATTTATCCGGAGGCTGCATTCATTGTAGCTGGGGATTTTAACAAGGCTAATCTGAAAACAAGACTCCCTAAATTTTATCAGCATATCGATTGCGCAACCAGGGGTGGAAAGACCTTGGATCATTGTTACTCTAACTTCCGCGACGCATATAAGGCCCTGCCCCGCCCCCTTTCGGAAAAAGCTGACCACGACTCCATTTTGTTGATCCCTGCCTACAGACAGAAACTAAAACAAGAAGCTCCCACGCTGAGGTCTGTTCAACGCTGGTCCGACCAAGCTGACTCCACACTCCAAGACTGCTTCCATCACGTGGACTGGGAGATGTTTCGTATTGCGTCAGACAACAACATTGACGAATACGCTGATTCGGTGTGCGAGTTCATTAGAACGTGCGTTGAAGATGTCGTTCCCATAGCAACGATTAAAACATTCCCTAACCAGAAACCTTGGATTGATGGCAGCATCGTGTGGAACTGAAGGTGCGAACCACTGCTTTTAATCAGGGCAAGGTGTCTGGTGACATGACTGAATACAAACAGTGCAGCTATTCCTCCGCAAGGCTATCAAACAAGCTAAGCGCCAGTACAGAGACAAAGTAGAATCTCAATTCAACGGCTCAGACACAAGAGGCATGTGGCAGGGTCTACAGTCAATCACGGACTACAGGAAGAAACCCAGCCCAGTCACGGACCAGGATGTCTTGCTCCCAGGCAGACTAAATAACTTTTTTGCCCGCTTTGAGGACAATACAGTGCCACTGACACGGCCTGCAACGAAAACATGCAGTCTCTCCTTCACTGCAGCCGAAGTGAGTAAGACATTTAGACGTGTTAACCCTCGCAAGGCTGCAGGCCCAGACGGCATCCCCAGCCGCGCCCTCAGAGCATGCGCAGACCAGCTGGCCGGTGTGTTTACGGACATATTCAATCAATCCCTATACCAGTCTGCTGTTCCCACATGCTTCAAGAGGGCCACCATTGTTCCTGTTCCCAAGAAAGCTGAGGTAACTGAGCTAAACGACTACCGCCCGTAGCACTCACATCCGTCATCATGAAGTGCTTTGAGAGACTAGTCAAGGACCATATCACCTCCACCCTACCTGACACCCTTGACCCACTCCAATTTGCTTACCGCCCAAATAAGTCCACAGACGATGCAATCTCAACCACACTGCACACTGCCCTAACCCATCTGGACAAGAGGAATACCTATGTGAGAATGCTGTTCATCGACTACAGCTCGGCATTCAACACCATAGTACCCTCCAAGCTCGTCATCAAGCTCGAGACCCTGGGTCTCGACCCCGCCCTGTGCAACTGGGTACTGGACTTCCTGACGGGCCGCCCCAGGTGGTGAGGGTAGGCAACAACATCTCCTCCCCGCTGATCCTCAACACTGGGGCCCCACAAGGGTGCGTTCTGAGCCCTCTCCTGTACTCCCTGTTCACCCACGACTGCGTGGCCATGCACGCCTCCAACTCAATCATCAAGTTTGCGGACGACACAACAGTGGTAGGCTTGATTACCAATAACGACGAGACGGCCTACAGGGAGGAGGTGAGGGCCCTCGGAGTGTGGTGTCAGGAAAATAACCTCACACTCAACGTCAACAAAACTAAGGAGATGATTGTGGACTTCAGGAAACAGCAGAGGGAACACCCCCCCATCCACATCGATGGAACAGTAGTGGAGAGGGTAGCAAGTTTTAAGTTCCTCGGCATACACATCACAGACAAACTGAATTGGTCCACTCACACAGACAGCATCGTGAGGAAGGCGCAGCAGTGCCTCTTCAACCTCAGGAGGCTGAAGAAATTTGGCTTGTCACCAAAAGCACTCACAAACTTCTACAGATGCACAATCGAGAGCATCCTGGCAGGCTGTATTACCGCCTGGTATGGCAACTGCACCGCCCTCAACCGTAAGGCTCTCCAGAGGGTAGTGAGGTCTGCACAACGCATCACCGGGGGCAAACTACCTGCCCTCCAGGACACCTACACCACCCGATGCTACAGGAAGGCCATAAAGATCATCAAGGACATCAACCACCCGAGCCACTGCCTGTTCACCCCGCTGTCATCCAGAAGGCGAGGTCAGTACAGGTGCATCAAAGCTGGGACCGAGAGACTGAAAAACAGCTTCTATCTCAAGGCCATCAGACTGTTAAACAGCCACCACTAACATTGAGTGGCTACTGCCAACACACTGTCAATGACACTGACTCTACTCCAGCCACTTTAATCATGGGAATTGATGGGAAATGATGTAAATATATCACTAGCCACTTTAAACAATGCTACCTTATATAATGTTACTTACCCTACATTATTCATCTCATATGCATACGTAGATACTGTACTCTATATCATCGACTGCATCCTTATGTAATACATGTATCACTAGCCACTTTAACTACGCCACTTGGTTTACATACTCATCTCATATGTATATACTGTACTCGATATCATCTACTGTATCTTGCCTATGCTGCTCTGTACCATCACTCATTCATATATCCTTATGTACATATTCTTTATCCCCTTACACTGTGTATAAGACAGTAGTTTTTTTGGAATTGTTAGTTAGATTACTTGTTCGTTATTACTGCATTGTCGGAACTAGAAGCACAAGCATTTCGCTACACTCGCATTAACATCTGCTAACCATGTGTATGTGACAAATAAAATTTGATTTGATTTATATACAGCTGGAGCTGTGATCCTGGAGAGACCTGTTTATATATTATATACAGCTGGTGCTGTGATCCTGGAGAGACCTGTTTATATATGATGTTTATATATTATATACAGCTGGAGCTGTGATCCTGGAGAGACCTGTTTATATATTATATACAGCTGGTGCTGTGATCCTGGAGAGACCTGTTTATATATGATGTTTATATATTATATACAGCTGGAGCTGTGATCCTGGAGAACCCTGTTTATATATGATGTTTATATATTATATACAGCTGGAGCTGTGATCCTGGAGAGACCTGTTTATATATTATATACAGCTGGTGCTGTGATCCTGGAGAGACCTGTTTATATATGATGTTTATATATTATATACAGCTGGAGCTGTGCTCCTGGAGAGACCTGTTTATATATGATGTTTATATATTATATACAGCTGGAGCTGTGATCCTGGAGAGACCTGTTTATATATGATGTTTATATATTATATACAGCTGGAGCTGTGCTCCTGGAGAGCCCTGCCCTTCCTGTGACTGAGGGAGATTCTGTGACTCTGCGCTGCAGATATCAGGGAACTCTCTCTGACCTCACAGCTGATTTCTACAAAGATGGATCCCTCATCAGGACTGAGACTACAGGAGAGATGACCATCCCTGCAGTATCCAAGTCAGATGAAGGACTCTACAAGTGTACCAACTCTGAAGGAGAATCACCAGAGAGCTGGATGACTGTGACAGGTTTGGAGAGATTTACTTTTTTATGTGATGTTGTTACCAATGTTACCAATACACTCTATCTATATTGAAATGGAAAAGGTAACGGATTCCATGGATTACTACTACGAAATGTATAATGGCCACACATGTTCTTTCCTCCTCTGGGGCTTATTAAAACCTTTTACAGCTACCCCCCTACTTTGTGCAATTTCCGCCTGAAGACTTACCCAAATCTAACAGCCTGTAGCTAAGGCACAGAACCAAGGATATGCATATTCTTGGTACCATTTGAAGGAAAACACTCTGAAGTTTGTGTAAATTTGATTGAATGTAGGAGAATATAACACAATAGAGCTGGTTTAGATAAAACATTGAAAAAAAACATACGTTTTTTTATTTTATTTTTGTATCATCATCTTTAAAATTAACAAGATTAAACAAACATTCAGATAGGATGATGGTGACAATTTCAGTGAAAATATAAGAGGGCAACAGTACTTGTGCAAAGTTTCAGAATGATAACTTCCAAAATGAGTGTGCTAAATGACATTTATCATGAAGTCACCCAGGTGTCCCACACAAGTAGCCCAAATGTACCCAAGTGGCCAAATTGGTGAAGGTATACATTTTGAAACAAATAACTATATACAAAATACCAAAATGGTATTCTACACACCCCCCCAAAAAACTTTTTTGAGAAAAATGAATGAACAAAATAAATGGAAAAAATGATAATTATTGATTAAAAATATATGAAAAAAATATATATATACATTTACAAAATAACATGGGTAACTATTTACACACTTTCAATATTTGGAAGACCCTCAGTCCTCTATCAAATCAAATCAATTTATATAGCCCCAGCCTAAAACCTCAAACATCAAGCAATGCAAGTGTAGAAGCACGGTGGCTAGGAAAAACTCCCTAGAAAGGCGAAAACCTAGGAAGAAACTTAGAGAGGTACCAGGCTATGAGGGGTGGCCAGTCCTCTTCTGGCTGTGCCGGGTGAAGATCACAGTGGTTGTAGAGGGTGCAACAGGTCAGCACCTCAAGAGTAAAAATGAACAGTTTAGGGTTCCATAGCCACAGGCAGAACAGTTGAAACTAGAGCAGCAGCAAGGCCAGGTGGACTGGGGACAGCAAGGAGTCATCATGCCAGGTCCTAGGGCTCAGGTCCTCCGAGAGAGAGAAAGAGAGAATTAGAGAGAGCATACTTAATAACCTTTTACGACTAGGAGGTGATATTTTAATTTTTGGATGAAAAACGTTCCCGTTTTAAACAAGATATTTTGTCATAAAAAGATGCTCAACTATGCATATAATTGACAGCTTTGGATAGAAAACACTCTGACGTTTCCAAAACTGCAAAGATATTGTCTGTGAGTGCAACAGAACTGATGTTACAGGCGAAACCCAGATAAAAATGCAAACAGGAAGTGCCGCATTTTTTGAAACCGCCTCATGCCAATGACTCCTTATAATGCTGTTAATGAGCTACGAATGAGCTTACGTTTTCTACGTATTCCCCAAGGTGTCTACAGCATTGTGAAGTCTTTTTACGCATTTCTGTTGAAGAATAGCCGTAAGGGACCACATTTAGCAAGTTGATGTCTCCTGCAGAAAATCTTGCGTAAAATACTGAGGTAGCCATTTTTTCAATCGCTTCTTATGAGAAACCAATTGCCTCGACGGATATTTTATCAAATATATATGTTAAAAACACCTTGAGGATTGATTCTAAACAGCGTTTGCACATGTTTCTGTCGATATTATGGAGCTAATTTGGAAGAAAATTTGGCGTTGTAGTGATAGCATTTTCCAGTCGATTTCTCAGCCAAGCATGATGAACAAACGGGAGCTATTTCGCCTACAAAAATAATATTTTGGGAAAAAAGGAACATTTGCCATCTAACTGGGAGTCTCTTGAGTGAAAACATCCAAAGTTCTTCAAAGGTAAATGATTTAATTTGATTGCTTTTCTTATTTTTGTGAAAATGTTGCCTGCTGCCAGCAGAGCCTAGCATTATGCCATGATAAACTTACACAAATGCTTGTCTAGCGTTGGCTGTAACGCATATTCTGAAAATCTGAGATGACAGTGTGATTAACAAAAGGCTAAGCTGTGTCTCAAAATATTTCATTTGTGATTTTCATGAATAGGAAGATTTTCTATGGGTATTTATGTCCGCTGCGTTATGCTAATTCGTTTGAGGCGATGATTACGCTCCCGGATCCGGGATTGCTAGTCACAAGAAGTTTTAAATTCACACAGTACACCGGATAAGACAGAAGAAGTACTCCAGATATAACAAACTGACCCTAGCCCCCCGACACAAACTACAGCAGCATAAATACTGGAGGCTGAGACAGGAGGGGTCAGGAGACACTGTGGCCCCATCCGATGAGACCCCCGGACGGGGCCGAACAGAAAGGATATAACCCCACCCACTTTACCAAAGCTCTACACAATATTGTGCTGCTGATGCCAGGTGCCATAGCAGTCTCTTTCTGCTGTAAAGCAGAGGGTCACCAAGGATGTGGTGCAGGTGATGGGGGACTTCATTTTGCAAAGAACACAGCGACGCCTCCATGCTGTGCCCTTTTGGCCCTGAGGCACATCCATGCCTGCAGAAATACATTTGGGCAGATGAACACCACTTGTGACAGGAGCTGGATGAACCAGCTGTAATTGAATTATGCCAATGTGCGTTCATCAATTGAAAGCCCTTAATCTATTTTATGAGAATTTCTAAGATTTCTTGTTTGCATAAAATAGACGCAGACCAGTCTTTCAATAATAGGTAATAGAATGTATTCTCGGAGCGCGCTCCCACTTAATCACGAACAGCAGTTTATATACAGATCATGACGTCATTTCATTGCTTTAACAGAATCTCCTCCTCTCGACCGGGACAAAGTGAGGTGAAAAGTTCATTCTAACTTACTAACACACTCCCAGATAACTTTTGACCCCTCAACATTATCGATCACCACTGAACTGACAGTTTTAATTAACAGAAAACCTAGGAATGCACTCACTGCCTTATCTAAAAACCCCAGAGCTAAGTTTCTGTAGGTTCAACGTTAGGTTAACGACCTTATTTGTTTACACAGTCCCCAACCCATTCGTTTCTTCCTAGTTGGAATGGTGTTCATTAACTTTAATTACTCCTTGTCTGTGTCTCACAATCCCTTCTTATGAACTCATATTGTTAATCAGATATAATAAAACAGAGTATAAGTTTACTTAGTTACAATTCCATTTAAAATGATTTGTTCAGTCATTTAATCATAATTTCCCAACACAGTGTCACTGTGAAAGAAAATGTTCATTTAGAATAGTTCCACATATGAGCCCTGTATCAACAGGTATAATAAACAGATATATATAGAGTACAGGGAACATAATGTTGAATATATTATTATGACCTGCTAGATCTACTGTCTCATTTATATTATGACATTTCAGCTAGATCTACTGTCTCTATTATATTATGACAGACCAGCTAGATCTACTGTCTTTATTATATTAAAACAGACCAGCTGTATCTACTGTCTCCATTTCACTTTGGCCGTTGTTGTGGGCCTGCCCTCCCCTCAACAGCCTCAAATAGTCTATTCCATGTGGGTTGGGGTGGGGAGGCATACACACGCATCTCACATTTCATGACATTACATGTTTATATATTGCTTCTAAAATTTAAAAATGATTACAAATAATATTTTATATTATTAATTTCAAACAAAGGCATTAGCATGATAAGAACTTACCAGCCCAAAACGATGTTGTTACTGTAATTTAATTATTCCAACATATTTTCATTAATCTAATTCCCTTCATCTATTTTATGAGAATTTGTAAGATTCTTGTTTGCATAAAATAGACGGAGACCAGTCTTATCAATAATAGATAAAAGTATTTATTCTCGGATCGCGCTGCCACGTTACCACGAGCAAGTTTATATACAATAACATGACGTCATTTCATTGATTCTAAAATGAATCTCCTCCTCTCGACCGAGACAAAGGGAACTTTAAAAGTTCATTCAAAGTTCATTCTGACCCACTAGCACATACACAGGACACACAACACAACTAAATTCACTTTTGAACCCTCACCATTATCGATCACCACTTAGCTGACAGTTCTAAGTAACAGAAAACCTAGGAATGCACTCACTGCCTTATCTAAAACACACCAGAGCTCAGTTCCGTCAGTTCAACCATAGGTTAACGACCTTATCTGCTTACTTAACCCACTCCTCTCCAGACTAGTTTTGGAATGGTGTTCGTTATATTTAATTACTCCTTGTCCCTGTCACACACAATCCCTTCTTATGAACTCATATTGTTAATAAGATATAATAAAACAGCAGGGTAGCCTAGTGGTTAGAGCGTTGGACTAGTAACCGGAAGGTTGCAAGTTCAAACCCCCGAGCTGACAAGGTACGAATCTGTCATTCTGCCCCTGAACAGGCAGTTAACCCACTGTTACTAGGCTGTCATTGAAAATAAGAATTTGTTCTTAACTGACTTGCCTAGTTAAATAAAGCTAAAATAAATAAATAAAAAAATTCATAATATTCCTAACAATCCACCCTAAAATGACTAAACAATTCATACCATCATTAAACACTATGTGGAAATATCAATGATATACTAGAATAAGACAAACCAATACACGTATGTACACACGATCAACTTCAATGACTGTTCTAACCTACATCAGAATCTTAACTCTACTTATCAGGATTTTACGTGACAATCTTCATGAAAAAAAACAGTCTATACATTGAAACAAGAAACCATCTAAATTCCCTAAACATCAAATATGGTCTCCTCACGAGTGAAAGGATCCGGATTCTTCTATTACGTCTGGAGCCATGTATTTTGTATTCCACTGGTTTAGGATTGGTCCATATATCACCATCTGAAGTGTCATTGATTTCTCCAGAGTCCTGGAAATGAGAACTTTCACACACAGAATCAAAACACATCCACACAAAACTAACACAGTCACACAGGTGAAGATAGCCCATAACACAGTAATCATAACATTTTTCCATCTTCCAAACACACTGTCAACCCAATTAGTCAGAGAAGTATCCACCCCTGAGTTTACTGCCAACTCGTGAGCCAGGGTGTGTAAACCAGCCAAGGCATAGGCAACTGATCCATCCAGAGCTGTGTCAATCGCAGACCAAACTACCTCCATACACTCCCACCCTTTTCAGCCAGTAAACAAATCCAAGATTATTCTATTCTGCCAAGCCATTCATTACAACTCTGATATAATTGGTGAAGCTCTGTTGATTATAATAAATATAATTGATCCAATCCCCGTTCTCATTGAGAGTGGACCACCAAACAATACTTGACTCTAATCCTGCCAGGATCTAATTTATAGCTTTGATCTCATCTGCCCCCGCGTGGAACCACAATGTTATTAATACAAACCCTGTCATCAAAAGACCCAGTCGGAGTACTTATTTTCTCCTGTTTAGTCAACATCATGTCATGGTGTTGAATGAGTGTGAAAAGCATTCTCAAATGTACCAGTGCACACACCCCTGGCCAATTAGCCAGTAATACTCAGCCATCATGTCATTCTCCCACACAACCAACAGATGTGAGCCCTGGGCCTCCTTAACTTACTGAAATCCCCAGAACTCAACCAGTCTGCCAGATTACTCATCAAACCATCAGTAGTAGTATTCTGTCACATTGCAGATACTGACTTCCCCCACATATTTCCCAGAAGTACTATACTAAATCAAACAGTAAACAGTCTCCCCTTACCTCTGTGAAAGGAGGAAGCTTAGATTTCAGAGGATATAAATAGGTCAGCTGAAGTCTCTTAGAGTGTTTGGTGCGTAAAGCTGCCATTGTTTCTCTCTATCCTACTAAGAAGCCACCCATCCCGGTTGATATATTATCGAATAGATATTTGAAAAACACCTTGAGGATTGATTATAAACAATGTTTGCCATGTTTCTGTTGATATTATGGAGCTAATTTGGAATATTTTTTGGCGTTTTCGTGACTGCAATTTCCGGTCGATTTCTCAGCCAAACGTGAAGAACAAACGGCGACAAATGCGAGTGATGTCATCAACAGGCGCTCAACCTAGACCCAAGCAGCAACGACTTTCAATGAATTGTAAATAATTGCTGGCTGTCTGCAGCAACACTAGTACGGGTTCGATAAACCAAACCTAATTTATCACATCTGTTGAATCTTGAATTTAGAACTTACAACTTCAATCAACATCTCTCATCAATTTGCTAAATTTATTAGAACATTTCAATGGGCACAAATCTATCGCAATTGTCTCTTCATTATTATTTAGAATTCATTAGATTTAAATAAATGTCTCGTCTTTGATTCAGAATTTTATTTACGACACTGTTAGTTAACACCATGGCTGGGAACCGAACCCTGGACTCCAGCTTGGAAGGCAGCTATGCTCACCACTATACCACCAACGCCATGTAAATGACTAAGATTCTCCGCAAATAGACCCATTTTACAATTGTCTGTATTCGTAACTCCGGCATCTGGGCGACAGAAAATAGCCCTAATTTGAAAGCCCAAGCTTTTCCTCAGCGAGGATTCTCATTAATCTCGCTCTCTTTGTATCTCTCCCCTTTTTTCCCCGATTGTCGCCTCTGATCTTCCCCTCAGTTAAATTACAATCTTGGTGGTGACGTTTGCAGGGAGTGTTACACTCCCGGGCGAAATGTCCAGTTTCGTTACAATTAAAACATTTAATCTTTTTCTTTTGACTCACCCTATCAAATCAAAATCACATCAAATTTATTTATATAGCCCTTCGTACATCAGCTGATATCTCAAAGTGCTGTACAGAAACCCAGCCTAAAACCCCAAACAGCAAGCAATGCAGATGTAGAAGCACGGTGGCTAGGAAAAACTCCCTAGAAAGACCAAAACCTAGGAAGAAACCTAGAGAGGAACCAGGCTATATGGGGTGGGCAGTCCTCTTCTGGCTGTGCCGGGTGGAGATTATAACAGAACATGGCCAAGATGTTCAAATGTTTATAAATGACCAGCATGGTCAAATAATAATAATCACAGGCAGAACAGTTGAAACTGGAGCAGCAGCACGGCCAGGTGGACTGGGGACAGCAAGGAGTCATCATGCCAGGTAGTGCTGAGGCATGGTCCTTGGGCTCAGGTCCTCCGAGAGAGAGAAAGAAAGAGAGAAAGAGAATTAGAGAGAGCATACTTAAATTCACACAGGACACCAGATAAGACAGGAGAAGTACTCCAGATATACCCAACTGACCCTAGCCCCCCAACACATAAACTACTGCAGCATAAATACTGAGGCTGAGACAGGAGGGGTCAACTGATTGTTAGTGCTGCAGCGGGGGCATTCGAGGAGGACGTGGGGATGCTGCTTTCCTTCGATTCCCCGGAGCTGGGGGAGTTCAAGGATGTGGGAAAGAAGGCCATATACAGAATATGTGTAAAGGTGTCTCATGCCTCTTCCCTGGAAGGGATAAAATTGACGAAGTGGGCGGGTGTGCTTGGTCCAAGTGCCTCTCCAAAAGGCTGTTGGCGATCATTATACAAACTGCCTATTGACAAGAGGACAGCTGACCTCCAATGGAGGATAATACATGGAGCTATAGCCACCAATATGCATCTGGTACACCTGGACCCCACTGTTGGGGAGGGGTGTCCATTCTGTGCTGGGTCTGAATCTCTGGCACATCTGTTTTTACTGTGTCCCAGGTTGGTCGGGATGATTGAACTGATCACTGATTGGTTCTCAATGTTGGGAGAGGTTTTCTCTTCCCAACTGTATATATTTGGGCCAAAGTACAGGTTCAGTCAAAAGGGTGTAGTTGTGTTGCTTAATTTTGTGTTAGGGGCAGCAAAATTAGCGATATGGATGACCCGAAAGAACAGTATTCGGGGACAGGGGTCTGTGGATGTGGTGGGAATGCTGGAGGGAATGTTGGCAACGAGACTTAGGGTTGAGTTTGCCTATTATAAACGTGTCAACAATATTTATCTGTTTTTGAGTATATGGGGTATTCAGAGGCTGTTGTGTTCAGTTACTGTGGAGGAGGAATTGGAGTTGTGTTATTAATTGATGTGTAACTGTGGTTTTGTATAAGTATTTATTGTGTGGTGGGCCTCCAGACCCAATAAAGATGATTTAAAACTCAAAGAACTCTTTCTCTCTCTCTCCCTCTGTCTTACTCTCTCTCTCTCTCTCTCTCTCCCTCTGTTTTACTCTCTCTCTCTCTGTCTCTCTCTCTCTCTCTGTCTTTCTCTCTGTCTCTATTTCTCTATTTCTGTCTCTCTCTCTTTCTCTCTGTCTGTCTCTTTCTCTCTCTGTCTCTGTCTTTCTTCATCTCGCTCTCTCGCTCTCGCCCAGTTCTCTTTCATCCAGCGTCTCTGATTGTCAGTCCTGACAGTTCTCAGTTCCTTAAATATGAGTCTGTCTCTTTGAGCTGTGAGGTTCGGGGAATTCTGCTGGATGGAGACTGAAGAGATGCACACTCTATAGGGAGTGTTCAGATTGTGGAATAAAATGGGGAAAACCACAAGGGTCTTCATGCATCGTGTATCTAATACCATCACACAGTGGAGTGTACTGGTGTGAGTCTGGGTCTGGAGAACGCAGCAACACTGTCAACATCACAGTACCTGGTATGTCCACAAACACCATCTACTAACATTATAGTGTTTAGTGGTTCATCTGGTTTCAGATAGCTGATGTTATGTTTATATATGATGTTTATATATTATATACAGCTGGTGCTGTGATCCTGGAGAGACCTGTTTATATATGATGTTTATATATTATATACAGTTGGAGCTGTGATCCTGGAGAGACCTGTTTATAGATGATGTTTATATATTATATACAGCTGGAGCTGTGATCCTGGAGAGCCCTGCCCTTCCTGTGACTAAGGGAGATTCTGTGACTCTGCGCTGCAGATATCAGGGAACTCTCTCTGACCTCACAGCTGATTTCTACAAAGATGGATCCCTCATCAGGACTGAGACTACAGGAGAGATGACCATCCCTGCAGTATCCAAGTCAGATGAAGGACTCTACAAGTGTACCAACTCTGAAGGAGAATCACCAGAGAGCTCGATGACTGTGACAGGTGAGAATATGAGAAACCTTGACTTTCAGATTATTTGGTCTTTCTTTACACTGTTAATTGGTGCTAAAACCTGCATTACAAAATGGGTGGTTCGAGCCCTGAATGACAAAATATGTATATTTCCTGCTCTTATTACGTTGGTAACCAGTTTTTAATAGCAATAAGGCACCTATGAGGGTTGTGGTATATTGTCAATATAACAGCGGCTAAGGTCAGTATCCAGGCACTCCACATTGCGTCGTATATTCAAGGTATATTCAAGGGTATATTCAAGGTATATTCAAGGTATATTCAAGGGTATATTCAAGGTATATTCAAGGTATATTTAAGGGTATATTCAAGATATATTCAAGGTATATTCAAGGGTATATTCAAGTTATATTCAGGGTATATTCAAGGGTATATTCAAGGGTATATTCAAGGTATATTCATGGGTATATTCAGGTGAAAATGCCCTCGTTTGGAGGATATATTATTACGGGTGTTGTTAGGCCCGAGGGCAGTACCACTTTCATACAAAAGGTTACCCACATATTCAAACAATGATTGACATATTTTCAGTAAAAACGTTATTTTCATGAATGTATTCTCACTATTTCATCCTTCCACAAGATATAGTCGCGACACAAATAATAATAAAAAAAGAGTTCGAACCACCTTGGTGTCCCGTGATTCAGAGCCTGAGAGTTTTGGAGCTGGGCCATGTCCTTATCAGTGATGTTTGTGATGTATTTTCCTTGCAAAACTGATAGAGACATACCCCAAGCGACTTACAGCTGTAATCACAGCAAAAGGTGGCGCTACAAAGTATTAACTTAAGGGGGCTGAATAATTTTGCATGCCCAATTTTTCAGTTTTTGATTTGTTAAAAAAGTTTGAAATATCCAATAAATGTCGTTCCACTTCATGATTGTGTCCCACTTGTTGTTGATTCTTCACAAAAAAATACAGTTTTATATCTTTATGTTTGAAGCCTGAAATGTGGCAAAAGGTCGCAAAGTTCAAGGGGGCCGAATACTTTCGCAAGGCACTGTATAGTCTGGTATTATTACCATCTCTCTACCAGTCATCTATAGTCTGGTATTATTACCATCTCTCTACCAGTCATCTATAGTCTGGTATTATTACCATCTCTCTACCAGTCATCTATAGTCTGGTATTATTACCATCTCTCTACCAGTCATCTATAGTCTGGTATTATTACCATCTCTCTACCAGTCATCTATAGTTGTGACTGTAGAGACAGACAGAAAGGTTTATACAAATCTCTGCTGTTGAAAACCAACTGCCTAAAAGATATGTGAGATAATGTTTAGATGCTTTTTATATTGCCTTTTCTAAAATCTTTGATAGGAATGGGATATTCGATACAGTCCAATATATATATTTTTTTCTGGTCAAGGTTTGGCTTTTATTATGTTCAACATAGGAGGGCCAATGAAGCAACTCTTTCAGTAGTTTAGTTGGAATAGGGTCCAGTATGCAGCTTGAAGGTTTAGAGGCCATTACAGTAGTAGGCATATTGACATTAGAGAGATGCATAAAGCAATCACAGGTGTTGATTGGGAGAGCTAAGACAACAACAACGGGTAAACACCTAAAACAACAACAATGGGTAAATGGCGATGAATGGGCAGAGAGGGTTAGTTAGGTACTCACAGGGCCTGAGTTTGAGGCAGTGGCCGACATATAAACAAAAATAAGTACCGTGTTGGTGAACCGTCCAGCAGGCATCAGCTGTGTAGCCGAGTGCTCATAGGGTCCAATGAGCTGCAATAGATGAGTCAGGGAGCCGTTCAGTAGTCGATTACTACTCTAGGCGAGCAGGAGACACGGCGTTCAGAAAGCTAGCGGGCCGTGGCTAGCAGATGGGTCTTCGGCAGCTAGCCGGGAGATGGGCTTAGCTCGAGGCTAACTGGTGCAAGCTTTGGGACAGAGGCGTTAGCCAACAATAGCCGCTCGGTTGGAGCACGCTAGCTGAGAGGATCCATTCTAACGGCAGGAATATGGTGATTTAGAAAAGCAGTCCGATATGCTCAGTGTTGATATTATCAGGGTTGATGTGCTCAGGGTTGATGTGCTCAGGGTTGATGTGCTCAGGGTTGATGTGCTCAGGGTTGATGTGCTCAGGGTTGATGTGCTCAGGGTTGATGTGCTCAGGGTTGATGTGCTCAGGGTTGATGTGCTCAGGGTTGATGTGCTCAGGGTTGATGTGCTCAGGGTTGATGTGCTCAGGGTTGATGTGCTCAGGGTTGATGTGCTCAGGTTTGATGTGCTCAGGGTTTATATCGCCCTGTGCAGACTGGCAGGCATTATTCGATCTAAAGGTGAAGCCCGCTAGCAATGGCTAGCAAAGACTAGTAGCTAGTAGTATAAAAATAGCAGATCCGTACCACATTGGGTGAGGCGGGTCCAGGAAAGTATAATTAATCCTTAAATAGAAAGTGAGATTAAAATATATATGAAAAAAGCAACAAAAAATAATAATAATAATATTTACACGGGATAGGACAAACACACGTCCGACTGCTACGCCATCTTGGAATTTTTATTTAAGCTGTGGTATACCAATGGTATGACAAAACATTTATTTTTACTGCTCTAATGACATTGGTACACAATTTATAATAGCAATAAGCGTCTTGGGGGTTGTGGTATATCACCAATATACCATGGGTAAGGGCTGTATCCAGGCTGTATCCTCCGCGATAGGTCATCCTAAGAACAGCCCTTGGCCATATAACACACTTCCTCAGGCCTTAATGCTTCAAAATGTACTGATGTGGGAGTAACATGTCTGAAACTGTATTTGCTGTAAACCTGACAAAATACTGAACATTATGAACAGAATAACATGAAAATGTACTGAACATTATGAACAGAATAACATGAAAATATACTGAACATTATGAACAGAATAACATGAAAATATACTGAACATTATAAACAGAATAACATGAAAATATACTGAACATTTACATTATGAACAGAATAACATGAAAATATACTGAACATTATGAACAGAATAACATGAAAATATACTGAACATTATAAACAGAATAACATGAAAATATACTGAACATTTACATTATGAACAGAATAACATGAAAATATACTGAACATTATAAACAGAATAACATGAAAATATACTGTGTATTTTCTTTCATCTCTCTCTCCTTTTTTCTCCAACAGTGTGTATTCCATTCCCATCTCCAGGTCAGATTCTTTCTTCAACTGCAGTTCCAACTCCCATTCCATCTCCAGCAGTCCCAGTGTTGTCCATGTCTCTACCCAGGCTGCTGTGTAGTCTACTGGTGGGGTCTCCCTACCTGCTGGTGACCATCATACTGCTGGTGAAAGGCTGCAGGAGCAGGACTCAAGGTGAGATCCTCAGTTTATACAGGATCACCTCATTCCAATAAAATACCTGTTGTATATCAGAAGTATTATATCACAATGACTGACAATACTGCAGTAGCTCTGACTGAGTCATTTTTAAAGTGTTGATAACTGTATCTCTGATTGAACCATGTTGTAATGTGTTGATAACTGTATCTCTGATTGAACCATGTTGTAAAGTGTTGATAACTGTATCTCTGATTGAACCATGTTGTAAAGTGTTGATAACTGTATCTCTGATTGAACCATGTTGTAAAGTGTTGATAACTGTATCTCTGATTGAACCATGTTGTAAAGTGTTGATAACTGTATCTCTGATTGAACCATGTTGTAATGTGTTGATAACTGTATCTCTGATTGAACCATGTTGTAAAGTGTTGATAACTGTATCTCTGATTGAACCATGTTGTAAAGTGTTGATAACTGTATGTTTAGGGGAAACCTCTACCTTACAACACAACAGCTGCAGGGGCACAATATGGTTTTCTGAACACAGTGTGTACTATATTATGTTACCTTCTTGTAGAAGTAGAAAGTAGGTTGAATTAGAGTCAACTACGACAATATGGTATTCTGATCAGTGTGTACTATATTATGTTACTTCTTAGTAGAAGTAGACAGTAGGATGGATTAGAGTCAACTAACAAAATATGTCACTATGAATAAAACAAATTTACCTTTATTTAACAAGTCAGTTTAAGAACAAATTCTTATTTTCAATGACGGCCTAGGAACTGTACCTTACGATTATTTGAGAACAAAAGCATACCAGCCCACTAGACAATTCATTACAAACAGTAACCAGGCAAGTAGAACAGTTACACAAGCCAGAAATAGAGATTAAATGAACACCTTACCTTTAATGATATTCATATGGTTGCACTCAGCAGACATTAATTTACTCAATAAATGTTCCTTTTGGTCGATAAAGTCTCTTTATATCGAAAAACCTCTGTTTTGTTTTGCGCGTTTTCTACAGTAATCGACATGCTCAAACACAGTCAAAACAGGAAGATAAAAAAATCTAAATTGTATCCGTAAAGTTCATAGAAACATGTCAAATGATGTTTATATTCAATCCTCAGGTTGTTTTTAGCCTAAATAATCGCTAATATTTCAACCGGACAATAACGTCGTCAATTTAAAAGGTAAACAAGAAAGGCTATCTCTCTGTCGCGAATGAAAAAGCTCAGAGACACTTTTGGGTCCAGTCATTCCGACTGCTCTTAATCCCTCATTTTTCAGAATATAAGACTAAAACAATTTATAAAGACTGTTGACATCTAGTGGAAGGCATAGGAACTGCAAATGGAGTCCTAAGTCAATGGATACAGTAATGGCATTGTCACGCCTTGGTCTTAGTGTTTTGTGTTTTCGTTATATATTTTGGTCAGGCCAGGGTGTGACATGGGTTTACGTGTTGTGTTTCACATTGGGGTTTTATAGGATTGGGACTGCTATGATTAGGGGTGTGTCTAGTTAGGTTTGGGCTGCCTGAGGCGGTTCTCGATCAGAGTCAGGTGTTTCTTGTTGCCTCTGATTGGGAACCGTATTTAGGTAGCCTGAGTTTCACTTTGTATTTCGTGGGTGATTGTTCCTGTCTCTGTGTAGTTTCACCAGATAGGCTGTAGTTAGGTTTCACGTTCCGTTTGTTGTTTTGTATTTATAAGTTATTTCATGTATCGTCACTTTTTTCATTAAAGACATGAGTAACCACCACGCTGCATTTCGGTCCGACTCTCCTTCAACAAACGAAGAACGCCGTTACAGGCATTGAATAGAAAACTACAAAACCCCCAAAAACTACTTCCTGAATGGATTTTTCTCAGGTTTTACACTAATTTAACCTCTCTAGGGTTAGCGTCCCACCTCATCAACAGCCAGTGATACTACAGGGCGCCATATTCAAAACAACAGAGATCCCATAATTTACATTCCTCAAACATACAAGTATTTTACACCATTTTAAAGACTTGTTGTAAATCCAGCCAAAGTGTCCGATTTCAAAAAGGTTCTACGATGAAAGCACACCAAACGACTATGTTAGGTATGAGCCAAGTCACAGAAAAAGACAGCCATGTTTCCAGCTAAAGAGAGCATTAACAAAAAGCAGAAAAATAGATAAAATGAATCACTAACCTTTGATAATCTTCATCAGATGACACTCATAGGACTTCATGTTACACAATACATGTATTTTATGTTCGGTAAAGTTCATATTTATATGAAAAAATCTGAGTTTAGGCTAGACGCTACTGAATAACTTGGCAAAAAGCCTGAGAAAATGCATAGCGCCACATTAAAATGAATGACTATGAAAATTACTATAAAATCAAATAGTGAATAGTTTCATTAACTTCTTGATACCACCCGCCCTGCATGCGGGAGCGTAATCATAACCTCAAACTAATTAGCATTAGTTATATCCTTTCTGTTCGGCCCCGTCCGGAGGTCTCATCGGATGGGGCCACAGTGTCTCCTGACCCCTCCTGTCTCAGCCTCCAGTATTTATGCTGCTGTAGTTTGTGTCGGGGGCTAGGGTCAGTTTGTTATATCTGGAGTACTTCTTCTGTCTTATCCGGTGTACTGTGTGAATTTAAAACTTCTTGTGACTAGCAATCCCGGATCCGGGAGCGTAATCATCGCCTCAAACGAATTAGCATAACGCAGCGGACATAAATATCCCTAGAAAATTTTCCTATTCATGAAAATCACATATGAAATATATTGAGACACAGCTTAGCCTTTTGTTAATCACACTGTCATCTAAGATTTTCAAAATATGCTTTGCAGCCAACGCTAGACAAGCATTTGTGTAAGTTTATCATGGCATAATGCTATGCTAGGCTCTGCTAGCATCAGGCAACATTTTCACGAAAGTAAGAAAAGCAATCAAATTAAATCATTTAATTTGAAGAATTTCTGATGTTTTCACTCAGGAGACCCTCAGTTAGATAGCAAATGTTCCTTTTTTCCAAAAATATTATTTTTGTAGGCGAAATAGCTCCCGTTTGTTCTTCACGTTTGGCTGAGAAATCGACCGGAAAATGCACTACAACGGCATTTTTTTCTCCAAATTAGCTCCATAACATCGACAGAAACATGGCAAACGTTGTTTAGAATTCATCCTCAAGGTGGTTTCACTATTCGATAATATATCCGTCGGGACAATTGGTCTCTCATTAGCAGCGATTGGAATAATGGCTACCTCAGTACTTTAAGCAAGATTTTCTGCGGGAGCCATCATGTGACCACTTGCTCAATATGGTCCCTTACGGCTATTCTTCAACATAAATGCGTAAAAAGACGTCACAATGCTGTAGACACCTTGGGAAATCCGTAGAAAGCGTAAGCTCATTCGTAGCCCATTCACAGCCATATAAGGAGTCATTGGCATGCAGGGCTTTCAAAATACGGGGCACTTACTGGTTGGATTTTTATCTGGGTTTCACAGACAATACCTTTGCACTTTTGGAAATGTCAGAGTGTTTTCTATCCAAAGCTGTCAATTATATGCATAGTTGAGCATCTTTTTATGACAAAATATCTTGTTTAAAACGGGAACGTTTTTCATCCAAAAATTAAAATATCACCCCCTAGTCGTAAAAGGTTATTAATAGTCGAGCAGCATCTTGTCGTGACAAAATATCCCATTTAAAACGGGAACGTTTTTTTATCCAAAAATGAAAATACTGCCCCCTAGTTACAAAAGGTTACATCACACATGAAAGATATCAAATTAAAGCTACACATGTCAGAATTCAAATGGACTTTTCAGGAAAAGCTTACAATTATCTGAGCATAGCACCATTGTAAACAAAAGAGAGAAAACATTTCAACCCTGCAGGAGTGACACAAAACGCAGACTAAAAATATAATTCATGCCTTACCTTTGACGAGCTTCTCCTGTTGGCACTCCAATACCAATCTAACAGCAGCATGGTAGTGTCTAGTGTTGATATACAGTGATGTGTTGGTTACCAATCTAACAGCAGCATGGTAGAGTGTCTAGTGTTGATATACAGTGATGTGTTGGTTACCAATCTAACAGCAGCATGGTAGAGTGTCTAGTGTTGATATACAGTGATGTGTTGGTTACCATAAACATACCATTATTAGTGACCAGTGTTCCATTATTAGTGACCAGTGTTCCATTATTAGTGACCAGTGTTCCATTATTAGTGACCAGTGTTCCATTATTAGTGACCAGTGTTCCATTATTAGTGACCAGTGTTCCATTATTAGTGACCAGTGTTCCATTATTAGTGACCAGTGTTCCATTATTAGTGACCAGTGTTCCATTATTAGTGACCAGTGTTCCATTATTAGTGACCAGTGTTCCATTATTAGTGACCAGTGTTCCATTATTAGTGACCAGTGTTCCATTATTAGTGACCAGTGTTCCATTATTAGTGACCAGTGTTCCATTATTAGTGACCAGTGTTCCATTATTAGTGACCAGTGTTCCATTATTAGTAATATGTCCAATATGTCCCATAAACATCAGACCAGTGTTCCATTATTAGTGACCAGTGTTCCATTATTAGTGACCAGTGTTCCATTATTAGTAATATGTCCAATATGTCCCATAAACATCAGACCAGTGTTCCATTATTAGTGACCAGTGTTCCATTATTAGTGACCAGTGTTCCATTATTAGTGACCAGTGTTCCATTATTCCCAGTAATATGTCAACCAGTGTCCCATAAACATCAGACCAGTGTTCCATTATTAGTGACCAGTGTTCCATTATTAGTAATATGTCCAATATGTCCCATAAACATCAGACCAGTGTTCCATTATTAGTGACCAGTGTTCCATTATTAGTGACCAGTGTTCCATTATTAGTAATATGTCCAATATGTCCCATAAACATCAGACCAGTGTTCCATTATTAGTGACCAGTGTTCCATTATTAGTAATATGTCCAATATGTCCCATAAACATCAGACCAGTGTTCCATTATTAGTAATATGTCCAATATGTCCCATAAACATCACAAATGGTCCTTTCCTTTCCTTTTGTTCAATAATTCCGTCCAAAATGTCAGATTATTTGCGTTTGATCCAGAAAAACACTGGTTGCAACTTGCTCAAACATGACGACAAAATATATCAAAGGTTACCTTTAAACTTTGCCAAAAAATGTCAAACTACTTATGTAATACAACTTTAGGTATTTTTTAACGTTAATAATCGATAAAATTGAAGACTGGATGATATGTGTTCAATACAGGATAAAAAATATATGTAGCATGCCTTCTGTTAGATTGAAGCGCATGTCTAGGACACCAGGAGTGCCTCGACTTCAAGATGGCCGTATTTCTTCATTACACAAAGGAATAACCTCAACCTATTTCTCACGACTGTTGACATCCAGTGGAAGCCATAGGAACTGCAAGCAAGTTGCTTAGAAATCTGGTTTCCCAATGAAAAGGCATTGACAAGACAGTGACCTCAAAAACAAAAAAGATCTGAATGGTTTGTCCTCTGGGTTTCGCCTGCTCACAGACATGATTCAAACAGTTTTAGAAACTTCAGTGTTTTCTATCCAAATCTACTAATAATATGATTATCTTAACTCCTGGGGATGAGTAACTGGCAGTTGAATTTGGGTATGTTTTTCATCCAAACGTGAAAATGCTGCCCCCTACCCTAGAGAAGTTAAGCTAAGCAAGTAATTCATATCAGCTATGTTTTTAAAAAGGGAGTGAGGCTGAATAAACTGTTTCTCTGCCAGACAAGGCTACACTGATAACCTAGAGAAGTTAACAGTTTTGGAAACTTTAGAGTGTTTTCTATCCAAATCTACCAGTTATATGCATATCATATCTTCTGGGCCCGAGAATCCAAAATTCTAAATGCTGCCCCCTACCCTAGTGAAGTTAAGTGTCTTTTTCAGGGCAGAACGACAGATTTTTACCTTGTCAGCTTGGGGATTTAATATTGCAACCTTGCAGTTTCTAGTCCAACACTCTAACCACTAGGCTACCTGCATTTAGAAGTAAATAGCCTTGGTATTGACAAGGAGTAAATATCACAGGTATTGATGAATAGCCAAGGTATTGATAAGGAGTTATTATCCCGTGTATTTATAAGGATTAAATAACCCAGGTATTGATAAGGAGTAACTAGCCCTGGTATTGACAAGGAGTAACTAGCACTGGTATTGATAAGGAGTAAATATCCCAGGTATTGTTAAGTAGTAAAAAGCCCAGGTATTGATAAGCAGTAAAAAGCCCAGGTATTGATGAGGACTAAAAAGCCCAGGTATTGATGAGGACTAAATAGCCCAGGTATTGATGAGGACTAAATAGCCCAGGTGTTGATAAGGATTAAATAGCCAAGGTATTGATAATGAGGAAAAAGTCCAAGTTTTGATATGGGGGAGCTGGACATAAGGAGTAAATAGCCCAGATGTTGATAAGGAGTGTTGATAAGGAGTAAATTGTCCTGGTATTGATAAGAATTAAATAGACCAGGTATTGATAAATAGTTAATAGCCCTGTTATTAATAAATTATTGATAAATAGTTAATAGCCCTGTTATTGATAAATAGTAAATAGTCCTGGTTTAATAAATGGTAAAAAGCCCTGGCATTGATAAGGAGTAAATTGCCGTGGTATTGATAAAATGGTAAATAACCCTGGTATTGATAAGGGAGAACTGGACATAAGCAGGAGCCTCATTGGAACTAATTTGATAGAATTCTAAGTAGCACAGAATTGACTAGTAAAACATCTGATATGATTTACATTTATAAGTGGTTCTGTATTGGATAAGTAAATACATGGCCACACTGATGAACTACTTCTGTGTTGAACAGGTGATCGTGTTGAAGAAGAGTGAGGCTGAGATCACCTGATCACCATAACAACCATCAGAATGGAACTCATGGAATTCTAATATAGAACTGTGAGTCACAATGCTGTATGTTGTTACATTGTAGCTCCACCTGCTGGAACAATAGTGGCATTTGATCAAATGTGATCTATTAACTGATACATGTATTATTCTGATTGGAATGTGTTTTAATATAATGTGTGTTGTATTATTCATTCAGCAGCTGTCCTTTAACATCAGTCATATACTGGTCATATACTGTATAGCATTATGGTTGATACATTGTAAATGCCTTCACTTCTCATGTCTATACAGATCAACTGATAGGTGTTGTGGTTCAGGCATTATTGTTACAGGTTCAGTATAATGTTATATACCGTCACATGTTACAGAGATAGAAAACATACAGGAGAGGAGAATTCAAACGAACGTGACGCTATAATATAATAGTGCAGACACAGGCAACTATATGGTTACCAATCAGAGACAACGATAAACAGCTGCCTCTAATTGAGAACCAATCTAGGCAACCATAGACATACATAACACCTAGACTAGTAAACACCCCCATGAACATACAAAACCCCTAGACAAGACAAAAAACACATAAACCACCCTTGTCACACCCTGACCAAACCAAAATAATAAAGAAAACAGAATACTAAGGTCAGGGCGTGACAATCATAAATGTAGATGATAATACAAGTTATACACATGGAATTATAGATACAGTGGGGCAAAAAAGTATTTAGTCAGCCACCAATTGTGCAAGTTCTCCCACTTAAAAAGATGAGAGAGGCCTGTAATTTTCATCATAGGTACACTTTAATGAATTTATTTGCAAATTATGGTGGAAAATAAGTATTTGGTCAATAACAAAAGTTTATCTCAATACTTTGTTATATACCCTTTGTTGGCAATGATAGAGGTCAAATGTTTTCTGTAAGTCTTCACAAGGTTTTGACACACTGTTGCTGCTATTTTGGCCCATTCCTCCATGCAGATCTCCTCTAGAGCAGTGATGTTTTGGGGCTGTTGCTGGGCAACATGGACTTTCAACTCCCTCCAAAGATTTTCTATGGGGTTGAGATCTGGAGACTGGCTAGGCCACTCCAGGACCTTAAAACGCTTCTTACGAAGCCACTCCTTTGTTGCCCGGGCGGTGTGTTTGGGATCATTGTCATGCTGAAAGACCCAGCCACGTTTCATCTTCAATGCCCTTGCTGATGGAAGGAGGTTTTCACTCAAAATCTCACAATACATGGCACCATTCATTATTTTCTTTACACAGATCAGTCGTCCTGGTCCCTTTGCAGAAAAACAGCCCCAAATCATGTTTCCACCCACATGCTTCACAGTAGGTATGGTGTTCTTTGGATGCAACTCAGCATTCTTTGTCCTCCAAACACGACGATTTTAGTTTTTACCAAAAAGTTATATTTTGGTTTCATCTGACCATATGACATTCTCCCAATCTTCTTCTGGATCATCCAAATGCTCTCTCGCAAACTTCAGACGGCCTGGACATGTACTGGCTTAAGCACACCTCGTGTCCTCCGAAACACAACCCAACCAAGCCGTAATGCTTCTTGACACAATGCACATCCAACCCGGAAACCAGCCGCACCAATCTGTTGCAACTGGCCCACCACAGGAGTCGCTAGTGCATGCTAGTGCACGCTAGTGCCGGCCAAACCCTCCCTAACCCGGACGACGCTGAGCCAATTGTGCACCACCCCATGGGCCTCCCGGTTTCGGCCGGCTGAGAAAAAGCCTGGGCTCAAACCCAGAATCTCTGGTGGCACAGCTAGCTCTGCAATGCAGTGCCTTAGACCACTGCACCGCCCGGGAGGCAAGATGTGCTTTCTAAGCACTTTGACGCAGACCAGGAACACATCATTTCAGTTCAGAAGGCCTCCTACAGCCAAGGGGTTGATGATTCGGGCGGTACTGACCTGCTCCAAGTCACTGGACAAGCTCAACTTCGCAGCCAGTGGTAGACTGGACACTGGCAAGGCAAAGGAGGTTGGGTGGAAGGCAGTCTGGTCATATATCCTGGACGATCAGATCCAGATATTACACAGCTTACTGGAGACGGACACACTCTGATCCTGATCACCAACAGTCAGCTGCCGTCCAGGGGCTCAGTCGGTCGCTGACTAAAGGAAACAAGGTCTCCTCGAGGATTCCGACACCATCCGCTGCTACTGGTACATGTGCGGTGAGTCAGACAGGTATGAGTCGAAGCCCACCTCCTCCCCCCTACCCAAGGCAGGCCCGTTCTGTACCCCCTCTTCCTTCCCCATCGGATTCCATCACCACCACCATCTTCTTGGGCAGCTTGATAGTGAGAGATATTGGACTGCCTGCAGCCTCACCAAGGTCCACTGCCACCCAGGCGCCCGTATCCAAGACATCTACTCCCTTCTACCCACAGTTCTAGACAACTATTCGAATATTGGCACCATTGTCACTCACGTTGGATTTAACAACATTCGCTTTCAGCAATCTGAGGAACTGAAGAAGGACTACAACATTCTCTATACATGGTTATAGAATATACAGGAAAGATATACATTCTAATGGAGGACTACAACATTCTCTATACATGGTTATAGAATATACAGGAAAGATATAAATTATATTGGAGGAGGTGTTGCCATGTATGTCCAGAGTCATATTCCTGTTAGGCTGAGAGAGGATCTCATGTCAGATGATGTGGAAGTAATATGGCTACAGGTTCATCTACTTAAAGCCTTGTAGGAAGTTTCTATAGACCACCATTTGATAAAAGTCCGTATTTAGACTATATGTGTGAAATGTTGGAAAAGATATGTGATCAACAAAGAGAGATATTTTCTAGGTGACCTAAATATTGACTGGTTGTAGACAAGCTCCCCACTCAATAAGAAGCTGCAAGTAACCAGTGCCTAGATTCTAGTTAAAGTTATCAGTCATTTACATACAGAACAGGAACTAAATCATCCACCTGTATTGATCAGATATTTACTACAGAAATCTGCTCTAAATCTATATCCACACATCATAATATAATAGCCATATCTTGAAAACCAATGTTCCAAAGACTGGACCTAAAATTGTGTATAAACGATCATACAAGACCTTTTGCAATGAATGTCATGTCGAAGATGTGAGAAATATTTGTTGGTCTGATGTGTGAGGAACATCCGGACGCTGCACTTGAAGCAACTGAAACTGCTTCTTCTGGTTACTGATCATCATGAAACTAACTGTTAGAACTTCCAAATCCCCACAGATAGATTATGAACTGAAAAACTGTATGGCTGAGAGGGATGAGGCAGAGGGAATAGCAGATAAGTCTACCAACACAGCAGACTGGAAAACAGACAGTAAATTGAGAAATCAGGAAACTAAACTAAACAAAAAGAAGAAGAAACTAAACTATGTAACAAAGATAAATTAAATATAGAATGACAGTAAGAAGAAACTAATAATGTGTAACAGGCTCTGAATGAAATTCCAGGCCAAAGGACAGACTCGGCTCATTGGGGGGGAGGAGGTACAGAACGGGCCTGGGGGGGAGGAGGTACAGAACGGGCCTTGGGGGAGGAGCTACTGTACGGGCCTTGGGGGGAAGAGGTACAGAACGGGCCTTGGGCAGGGGGAGGAGGTACAGAACGGGCCTTGGGGGGGCAGAGGTACAGAATGGGCCTTGGGGGAAGGAGGTACAGAACGGGCCTTGGGCAGGGGGAGGAACAGAACGGGCCTTGGGGGAGGAGGTACAGAACGGGCCTTGGGGGGGAGGAGGTACAGAACGGGCCTTGGGGGAGGAGGTACAGAACGGGCCTTGGGGGGGTAGGAGGTACAGAACGGGCCTTGGTGGGGAGGAGGTACAGAATGGGCCTTGGGGGAGGAGGTACAGAACGGGCCTTGGGCAGGGGGAGGAGGTACAGAACGGGCCTTGGGGGAGGAGGTACAGAACGGGCCTTGGGAAGGGGGAGGAGGTACAGAATGGGCCTTGGGGGGGGTACAGAAAGGGCCTTGGGGGGGAGGAGGTACAGAACGGGCCTTGGGGGAGGGGGCAGAGGTACAGAACGGGCCTTGGGGGGAGGAGGTACAGAACGGGCCTTGGGCAGGGGGAGGAGGTACAGAACGGGCCTTGGGCAGGGGGAGGAGGTACAGAATGGGCCTTGGGGGGAAGGAGGTACAGAACGGGCCTTGGGGGGGGAGAGGTACAGAACGGGCCTTGGGGGAGGAGGTACAGAACGGGCCTTGGGGAGGGAGGAGGAAGAGAACGGGCCTGGAGGGGAGGAGGTACAGAACGGGCCTGGAGGGGAGGAGGTACAGAACGGGCCTTTGGGGGAGGAGGTACAGAACGGGCCTTGGGGGGAGGAGGTACAGAACGGGCCTTGGGGGGGAGGAGGTACAGAACGGGCCTGGGGGGAGGAGGTACAGAACGGGCCTTGGGGGGAGGTACAGAACGGGCCTTGGGGGAGGAGGTACAGAACGGGCCTTGGGGGAGGAGCTACTGTACGGGCCTTGGGGGAAGAGGTACAGAATGGGCCTTGGGCAGGGGGAGGAGGTACAGAACGGGCCTTGGGGGGCAGAGGTACAGAACGGGCCTTGGGGGAGGAGGTACAGAACGGGCCTTGGGCAGGGGGAGGTACAGAACGGGCCTTGGGGGGAGGAGGTACAGAACGGGCCTTGGGGGGAGGAGGTACAGAACGGGCCTTGGGGGGGAGGAGGTACAGAACGGGCCTTGGGCAGGGGGAGGTACAGAACGGGCCTTGGGGGAGGAGGTACAGAACGGGCCTTGGGGGGGGAGGGGGAGGTACAGAACGGGCCTTGGGGGAGGAGGTACAGAACGGGCCTTGGGGGGTAGGAGGTACAGAACGGGCCTTGGTGGGGAGGAGGTACAGAATGGGCCTTGGGGGAGGAGGTACAGAACGGGCCTTGGGAAGGGGGAGGAGGTACAGAATGGGCCTTGGGGGGGGAGGTACAGAAAGGGCCTTGGGGGGGGAGGTACAGAACGGGCCTTGGGGGAGGAAGTACAGAAAGGGCCTTGGGGGAGGAGGTACAGAACGGGCCTGGGGGGAGGAGGTACAGAACGGGCCTTGGGGGAGGAGGTACAGAACGGGCCTTGGGGGGGGAGGAGGAGGTACAGAACGGGCCTTGGGCAGGGGGAGGTACAGAACGGGCCTTGGGGGAGGAGGTACAGAACGGGCCTTGGGGGAGGAGGTACAGAACGGGCCTTGGGGGAGGGGGAGGTACAGAACGGGCCTTTGGGGGAGGAGGTACAGAACGGGCCTTGGGGGAGGAGGTACAGAACGGGCCTTGGGGGAGGAGGTACAGAACGGGCCTGGGGGAGGAGGTACAGAACGGGCCTTGGGGGAGGAGGTACAGAACGGGCCTTGGGGGGAGGAGGTACAGAACGGGCCTTGGGCAGGGGGAGGTACAGAACGGGCCTTGGGGGAGGAGGTACAGAACGGGCCTTGGGGGAGGAGGTACAGAACGGGCCTTGTGGGGAGGAGGTACAGAACGGGCCTTGGGGGTAGGAGGTACAGAACGGGCCTTGGTGCGGAGGAGGTACAGAATGGGCCTTGGGGGAGGAGGTACAGAATGGGCCTTGGGGGAGGAGGTACAGAACGGGCCTTGGGAAGGGGGAGGAGGTACAGAATGGGCCTTGGGGGAGGTACAGAAAGGGCCTTGGGGGGGGGAGGTACAGAACGGGCCTTGGGGGGGAGGAGGAGGTACAGAAAGGGCCTTGGGAAGGGGGAGGAGGTACAGAATGGGCCTTGGGGGGGGGGGGGTACAGAACGGGCCTTGGGGGGGTAGGAGGTACAGAACGGGCCTTGGGGGGGAGGAGGTATGAACAGAATAACATGAAAATATACTGAACATTATAAACAGAATAACATGAAAATATACTGTGTATTTTCTTTCATCTCTCTCTCCTTTTTTCTCCAACAGTGTGTATTCCATTCCCATCTCCAGGTCAGATTCTTTCTTCAACTGCAGTTCCAACTCCCATTCCATCTCCAGCAGTCCCAGTGTTGTCCATGTCTCTACCCAGGCTGCTGTGTAGTCTACTGGTGGGGTCTCCCTACCTGCTGGTGACCATCATACTGCTGGTGAAAGGCTGCAGGAGCAGGACTCAAGGTGAGATCCTCAGTTTATACAGGATCACCTCATTCCAATAAAATACCTGTTGTATATCAGAAGTATTATATCACAATGACTGACAATACTGCAGTAGCTCTGATTGAACCATGTTGTAAAGTGTTGATAACTGTATCTCTGATTGAACCATGTTGTAAAGTGTTGATAACTGTATCTCTGATTGAACCATGTTGTAATGTGTTGATAACTGTATCTCTGATTGAACCATGTTGTAAAGTGTTGATAACTGTATCTCTGATTGAACCATGTTGTAAAGTGTTGATAACTGTATGTTTAGGGGAAACCTCTACCTTACAACACAACAGCTGCAGGGGCACAATATGGTTTTCTGAACACAGTGTGTACTATATTATGTTACCTTCTTGTAGAAGGAGAAAGTAGGTTGAATTAGAGTCAACTACGACAATATGGTATTCTGATCAGTGTGTACTATATTATGTTACTTCTTAGTAGAAGTAGACAGTAGGATGGATTAGAGTCAACTAACAAAATATGTCACTATGAATAAAACAAATTTACCTTTATTTAACAAGTCAGTTTAAGAACAAATTCTTATTTTCAATGACGGCCTAGGAACTGTACCTTACGATTATTTGAGAACAAAAGCATACCAGCCCACTAGACAATTCATTACAAACAGTAACCAGGCAAGTAGAACAGTTACACAAGCCAGAAATAGAGATTAAATGAACACCTTACCTTTAATGATATTCATATGGTTGCACTCAGCAGACATTAATTTACTCAATAAATGTTCCTTTTGGTCGATAAAGTCTCTTTATATCGAAAAACCTCTGTTTTGTTTGCGCGTTTTCTACAGTAATCGACATGCTCAAACACAGTCAAAACAGGAAGATAAAAAAATCTAAATTGTATCCGTAAAGTTCATAGAAACATGTCAAATGATGTTTATATTCAATCCTCAGGTTGTTTTTAGCCTAAATAATCGCTAATATTTCAACCGGACAATAACGTCGTCAATTTAAAAGGTAAACAAGAAAGGCTATCTCTCTGTCGCGAATGAAAAAGCTCAGTGACACTTTTGGGTCCAGTCATTCCGACTGCTCTTAATCCCTCATTTTTCAGAATATAAGACTAAAACAATTTATAAAGACTGTTGACATCTAGTGGAAGGCATAGGAACTGCAAATGGAGTCCTAAGTCAATGGATACAGTAATGGCATTGTCACGCCTTGGTCTTAGTGTTTTGTGTTTTCGTTATATATTTTGGTCAGGCCAGGGTGTGACATGGGTTTACGTGTTGTGTTTCACATTGGGGTTTTATAGGATTGGGACTGCTATGATTAGGGGTGTGTCTAGTTAGGTTTGGGCTGCCTGAGGCGGTTCTCGATCAGAGTCAGGTGTTTCTTGTTGCCTCTGATTGGGAACCGTATTTAGGTAGCCTGAGTTTCACTTTGTATTTCGTGGGTGATTGTTCCTGTCTCTGTGTAGTTTCACCAGATAGGCTGTAGTTAGGTTTCACGTTCCGTTTGTTGTTTTGTATTTATAAGTTATTTCATGTATCGTCACTTTTTTCATTAAAGACATGAGTAACCACCACGCTGCATTTCGGTCCGACTCTCCTTCAACAAACGAAGAACGCCGTTACAGGCATTGAATAGAAAACTACAAAACCCCCCAAAAAACTACTTCCTGAATGGATTTTTCTCAGGTTTTACACTAATTTAACCTCTCTAGGGTTAGCGTCCCACCTCATCAACAGCCAGTGATACTACAGGGCGCCATATTCAAAACAACAGAGATCCCATAATTTACATTCCTCAAACATACAAGTATTTTACACCATTTTAAAGACTTGTTGTAAATCCAGCCAAAGTGTCCGATTTCAAAAAGGTTCTACGATGAAAGCACACCAAACGACTATGTTAGGTATGAGCCAAGTCACAGAAAAAGACAGCCATGTTTCCAGCTAAAGAGAGCATTAACAAAAAGCAGAAAAATAGATAAAATGAATCACTAACCTTTGATAATCTTCATCAGATGACACTCATAGGACTTCATGTTACACAATACATGTATTTTATGTTCGGTAAAGTTCATATTTATATGAAAAAATCTGAGTTTAGGCTAGACGCTACTGAATAACTTGGCAAAAAGCCTGAGAAAATGCATAGCGCCACATTAAAATGAATGACTATGAAAATTACTATAAAATCAAATAGTGAATAGTTTCATTAACTTCTTGATACCACCCGCCCTGCATGCGGGAGCGTAATCATAACCTCAAACTAATTAGCATTAGTTATATCCTTTCTGTTCGGCCCCGTCCGGAGGTCTCATCGGATGGGGCCACAGTGTCTCCTGACCCCTCCTGTCTCAGCCTCCAGTATTTATGCTGCTGTAGTTTGTGTCGGGGGGCTAGGGTCAGTTTGTTATATCTGGAGTACTTCTTCTGTCTTATCCGGTGTACTGTGTGAATTTAAAACTTCTTGTGACTAGCAATCCCGGATCCGGGAGCGTAATCATCGCCTCAAACGAATTAGCATAACGCAGCGGACATAAATATCCCTAGAAAATTTTCCTATTCATGAAAATCACATATGAAATATATTGAGACACAGCTTAGCCTTTTGTTAATCACACTGTCATCTAAGATTTTCAAAATATGCTTTGCAGCCAACGCTAGACAAGCATTTGTGTAAGTTTATCATGGCATAATGCTATGCTAGGCTCTGCTAGCATCAGGCAACATTTTCACGAAAGTAAGAAAAGCAATCAAATTAAATCATTTAATTTGAAGAATTTCTGATGTTTTCACTCAGGAGACCCTCAGTTAGATAGCAAATGTTCCTTTTTTCCAAAAATATTATTTTTGTAGGCGAAATAGCTCCCGTTTGTTCTTCACGTTTGGCTGAGAAATCGACCGGAAAATGCACTACAACGCCATTTTTTCTCCAAATTAGCTCCATAACATCGACAGAAACATGGCAAACGTTGTTTAGAATTCATCCTCAAGGTGGTTTCACTATTCGATAATATATCCGTCGGGACAATTGGTCTCTCATTAGCAGCGATTGGAATAATGGCTACCTCAGTACTTTAAGCAAGATTTTCTGCGGGAGCCATCATGTGACCACTTGCTCAATATGGTCCCTTACGGCTATTCTTCAACATAAATGCGTAAAAAGACGTCACAATGCTGTAGACACCTTGGGAAATCCGTAGAAAGCGTAAGCTCATTCGTAGCCCATTCACAGCCATATAAGGAGTCATTGGCATGCAGGGCTTTCAAAATACGGGGCACTTACTGGTTGGATTTTTATCTGGGTTTCACAGACAATACCTTTGCACTTTTGGAAATGTCAGAGTGTTTTCTATCCAAAGCTGTCAATTATATGCATAGTTGAGCATCTTTTTATGACAAAATATCTTGTTTAAAACGGGAACGTTTTTCATCCAAAAATTAAAATATCACCCCCTAGTCGTAAAAGGTTATTAATAGTCGAGCAGCATCTTGTCGTGACAAAATATCCCATTTAAAACGGGAACGTTTTTTTATCCAAAAATGAAAATACTGCCCCCTAGTTACAAAAGGTTACATCACACATGAAAGATATCAAATTAAAGCTACACATGTCAGAATTCAAATGGACTTTTCAGGAAAAGCTTACAATTATCTGAGCATAGCACCATTGTAAACAAAAGAGAGAAAACATTTCAACCCTGCAGGAGTGACACAAAACGCAGACTAAAAATATAATTCATGCCTTACCTTTGACGAGCTTCTCCTGTTGGCACTCCAATACCAATCTAACAGCAGCATGGTAGAGTGTCTAGTGTTGATATACAGTGATGTGTTGGTTACCAATCTAACAGCAGCATGGTAGAGTGTCTAGTGTTGATATACAGTGATGTGTTGGTTACCAATCTAACAGCAGCATGGTAGAGTGTCTAGTGTTGATATACAGTGATGTGTTGGTTACCATAAACATACCATTATTAGTGACCAGTGTTCCATTATTAGTGACCAGTGTTCCATTATTAGTGACCAGTGTTCCATTATTAGTGACCAGTGTTCCATTATTAGTGACCAGTGTTCCATTATTAGTGACCAGTGACCAGTGTTCCATTATTAGTGACCAGTGTTCCATTATTAGTGACCAGTGTTCCATTATTAGTGACCAGTGTTCCATTATTAGTGACCAGTGTTCCATTATTGTGACCAGTGTTCCATTATTAGTGACCAGTGTTCCATTATTAGTGACCAGTGTTCCATTATTAGTGACCAGTGTTCCATTATTAGTGACCAGTGTTCCATTATTAGTGACCAGTGTTCCATTATTAGTGACCAGTGTTCCATTATTAGTGACCAGTGTTCCATTATTAGTGACCAGTGTTCCATTATTAGTGACCAGTGTTCCATTATTAGTGACCAAACATCAGACCAGTGTTCCATTATTAGTGACCAGTGTTCCATTATGTGACCAGTGTTCCATTATTAGTAATATGTCCAATATGTCCCATAAACATCAGACCAGTGTTCCATTATTAGTGACCAGTGTTCCATTATTAGTGACCAGTGTTCCATTATTAGTGACCAGTGTTCCATTATTAGTAATATGTCCAATATGTCCCATAAACATCAGACCAGTGTTCCATTATTAGTGACCAGTGTTCCATGTTCCATTATTAGTGACCAGTGTTCCCATTAACATAGTGTTCCAATATGTTCCATATGTCCCATAAACATCAGACCAGTGTTCCATTATTAGTGACCAGTGTTCCATTATTAGTAATATGAATATGTCCAGACCAGTGTTCCATTATTAGTGACCAGTGTTCCATTATTAGTAATATGTCCAATATGTCCCATAAACATCAGACCAGTGTTCCATTATTAGTAATATGACCAGTGTTCCAATATGTCCCATAAACATCAGACCAGTGTTCCATTATTAGTGACCAGTGTTCCATTATTAGTGACCAGTGTTCCATTATTAGTAATATGTCCAATATGTCCCATAAACATCAGACCAGTGTTCCATTATTAGTGACCAGTGTTCCATTATTAGTGACCAGTGTTCCATTATTAGTAATATGTCAATATGTCCCATAAACATCACAAATGGTCCTTTCCTTTCCTTTTGTTCAATAATTCCGTCAAAATGAGATTATTTGCGTTTGATCCAGAAAAACACTGGTTGCAACTTGCTCAAACATGACGACAAAATATATCAAAGGTTACCTTTAAACTTTGCCAAAAAATGTCAAACTACTTATGTAATACAACTTTAGGTATTTTTTAACGTTAATAATCGATAAAATTGAAGACTGGATGATATGTGTTCAATACAGGATAAAAAATATATGTAGCATGCCTTCTGTTAGATTGAAGCGCATGTCTAGGACACCAGGAGTGCCTCGACTTCAAGATGGCCGTATTTCTTCATTACACAAAGGAATAACCTCAACCTATTTCTCACGACTGTTGACATCCAGTGGAAGCCATAGGAACTGCAAGCAAGTTGCTTAGAAATCTGGTTTCCCAATGAAAAGGCATTGACAAGACAGTGACCTCAAAAACAAAAAAGATCTGAATGGTTTGTCCTCTGGGTTTCGCCTGCTCACAGACATGATTCAAACAGTTTTAGAAACTTCAGTGTTTTCTATCCAAATCTACTAATAATATGATTATCTTAACTCCTGGGGATGAGTAACTGGCAGTTGAATTTGGGTATGTTTTTCATCCAAACGTGAAAATGCTGCCCCCTACCCTAGAGAAGTTAAGCTAAGCAAGTAATTCATATCAGCTATGTTTTTAAAAAGGGAGTGAGGCTGAATAAACTGTTTCTCTGCCAGACAAGGCTACACTGATAACCTAGAGAAGTTAACAGTTTTGGAAACTTTAGAGTGTTTTCTATCCAAATCTACCAGTTATATGCATATCATATCTTCTGGGCCCGAGAATCCAAAATTCTAAATGCTGCCCCCTACCCTAGTGAAGTTAAGTGTCTTTTTCAGGGCAGAACGACAGATTTTTACCTTGTCAGCTTGGGGATTTAATATTGCAACCTTGCAGTTTCTAGTCCAACACTCTAACCACTAGGCTACCTGCATTTAGAAGTAAATAGCCTTGGTATTGACAAGGAGTAAATATCACAGGTATTGATGAATAGCCAAGGTATTGATAAGGAGTTATTATCCCGTGTATTTATAAGGATTAAATAACCCAGGTATTGATAAGGAGTAACTAGCCCTGGTATTGACAAGGAGTAACTAGCACTGGTATTGATAAGGAGTAAATATCCCAGGTATTGTTAAGTAGTAAAAAGCCCAGGTATTGATAAGCAGTAAAAAGCCCAGGTATTGATGAGGACTAAAAGCCCAGGTATTGATGAGGACTAAATAGCCCAGGTATTGATGAGGACTAAATAGCCCAGGTGTTGATAAGGATTAAATAGCCAAGGTATTGATAATGAGGAAAAAGTCCAAGTTTTGATATGGGGGAGCTGGACATAAGGAGTAAATAGCCCAGATGTTGATAAGGAGTGTTGATAAGGAGTAAATTGTCCTGGTATTGATAAGAATTAAATAGACCAGGTATTGATAAATAGTTAATAGCCCTGTTATTAATAAATTATTGATAAATAGTTAATAGCCCTGTTATTGATAAATAGTAAATAGTCCTGGTTTAATAAATGGTAAAAAGCCCTGGCATTGATAAGGAGTAAATTGCCGTGGTATTGATAAAATGGTAAATAACCCTGGTATTGATAAGGGAGAACTGGACATAAGCAGGAGCCTCATTGGAACTAATTTGATAGAATTCTGAGTAGCACAGAATTGACTAGTAAAACATCTGATATGATTTACATTTATAAGTGGTTCTGTATTGGATAAGTAAATACATGGCCACACTGATGAACTACTTCTGTGTTGAACAGGTGATCGTGTTGAAGAAGAGTGAGGCTGAGATCACCTGATCACCATAACAACCATCAGAATGGAACTCATGGAATTCTAATATAGAACTGTGAGTCACAATGCTGTATGTTGTTACATTGTAGCTCCACCTGCTGGAACAATAGTGGCATTTGATCAAATGTGATCTATTAACTGATACATGTATTATTCTGATTGGAATGTGTTTTAATATAATGTGTGTTGTATTATTCATTCAGCAGCTGTCCTTTAACATCAGTCATATACTGGTCATATACTGTATAGCATTATGGTTGATACATTGTAAATGCCTTCACTTTTCATGTCTATACAGATCAACTGATAGGTGTTGTGGTTCAGGCATTATTGTTACAGGTTCAGTATAATGTTATACCGTTACATGTTACAGAGATAGAAACATACAGGAGAGGAGAATTCA